>NC_133598.1:4843874-5151343 GCF_964106895.1 Numenius arquata | reverse complement strand
TAGTCCTCATCTTTTCTGCCTTTAAAACAGCAGTGTTACCCTAGCTTTGTTTTCTGGTCATAGGCAAAATGTGTTTGGAAACATCCACCAGGTGATGAAATCTACCGCAAAGGCTCCATTTCGGTGTTTGAAGTGGATGGGAAAAAGAACAAGGTAAGTGGCTGCGATTGTTAGGTCAGTCTTCAGTGTGGAGTCTGTCTTTCAAATGTGCCGAGTGCTGCTTTTCTTCTAGAGAAACAGGATGTAAATGGCCCTTTCTCTCTGTAATTGCAGAAAAACTAGTGGAGTCTGATCTGTCCATTCTTGCAATTCTGGCAGTAGTTCTGTCTGCATTTTCTTTGTGGTTATTCCTCAGCCCTGTTGTGCTCTGGCAGTTCCATCTGTTGTCTCATACCCTGCTCGGAGGCGTGGGTAAAGATCCCTTTCTGAAAGTTAGTGGGAAATTCTGTGTTTGGCCTCAGTAGATCACTACACGGTACTCAGCCAGATTCGGGTTGGGGTGCGAAGCAGCCCCATGATATTGAGGGTGATCTGAGCCCTGAATCGAAGGGTGGAACTGGAATCTGCAGCTGCAGAGTCAGTGCTAATTAGCAGCACCGGCCTTATGCCCCATCTCTGTGTCCAGTCTTGAAGGGTTTAGAGGAAAGAACAAAGAAACAAATTCAGAAGCTAAATCCTGCACCGCTGGAAGTTGGGAGGAGACTTCTCTAGTTACCAGAGATAACCTTCAAGCCTCCTGCTCCCCTTCACTGAGGATGTGATGTTTTGGGCATTCAGAGATTGATATCACAAATGCTAATTCCCACCCGTAGGAAGCCAGGCTTATCAAGTTTCATCACAAATGGAATTGTTTCCTGGCCCAGCTGCTCTGTTTGAGAGACTGTATGTCCTTTCTCAGAGGATTCAGAATTTTCTTGTCATTTCCCATGTATGCCTGGTTTTATCCACTCTTGAGATGTTCCAGTGTAATAAATCTGTGTAATAACTGTATCCTACTCTCCTTTTACTTCTAGATCTACTGTCAAAACCTGTGTCTGCTGGCAAAACTTTTCTTGGACCATAAAACACTGTATTACGATGTTGAACCCTTCCTCTTCTATGTCATGACGGAAGCTGACAACACTGGCTGTCACCTGATAGGATATTTCTCCAAGGTTAGTTGAAAATATATCCATAAGTGTTACTACTTCATTAGAATGAGATTTAGGACACCAATTATCAGTGCTGAATCTCCCCTCTGAGTTTTTGCAGTCTCAGGATTTGTTGCTTTTAGGAGTAGATAAAGTTTCAAACCTGATCTGTGTGAATTGTTCTTACTGTTTGCTGCTGGGGTTGCAGGTGCTTTGCTGTAGCATCTTTTCTCACTGCTACCAAAACCCCAAATAAGCTCAAATGAGCTATTGTTGTTGGGAAGGATAGTGGTGTCTTAGATGTAGGCAAAAGTGGCTGGAGCTGTACGGCACAAAAGGGCCTGGGGCTGTTGGTCGACTATCGGCTGAACACGAGTCAGCAGTGTGCCCAGGTGGCTAAGAAGGCCACCAGTGTCCTGGCCTGTATCAGGAACAGAGTGGCAAGTAAGACTCAGGAGGTGACCGTCCCCCTGTACTGGGCACTGGTGAGGCCCCACCTTGAGTGCTGTGTCCGGTTTTGGGCCCCTCACCACAAAAAAGACCTTGAGGTGCCAGAGCGGGTCCAGAGAAGGGCAATGGAGCTGGTGAGGGGTCTGGAGAGTAAGTCTTATGAGGAGCGTCTGAGGGAGCTGGGGGTGTTCAGCCTGGAGAAAAGGAGGCTGAGGGGAGACCTTCTCACTCTCTACAACTCCCTGAAA
Organism: Numenius arquata; assembly: GCF_964106895.1. Lineage (NCBI taxonomy): Eukaryota > Metazoa > Chordata > Aves > Charadriiformes > Scolopacidae > Numenius > Numenius arquata. Next base: position 5,149,515 of record NC_133598.1, on the reverse strand, counting down.
GGAGGGTGTAGCCAGGGGGGGTCGGACCCTTTTCCCAAGGAGCAGGTGATGGGACAAGAGGAAATGGCCTCAAGTTGTGCCGGGGAGGTTCAGATTGGATATTAGGAAAAGTTTTGACACTGAAAGTGTTATTAAGCGTTGGAATGGGCTGCCCAGGGAAGTGGTTGAGGCACCATCCCTGGAGGTATTTAAAAGACAGGTTGACATAGTGCTTAGAGACATGGGTTAGTGATGGTTTTTATCAGAGTTAGGTTGAGGGTTGGACTAGATGATCTTAAAGGTCCCTTCCAACCTAGACAATTCTGTGATTAATAAAAAAAGTAATGATAAAGAAAATGCAAATAAATATAGATAAAATATATTAAAATAGATATGTCACCGTGCTTAATTCTTTTTAAAATAATCTACTTGAAGAAATAAAAACTCTTAGGTGGAAAAGCTGAGACATAACTCAAGTAACTTTAGCGTATCCCACAAGTAAGTCATTGGCCAAGCTTAGAGTAGGAGCCAGTTTTCTCAACTGTTTGCCTACCTAAAAAAATAGCCAGTCTGTGTGTTTAACCTCTGCTGCACATTGGGGAAATACATTTCCTGGTTGTTCCTATTTCAGTACAGAACAAGCAATTACCCTTCTGGACGTGGTGATATCATGCAATCCACTTAGCAGTTTACTTATTTCAGTCAGTGAAATTCTATAGGAGAATACTCTCCTGAATAACGTGCAGGAAACTCTCTCTCTTAAATCACCTGAGTCAAAATTGAATAAATATCTTTAAAAAAAAAAAAAACAACCTGTAAAGGAAAATCTGTATTGATCTGAGCATAACTGTGTCTTGAGTCTCTTCTTTATCTGAACATTTCAGTATAGACCATGTGCTTATCAGGCTGCTGTTACATCGCTTTCTTGTTGCATATAAAGCTGGTAGATGACAGAGGTGGCAGTGAGGGTGGTACTGGCTCTTTTCAGGTACAACTCCACAGCCAGCCATCCGAGGCTTAAAATTGTGCACTAAACACCTAATTTAATGGCTAATAAAGTACGACACTAGGCCAGGTTGGGAGCTGAAGGATGATCATGTTACTTGTTGTTAGGCAGGTTTTTCTACTGTTGCTCCTTTTGCCTTGTATTGTATCAGTTGCACAGGCTTGTTCAGTCTGTTGGGATTAAGATCTACCCATTGTTTGTACAGATCCAGGCCTGTTAACGTATCCTCTCTGCTCTTTCTTGTTTTTAGGAGAAGAATTCTTTTCTCAACTACAATGTTTCTTGTATCCTGACGATGCCTCAATATATGAGGCAGGGTTACGGCAAAATGCTCATTGACTTCAGTAAGTAAAGAGAAATTCTGAGACATATTCTGTCCAACACAACAATTTTACCAAGAGATCTAACGTTTCTCTGGTGGTGGTTGAGCAGTTTTCAGTATTTGAGCAGTTTTCAGGTTTCTACATGTGCTAAAGGGGGTAACAGTCAGGAGAGAGTACTTTAAGAAGGATAAATTATGGTTTGTTTTTTTTTTTTTTTTTCCTTTCCAGGCTATTTGCTTTCTAAAGTAGAAGAAAAAGTTGGCTCTCCAGAACGCCCTCTGTCTGACTTAGGTCTCATCAGCTACCGCAGTTACTGGAAGGAAGTTCTCCTTCGTTACCTGCATAATTTCCAAGGAAAAGAGATCTCTATAAAAGGTATGTTTTCAGGCTAAATAAGCTTGTAGTGAATTGGTTCAGGAACATGCTTATTCATCTCATTCACTCGTTTTTCTCAACTATGAGGCAGGTCGTGCTTGACTCATTCACAGAGGTGTTTATGTAGCAGCACAGTGGAATATTCCCATAGTTGGGGGAATATTCCTTTCCAGTCCTGCCACCATTAGAGATAAGCCACCTTACACAGTTCTGAAAGTAGGTACTGGCTTCTTCTCTTAAAAAATACACCTTTAAAAAAGATTCAGCAAAGAACTTTATCCATCTGTAGATTAGAATGTTAACTTGAAAAAGAAAAATGGCTCCACTGAGAGGCTTTCAAATGCTTTGGAAAAATACTAAGACTATTTGGACTTCTTTTAATAGCATTTTTATGTTTATGGCACGTAGGGTTGTGCAGCAGTTCGTAGAGATGTTGAGGTAGTTCTGAAGAGGTGGCTACATTTTCTTTCGGAGGATTACACTATATTAACGTGAATCCTAAAAGCAGTATCACTAAATCATTATCATAGAATGGTTAGAGTTGGAAGGAGCCTTAAAGATCATTGAGTTCCAACTCCCTGCCCTGGGCAGGGACACCTCCCACCAGACCAGGTTGCTCCAAGCCCCCTCCAACCTGGCCTTGAACCCCTCCAGGGATGGGGCATCCACAGCTTCTCTGGGCAACCTGGGCCGGGCTCTCACCACCCTCACAGCAAAGAATCTCTTTCTAGCATTTAATCTAAATCTTCCCTTTTTCAATTTAAAACCATTACCCCTCATCGTATGGCTCCCCTCCTTGATCAAGAGTCTCTCCCCATCTCTCCTGTAGCCCCTTTCAGGTACTGGAAGGCCGTTATAAGGTCTCCCTGGAGCCTTCTCTTCTCTGGGCTGAACAACCCCATCTCTCTCAGCCTGTCCTCATAGGAGAGGTGCTCCAGCCCTCTGATTATTTTTGTGGCTTCCTCTGGACCTGTTCCAACAGGTCCATGTCCTTCCTGTGTTGAGGACTCCAAAGGTGGACACAGTGCTCCAGGTGGGGTCTCACAAGAGCAGAGTAGAGGGGTAATGTTCTGTTCATGTTCTATTTCAACCGATTTTTTTCCCCAGTGCTCCTCCTAGACTGGGTTTCCAGTTCTGGGATGAGCTGGGCTGTTCCTGTACAGCTCTATGTGGCTTATATCCACAGCCTGTGGTTCTTCATGCTATTTGCAATCAGTCAGCCCTCAAGAGTGAGATTAAAAGCTGTAAACTAACAATTGTAGGCTATTGAGGAGGAATTTGTTTCTGTTCTAACATAAACTGTTGCTGGTTTGCAGAAATCAGTCAGGAGACCGCAGTGAACCCCGTCGACATTGTTAGCACGTTGCAGGCGCTTCAGATGCTCAAGTACTGGAAGGGAAAACACCTGGTCCTAAAAAGACAGGTAAGATTTATGGTGGCTCTTTCTGCATTTTTCTTTCCTTATATTTAGTTGTTAGATTCATATGAACTTGCTGAAATTGGTATTTCCTTTGCATTGTGCTGGGTTTTCCAGCCTCTTCATTCTACTGAGGGGGCGCTGTAATTTTCAAACGCAGTAACTGATAAAATACGCCACGAGCATCCAACCTGAGTCTTCAGTAGAGTAAAAATCTGCTCTATTGACCTTCCTTCTCTGATGTGTGGAATAACGTTGCTCATCATAAGCAGCTTTTTAGCGGGAGCAGTGGATCAATGTTCCCGTCATGCTGCTCCTCACGCCTGCCCTTTACTGGGCAAATGGGTGACATAGGAGTGAACTGAATTAACAGGAGTCTGAATGAGTCCTGTGCGTACCCTCATTAGGTATAAGACAAGTGGTTTATAAATCCCCAAATGTGATGGCTTCTCTTTTGTTTTCCCTGCCCTGCGACTTCACTTTGTAGCTAAAAGTAGCCTTATCAGTGGGATTGGAAGGGCTTCTAGGACGCACCGTGGAGGAAATGTTCCATTTGTCATGCTGAGCAGTCAGTAGGCTGGTCATCTTCATGTTTGTGGGCTTGGATGTGTGGTGTTGTACCGTGGATAATTCTCCCATCGCGGATCGATTGTTTTAACCTGCCCTTTCATGCTCTTTTCCTTAGGATCTGATTGATGAATGGATAGCCAAAGAGGCAAAAAGATCCAACAGCAATAAGATAATGGATCCCAGCTGTTTGAAATGGACCCCTCCTAAGGGAACTTAACTGTCTCTCACTCCTGAAGCCAGTGAAACCCCAGCAGTAGGAAGTACCCTCGGGATCTCTGTTGTATCTGTTGCTGTTGTGATTGCCTGGTACAGTACCCTCCCGAAAGATCAGTTCCCCTTGGTACTGTTCTGGCCCGGATCTTTTGTGCACACCACAGACGCTAGTTCTGAGGAACTTTATGTTTCGGCCTCAATGAGGTTGCAAGGATTGGATCTGTATAGGACCCAAACGAAGCTCCTAGCAGCGCTGGCCCAAGGAGTTCTGATATCTGGTACTGTACCTGTCCAGTCACTGGTCTCACCCTCATGTTCTTATTCCGATGAGGTTGTGTTGTGTCCTATAATCTGGTTGTTTCTTCCTTCAGGTTCCTTGCGTTCTAAGTAATGGAGGTAACTTCTGTGGCTTTTGAACAAGGTCTAATAATGCTTGTTTGGGGAAAGTCTGGTTTTCCACCAAGCTGCAGTTACACTGACTTCGGCGTTTTTAACTAGTCCTGCCTGATGGACTGTGTTTCCATTCCGTGTATCAGTTTTAGTAAGGTAACATACCATCACTTTCAGCAGGGTTTTCCATATAATATGGTCTTCACATAGTTAATATTGTACAGTCAGAAGCTTTCATGCCTTGTGAGTGAGCGGTGTGATTGTGAGTGGTACCCTGGAGGAGCCGAAGGCTGGGTGTGTGAGAACATCATGGGCTGAGATGTTCCAGAGAGTGGCTCTTGGTAAATGCTCCTGGAGCTACTCCAGTGCCACAGCTGTTGGAGAGACCTCTTTGATTATAAGTTACTGTTTTTTCCTGTTTATCTTTTGGAGTTATTGGGTTCCTTTACACAGAAGCAGCCTGTTCAGTATATTTCACTGGAGATACTTTACCCAGAGCAGTCTTCCTTGAATGGTAGGTCTCTTTGAATTAGAGAGGATTTTTTCCCTCTAGACTGAAGAAATAAAAACTTTGGACAGATTTTTTGCCAGCCTTGTCCAAACAGCCACAGAAACTCTACATTGCAAATATCGTCAGTTGTTGGATTGCCTACAGTGTACGTTCTGTGCATCGTGGCAGCTCCAGTTAGCTGTGTGGATGGTTTGCTTCTCTGACAGTGCGTTCTTGTTTGTCTTTGTAAAACAAAAAAAGCTTTTACTTCCTCTCTCCCATCAGCACCATCGGAAGAAACTATCGTACAATGGCTTTCAAGTATAACCACTGTCTTTGTGCCACAAGTTTCCTATATGGCTCCAGTGTGATTAAAAGGGGGGGACAATCTTGGGGTAGACGATGGCAGCATCATATAGTGCTGATTTCACTTCAACCTTCCAATGCTTCCTCATTGAACGGTGTCTGAAATGAAGCGCTTGCAATGTACCGGTAGGTGGGAGCCGTTTCCTGTTAACCACTGACCCATCCTAGTGTGGAAAAGTTCTCTACTGCTCTTCTGATGGTTGTCTGCCTTTCTCTGCCTCCTTAAAAACAAAACAAAAAAAAAAACAAAAAAAAAAGAAAAAAGATCATCAGTACATGGTGTATACCTTGTGGGCATTACTGAAGTTTGCTGTCTCATGCCCTTTGCTCCTGTATTGTAACTAACTACAGATACTCATGAAACTATCCAACCAAGTAGATCTCTTGTGGAGTAGGGAAGAAGGCCATTCTTGTGCAGAAGCTAAACCTTGTTCCCATGATGTGGTAGAATGTGCTATTCTTGTATCTACTTCTCAATAAAGCATGTTCTCTGCTCAAGTTTATGCCTTCTTTTTATTTATTTATTTTTTTCAGTCCGATGCTATTCTGCATCTCCAATTAAGTGAAGCTGTCGCTTTATGTTGCAGGGGACTAATTTGGAACCCATCTTTGTGCCTGGTGTGTTAAGGATTGTGACTAGACTGGCTTTTAGGATGAATCTTTTGGAAATTGCCCGTATTGTGTATTCACTCCAGAGCTTACTGTACATAGGAGGCTGCCACGAGGAACACGTGGAGTTTGCCACATACTGACAAGGTACATGTGTCATGCAAAATTGGGATGGCATTTGTCAACATGAAGTTCACTGAAGACAGAAGGAGTTATCCTAAAAGTTGATAGTGCTGGATTTTTAGCCGCCTGTGCTTCCATGACCAGACCTTCTTGTACTGTGGGAGGGCTTGGGGCAGTGAAGTCTCTGATCTTCAACGGTGTTTGAAGTTCAGCGTATCTCAAACATTTGCAGTCTTTGATGTCATCTCTGATATTAAATGGTTAATTACACATTATCTGCTCCAGCTCTCTCCAAAGATTCTGCTTTTCTACCTAACTCTGAGGGAGTTAAAAAGAGCAGGGAATGTTTTTGGGCTCTGAGCTGCAGGGAGCTGTGAGGAGTAAGGCTGAGATGTTCAGTGATGGGGACCTGGGACTAGAGGTGCTCAGCTTGTGAAGAAAGAGCAAAGTCATGGAGATGGAACACCCTGGGAGTCGTGGTGGGATTATGATCAAAATCAAGGACACTTCCCTGAGCAATGATGCTTGTTTACTCGAGTCGCATCAAGGCTTTTCCTCATTCTGTCATGTTTTCCTTAATGAGGCATTTTTTTAAGCGTTTGATTTGGGAGCATTGCTTTTACTTATTTGAGCACAGTTTTGTACTATACCAGTTGCAGTTTTTTGCCTGCCGCCTTGTTTGTTTGTTTGTTTTTCTTGCAATTACAGCGAGATGCAGCGTGATTGTAGTAACTAGACAGAGACAAAAGGATAAGGGTTTATTCCCCACGCTGCTCTGCTGTCACAGCCAGCCCCTCTCAAAGCTTTTCTTTCCCTCTAGTCCTTATTCTGTCAGGTCTGTTTATGTTGTGACTTCTCGGAGGCAGCGACTGTCTCTCTGTATTTGTACGGTTCTTAACGCGAGGGGGTCCAACGCTTGAGAGAGACCTCTGGGTGCTTTGGTAATGCAAGCACTAATTAAGTAGTGAGTCACAGATAGTCATAAACATCTCTGGGTAACCAGAGGATGGGACGTGCTCATGGTTTCACCCGCAGTTTATTCATAGCAACTGCAAACGTGCAGATGTTACATTCTGGATGGGCAGTTTGAAGCCCTCCTAAAAACTACGACGCTACCAAAAAGCAGCTGGTGCTTTCAGTAAATTTTCCTGGTTTGATGCCTTCTTGCCCCCCCCTTCTTTTCTCATTATAAAAAACCCACTTGCATACAGCCTTGACCTAACACAGGAATAGCTAATGTAAGTCATTGTAAGCCCAGTGGTACCCCCTACAGAGAGTTCTTTGCTGTGACAGACCCAAAGAAACCCAGGCACAAACACAGATGGAATGCAAGACTGAATGAGAAAGCTGAGAGCCAGACCCCCTCAGCTCTACATCCCAGAAACAAGAACTGATTGTGGAACTGAAACTCGTATAAATCAAATAAGAATTTGAATGCCAGTAAAGGTGAAGAGGAGCAGAGACAGCCTCATAAGGAATTGGCTTTTTATGAAAGCCCTGGGTTATGTGCCCAAAACCAGAGGTTCCCTACAAAAGAACCAGACAAACCCAGCTCTTCCAATGCTCGATCCCGATGCTTTAACATCAAGCTCCTCCTGTTCCAGGGGCCAACAATGATGTTTGTTTGGTTTGGGTGTCATCTAATGCACTTCTCATATATATGATAGAATGAGGGGTAATGGTTTTAAACTGAAAGAGGGGAGATTTAGATTAGATGAAAGAAATTCTTTGCTGTGAGGGTGGTGAGACCAGGCTGGATGGGGCTTTGAGCAACCTGGTCTGGTGGGAGGTGTCCCTGCCCAGGGCAGGGGTTGGAACTAGGTGATCTTTAAGGTCCCTTCCAACTCTAACCATTCTATGATTCTATATTTTCTAAAAAGTTTGTAATTCAGCAGAGCCAAGGTTAAAAATCCTTTATGTCTCTGCTGTCAGTAAATGAGAAATAGCCCTTTGAAAGCTTTATGGGCGCGGTAGCAGTCGGTGGGTGTCCTTCTGTTGCAGTATTGTTTCCTGTCCAGTTTGTTTCCTGGAGAACTTTCCATGACTTCTGCCCCTTTGCTTAAATTCCAGCTACTCCGGAGCCGCTTTGGTGACAGTCCCTTCTGCTCCACAGCTTTTCCCTTGGTTATTTTGCTTTTTCTGGCTTTCCAGATGTCATAGTTAAAACAACTTCGCTTTCTATTTTAGTCTTTGCATTGAAGTACAGGAGTGATAGCACGAACTGCAGACAGGTATAACATGGTTGTTTGCTTTCCAGATGATTTTACCCCCAATTCTCCGTTTTGGAACATGAGTATTCCCGGGTTAAAGCTTCACTCTACACTCAGTTACTGTATTTCAGGCTGGACACAGACAAACAGCATGGACTTTCCTCTGCTCTTGAGCTGGCCTCACAATTGTGTCAGCTTTAGGAAGTTGAACTGAAGAGTTAATCTAATTAATGCACAACTTGTGTATTTAAGAATCCCCCGACACCAACTCTAGGTTTCTCCGTGTAGTTTAAGATTTCACAGCGAGAGGGATTCTTAGCTCTTGTGCCAACCCGTGCAGGATCTGCTTGTCTGGATCAAATCTAAGATCCCTTAACCCAATAACGTGTCTGACAGGAGTCAGAAGTTAATGTTCAAGGTTAATGACTGCTTCAACAACGTATGTCATCGTTAATTATTATATCTGCATATCTCTTTAAAGAAATATATCCCTATGAATTATGTATCTTCCTTAAGTGTTCAATTATGGTTTACCGGGGCATTCTGAAGCCATCCAGGGCCCTGCTTTATCCTCTGCTCACCCCAGTGTCTATCAGCGCAGCCTCAGGGCTGCTTTAACAGCCTGCTATCCCAAAACTTCCCTCAGCCTTGGGAAACTGTTAGAACACACAATACTTCAGCCTCTCCCCAACCTCATCCTTGACTCCAGCCTCTGGAAGCACAATGGCTGTGAAGATCCCAATGTGCTGACTCTAACAGAGACCAAGCCCAGCAAAGGGCTTTCTCACACCCTCTTCAGCTCCTGCTCCAGCCTGGCGTGAGTGAGGCCGGGATTTTCTCAGAATCTGCTGCTGGAGAATGCTCTTTTGACCTTGGATATTATTTTTTTCCTCTGAATTTCTTCAAAAGGCAAGGAAAGCAAAGCTGTTCCAGCGTGGACACTTTCCAAGTTGAATTCTGCCCAGGGCAAGGCAAGTTTTTGCAGTTAAAACCCCCAAAATGAGAATTTAGAATGAGTGTGATGATGGACAGTGAGCTACTGCCTCATTTGGGGAATGGTCTCGTTTACTCATCACACTCTTCGTGCTTTGGAGATGCAGTTGTTAATGAGCAGGAAAGCTTTTGGAATCCTTTGGGGCCTGCTGAATTTTTATTTTGCAGTGTAGAATTGGGCAGAGGGATCCTGCTGCCGCTGTTCTCTCACCACTGGCTGCTTGGAATAATCCTGCCCTTCGTTGTGCTGCCCTCGGCTGGACCAGCAGAGGGTTTGTAGGGACCTTGCTGAGACAGATCCCTGACCTGATCCAAACCTCTCCATCTTTCACTCATTCCATCCCTGGACCATTCAATTTGGCAGCTCCTCATAGTTTTTTTTTTTCCCCAGATTCCTTCAATGTTGGCACCAATAAGAGTTTTCACTGCGACGAGACAAACTGGGGCTTCTTTTTCTCCACTGAAATCTTCTGCCAGAATCTCCAGGCGCCGGTCGGTCACTGCTGTTCAGCACTGGCGGTTCTGTTGGCTTTTCCTTTTTGATGGAATTGTTTGGGGCAGGATGTGGGCATGTTGTGGCCACGCTGAGGATCTGCAGGGAAGGAATAGGTGGTTGATATTCCTATAAAGAACGCTAGAGGAAAAGAGGCAGCAGGGAAGCAGGAAGGAAAAGAAGCTAAATATGTACAATTACTCAGTTGTTTCTATTGTGATGGCCGTGTAACTCGGAGCTTAGTTTAAACCCATGTAAGAGAGTCCATCTGCCAGTAACTCCGCCCTCCTGTTGTTCCAAAGCTATGGAAAGAACTGGAACACCTACTTCTCACACCACCTCATGGACAAGGGGAAAAGCAACTCTATTTTTGAGAGCGTCCCCTGTAATTAGGTCTGCTCCCCCCCCTCCCTTGGGCTCCTGCCCACACACCACAAGAAAACACCCAGACCCGAGTCTGGGATGAGAGCAGAGGTGTAGCAAAAAGGGAGAAAACAAAAGGAAAAGAAAATATCCCCAGGAAGTGAATAGATCTCAAAGGCTGTTGTGAGTTTTCTACAGTAAAAGATGCCAAATCCAAAGAGAGCTGTTAAACTAGACACCCTCCTCCAGTGTCACAATTAACTCATGTGCTGGACAGCAGTAAAATACTTGTTAATTTGTACCTACTTTGCACACAAATCCTCAAGATCCACAAATTGCAGTAATCCTACATCATATATTAGTAGTAGGAAGGAGAAAAAAAAAAGAAAAAAAAATGGGCTTCTGGGGCTGGATTTATTATTCTGTTATTTGTAGAAATCAATTAGTAAAAGAATGAACATGCTGAGCTATTTAAGGGACTAGACAACCAACAATATTTAATAGAAAATGTGCTTTAGCACCGCTGAGTTCGGTGGAGGGGGGGTTAAAGGGAAGTGTCTGAACAGAGGGAGGTGACGATGACTTTCATTTTCTTTATATTCGATTCCCCTGGCGCTTGGGTGGGTGACGGTACATCGGGCTCTTGATATAGGTGGAGATTAATGAGGAGTCTGAGTGAGGGCTTCTAAGTGAGATCAATCTTTGACACAATAACAGGTATGTGAGGAGCGCAGGCAGAGCTGGCGTAGGAGGTGGAGGGCTCTGAGCTCGTCAGCCGCTCGCCCACTCTTACCCATCACTGGGTCTGAAGAAGGGAGCTCAGCGGTTTTACCTTCCAGCCCAAGCGCTGGCTGAAAGGATGTTGCCTGCACAGCTCTTGCGTTTCACATCTCGCACAAAAAAGGAGATGAGTGGGTTTCCGCTCTGCTGGGCGTTATTTAACCAAAGTCACAGCAACTCACCACTGCAGGCTCTGGTGAGAGATTATGAGACTGTTTCTAGTTGTATGGAAAAAAAAAAACACCCCCTGGAGCTCTTCATCCTGAGACAAACATTACCAAGAGTGGCAAAGGTGGCTTCGGATCCCATTTTTGTATGAGATGAGCAAAACTGTTGCAGAGTTGTTTTAACTTAATATAGTTTTTTTCAGGCTACTGAGCAAATCACTGGCGCAATCTCCCCCTCCTGTGACTTCTCATCTCTCTTCTGCAGTAAAAGAACGCTCTGATTCTTTCTTTGCATCAATAGCACTGACATTGACTTTGTTTACGAGCTCTCCTGTTTTGTCAGTGCTGAGTCCTTGATCCCTTCTTAGTGAATGGACCTCCGCTGCGTGTCCCTCCTGTTCCCACTGTCCTCTTAACACCAGGTTAGAGATTAATACTGCACTGGGAAAGTCTTTTCTACCCAGTGCAGTTGGGCTGTGTCAGGCTGACGTTTAGAAACTAATTACTGGTCACTTGGTCTTCTGATGACTCAGAGAAAGAAAGGGAACTTCTCCCCAGATCTTGTGTTAAAACGGAGAAACGATGCCCTTTGATGTGAGACACGTGGGGTGTCTCAGGTCTTGATGTGGTGCAGCACCCTCGCTGGGAGCTCCTGGTGAGCCGTTAGAAGTCCCACGGCCCCATAGCGGAGTGGGGCACCAGCTGCTTTCCGCTGGAAAACCAAAAACTCAAACCCATTTTGCATTTCAGTCCAGAACTGGGTTCTCCTCCGAGCTCAGCCATTGATTGATTGTCTAATTCTGGCAACTGCTGGGTCTTCTCTAGAGGCATCGCTGTGGTATGGACTCATCTGTGGATGGGCGTACCTCAGCAGAGGGGTTTGAGATATAAATGAAGTTAATCACAGCCTTGCTTTGACCAGGGATTAATTGCACAGCCATGTAAGTGCCATGTGGGACATGTCACACTTGCCAGGGCTAAAGAAGATGTAGAGGTACCCTCTGCTCTTCCCAAGGTTAATGCACACCCAAGACATCTTCATTTTTCACCACTCTGACCTGAGAGCAGTCTCTTGGGCAGAGAAGTGGAAGCAGGAAGCTTCAGTGGTGTTTCTCCCACCCCTGGAGATGCGTTGTGACCCCTTGGAGCAGCCGGAAAGAAACAGGACGTCAATAAACCCTGTTTCTTGGCAACTTCAGTGTGTTCCTGATGAGCAAATACACTGGATCAAGATCCTTGTTTGCTTTCCATCCCAGCAGGGAATTTTCCGCATAGACCAATTGCCCTCCTTCCAGTGAGATAAATCCTTTGCTGCTTGAGCCATTCTGCTTATTACTGAACGCTGGCATTGGAAACCAGCGATCAGAAGCCCATCTTTCTTTGACAGAGTAGTCTTTGAGCGAGAAAAACAGAAATCAGATGGGGAACAACAACAAAATTCAGTGACTAAGTTTAATATTGGCCAAGACTACTCCTTTTCTGACTGATTTAACATCTTAGGAGCTGCTGGTTTAGAGAATGGCTTCGTTCTGCTTCGCTTCCAGAAACACGCAGAGGTATGGCTTGTAGCCACTAGGCAATACATTCGTGTCTAGGTTTCTGCTTTCTTGTAGTTAGGTTTTCAGTGGTCGCAGGCAGGTATTTGTGTCTTTTCTAGAGCAGGAAAAACGCCAAGTTGTGGTTGTCTTATCTGATCCCATGTCCACTTTCCAAGGCCAAACCTCAGACACACAAAGGTCACTTTGGACATCGTCCTGGACCACATCCCTGATGCCAGGGAGAGGTCGTAGGCTGCCTGCTCGTTGGGGAGGAGCTGGGGATTCACACTGCCCTGTGGCATAAAGACACCAGGTATTAAAATATTGGAAATTAGAACAGATATAACTGTGAGAAACAAGATGCAGGTGAAGCTGGGTTTGCTTTGTGTGTGTTTGTTCACCTTCAGCAAGCTCTTCTTTGATCAGACCACACTGTTGTCTCACATTGAGAGGATGTTATACACAGGTCCTAAATACTTCCTTATTCTTTTCTTCATTTTTTCTATTCTGTTAATTTGGCTAATTCAACCACATATAGATAAGGAATGCTATAATTCCAAGAAAGTCCGTAGAATTGGAAGCAGAAAGGTTTTGCTGTTTTGTGTAAATTTTGCAATTGAAGCTCACCATGACGGTTAATTCTTCTCAAGTTTTCCATTAAAAAGCAGATGCTTGATGGGGCTGTGAGAAATCCATTTCCCAGATGAGTTTGATTCAGATCACTTTAAAAAATCCTAAAACCTGTTTCCCACCCACCAGATGAGGGATGTATTTATTAGAGCATTAAATTGCCAGTCCAGGAGTTCCACTCTGATCACGCGCTGCCTTGTTCTCTAGAATCACAAGCCGTCGATTAAAAGGGTTTTAAAAATTACTGGATTTTATTTTCTCGGTTAAATTTGATCATTCATCATGCTTAGCTAGTAGAAGAGGCATTGCATACATGACTGAATCCAAGCAACCGCAAAATTCCCTGGAAATCCCCGGCAAAATGTCAGCGAAGTCCGGGAGGTTTTACAGCCGGGTCTGGTTTGCTCGGGGAGGGCAGCAGAGGGTGCTGCCTGCCCAGGGCAGGGATGGTGGCCGGGTGAAGGTGCTGCCAAACTGGCAAATAAGCCCATCTCCCGGGAGCTCGGTTTTTACTTTTCTTTTATCCATCCATCTAGCTGCGTTTTCTGGGCAAAAATAACCCTTCACGTTCAGGAGTATTTGGTTTGCGGGAAGGGCATGGGGAGAGTAACCACTGGCCGGTGCGTGTTTTTAACCAGCGTTAGAGGACGTCGGGATGGGATCGTGCTTTAGGAAAGGTGCAAACTTACTCTTTGAGCTTTGACTGGCACTTGGGAGAAAACTTTGGGTTTTCTCCCCAAGTTTGGCATGGGGAGGTGACTGGATGTGACAGATGGTTTCACCACTGTGTGCCTCAGTTGCCCTGTTTTCACCACAGGCACCTCTCTCCTTGTCCTCTGCTATGGGTTTGGGAGCTCCTGCTGCCCCCGTAGCTCTCAGGAATGGGACATTTATTTTTCTCCCATTGGGGAGGTTTCCATATCGTAGAATCAGAATGGTTGGGGTTGGAAGGGACCTTAAAGCTCATCAAGTTCCAACCCCCCCTGCCCTGGGCAGGGACACCTCCCACCAGATCAGGTTGCTCAAAGCCCCGTCCAGCCTGGTCTTGAACCTCTCCAGGGATGGGGCAGCCACAGCTTCTCTGGGCAACCAGACGCTTCAACTGGAAGCTGGATGGGAACCCGGGTGGGTGCCTCTGCTGCAAGGGGACATGACCCATCTCTGTTCCCATCACAAGTGACATCTTCTCTGCTAGCATGGCCTGAACCCACCGTGGCTGGACCCACTCTCTCAGCTTCTTATCTGACTGATGAGAGCTCAGAACACCATTCCCTGGTGCCAGACCCATCCCCACTCCTGTCCCTTGTCCCAGTTCAGCACAGCGAGCAGCCAAGACAGGATATGGCCCGTAGATGGCACTGGCCTTCCACCATCGGTGTCCCTGGCCCTGCCCGGACATGACTAACCCAGCTTAACCCCTGCACTGCCAAAAACACCTACGGCCCCGCAGTTCTTGTGTCACCCTTTGGCAGTGGAAGTGGGTGGCTAAAGATGTCACCAGTAGGCTGCAAATTTTTATTTGTTTATTTTGATATCGTGCCGTGCACTTAATGAGGGAGTGCTTTAATGATCTGCTGCCTGCAATATGTGCAACCAGCAACAGGAGGCTCTCTGTCTCCTACACCAAAAGGGACTTTGAGGTTGATCGGTTCAAGTTAAGCTCCTCCAGTTTTGCAGTTTTCCCTAAAACTGACTAGACCTGCCCCAGAGCTCTGCCAGGGTATGAAAACAATGCTCAAAATTTTCCCCTTTCAGAGAAGGGCTCTCAGTCTGAATGTAGGATCAGTTACAGCTCAAGAAGTCATGGTTTTCTTTTTTTTATTTCCATTATGTTAGCATCTCAGTGCCTTAATTAAGATACAGACTTCATTGTACTGCCATACGAAGCAGGGAAACATGCCGTGGGATGGGAAGGTGTCTGTGCATCAGGGTCAGGAGGTGAGGAAGGGTTGACAGATTTTCCGAAGGCCCTATGTCTTATCTCCTCCCTGAAGGAATAGATGGCTTTTTCCTTGTGACCAGCTCCAGGCTGATGTGCTGCATGTTGTTGAAAATCTGGTTCTGACTGTGGGCAGTAAACCCTGTGGAAAATTTTAGCCTTCCGGCCGGAAGATGACCACTGGCAGAGTTCAGAGGACAGTAGTAAACTGGTCCAGAGCTTGAAGGACTGGTTTGTGACAAAAGACTGAATCAGGTGGTGGGGAGGGGCTGATATGCATTCTTGGAAGATGCCCAAGGAGGGAGAAAGATTTTTTAGGGGACGGAGAGAGGTAAATTACTGGAACTAAAGGGATGAAAGAGAAGGGAAATATAGGATGACTGTCAGAAAAAGCCCTCTGAGCCTTTGGTATGTTCCTGTAGCTCTGAGAAGTCCCATCTCCAGGGTCACTAGGAAGAGGCCTGGGGAGACTGTCTTCTGCTGACCCTAGAGAGACAAGCTGGATGGGACTCCAAGAGTCCTCTCTGTCACTGCCTTTCCTGTGGTTATTTCTGTCATTTGGGGGACAGAGTGGGGTCTGCTTTAGAGTAATGATGCCAACCTGCTGCTTTTGAAAAAGAAGTGCTGAGGCTGCACTGGGGAGAGTGGGAACTACATGAAGTCAGGGTTTGGTCTCGTCATTTGCATCAACCACAACCTGCTGGAATCTGAGGTGGCTGAGACCCCTGGGGCTGAGGCAGATGGGCTGCAGCCGGTGTAGCCTAAGAGCAATAACTTCTCAAGAGTGGTGAGCCCAGCATTTTCAGTCCACAAATTTCAATTTACCAATTAATGAGAAAGGTGCGAGGTGAACCGTGAAGAGTTCAGCCATGACTTTGGCCGGTTCCAAAGCAGGACAGGTCACCGGTTGGACCATCACCTGAGATTTCATTGACTTGCTTTTGTCACTCCACAGATCACCTGTACCCCACCTTGGCCATGTCATTCTCTCTGTTTCAATTTCTCTGCATAGTACCTGACCTCACACAGGAATTAGGGAGTGCTTGGTATGGTGGGGAGGACTATGTGAGATCTCCTTCATCGATAACCATCAAATCAGACCTTTTTTTCTAGTGTAATGTTTTTTATTTTTCTGCTTTTCCTGTCCTGGGAATGATTTCCTCCCATGATCCCACCTCAGCTCCCAGCGGGAACCCAACATTGGAAAGCCTGGTGGAAAATGCCTGCCCTAAAGCACTTGCTGGAGAAAAGGGGTGTATGAAAGGGGGGGCGGATCTTATTCTGAAAGTCATCATTAGGGCATATGGTATATGCCCTATATATTTCTTATGGACAAAGGGCCCCCTTTAGTGTTGCTTGCATCTAGTAAAGCCGTATCATAGAATGGTTTGAGTTGGAAGGGACCTTAAAGATCATCCAGTTCCTTCCCCTGCCCCTGGGCAGGGACACCTCCTACCCAACCAGGTTGCTCAAAGCCCCATCCAGCCTGGCCTTGAACCCACAGCTTCTCTGGGCAAATCTACCATATCACAGTAAAACAAGTTTGCCACTTGAGGTTACAAGCTTTCACCCACTTTGCACCATTATAACCAGGCCCACAATCCATATTGCTGCTGGTTTTGACTGGTCCGACTTCTGGCATGTGCAGATTTCAGTCGGTCGGAGGGAGAGGGAGGGTGGCATTGGAGTTATTATCCCTGCTTGGTTTTACAAATCTGCAGTCATGTTGCATGATGTGGTGGCACCTGCATGAGTGCCCGGGTCCCCATGCCAAGGGTTGTGCCTGTCCCTGCTTCTTGGGCCAGGCAGGTTCTCCACCTCCCGTGGCTGGGTAAGGGCGCTCCAGCATCCGCTTTGTGTCGTGTTAAACTCTGAGCTCTTCCCTTATTCCACCACCTCCTCCCACACGCCGAGAGATGCTGCCAGAACGCCAGAGGCACGGCAGCGGGGAGCCAGCCTTGCTCTCCTGAGCGGGGAGACGGGCAGACAGAGACAGCGCTGGGAGCAGTCAATGGAACGAGGGAGAGCCAAGGCTGCCAGACAGACGCAGACAATGTGCAGTCAACAGGCAGAGCTTCTGTCCTGCCCAGACGGACAGACGGAGACTATCAGGCTGAGGAGACGAGATAACCAAGCCTCCTCAGGCAAAGGGAAAGGATGTGGCATGGGGGAAGCGCTGCCTGTCCTGTCTTGTTCCTCCTGTGAAACCTCCGATGGGGTGCAGTGGGAGCAGGAGTGCACCTTGAATGCCCAACATGGCAGAATGCAGCTGGAGGCTGTAATGTCCGCAGGATTGAACCCAGGCCTGGAGACGGGCGACGTGGGGAGGTGGGTGCTCTTCCCAGCTCAGCCTGCAGCTGGCTGTGTGACCTCAGGCAAGTCACTTCCCCCCAGGCTCCAGTTCCCCTCCATCTGTCTCTGTGACACATTTGTACAAGGGCTAGCACAAAGTAATTCCCTGAATTCCCTGGGGTCCTTACATGCTTCCTAGTCACAGTCGGGCCTGTATTAAATCACGAAACCCTGATGAACAAGAAATCCCTCCATCAGGAGTGTTACCAAGCAGAGACACCCAGGGCAGGCCCCATCTTCTCTTGGCCAGCAGCCCTGCAGCTCCCACAAGCCGAGCGGTGTTTGGCTTGGTCAGTTGGTTTCTGCATGGGAGTTCTCCCCATGGAGCCGGCTGGTGCAGGAAGTTTTGCTGATGATTCAGCAGGTGATGCTCTTCCCTCTGAGTCACTCCCAGGCGGGCCAGGAGGGGGGAGATGATGCTGCTGGAGATGCTCTCAGCCAGACCAGATCCAAACCTGATGGCTTAGGTCATTAATTGCGCTGTGATAGCTTAGGATAGTATTTATCCGAAACTGATAAGAGGAATTGCTGTGTGGCTCCTTTGCTCCATCCCAAAGGTGGATTCATTTCGGTGGGAGAAGGAAGGAATGGAAGGAAGGAATGTGAGTTTGCAGTCAGTGCAGACAAAGAGGCTCAGGATTACTTTTCCTTGGCCATCCACTGAGAAAGACACTTGTTTCCTCCCAGGAGTTTAACACTTATAAAAAGGAGATGGTCACTTGGGATTTGGGAGCTTGATGCTGAGAAAGCCATTCATTAAGTTTTGGGTGGTTGGACCACCTCAGAGGGACAGTTAGATAGCAGGAGAATATCTAAATTATAAGAGAGTAGTAGCAAACAGGACTTAAATGCTGAAAATTTCTTGTTGCCCAGCACCCGCCCCTGTTCCTTAGAAGTAGGAGCCTCTGTGCTGCCCTTCCATCTTCACATCCAAGGTTTCAGGTCCAAACCTGGTCCTGGTGTGACTGTACGTTAGCTCTATAGCCAACATTCACAGAGGACGGCAAATTCCCAGTTCCTCTTCAGGTCAATGGAATCACATTTGCTTACACCAGCAGGACTGGATCTTGGGAAATCCCTTTAGGGTGTTGCTGGCAGGCACAGGCTGCTTCTCCTGGCCTCCTGTCCTCCTTGCTCTAGCCCTCTGCCCTGAGAAGTCAGAACTCCTTGATCCTGCAGGGTCAGGGGCTCAGCAAACTCCTTCCCTGGGGCAAGGGGTAGCCAGTTGGTCACTGAGCTCTTCCTTCACCCACTGTGATCACACATGAGTAGAGGAATGTCTTTCATCACCTTTGGTTCTCTGTCAGGCTCAGGTAAGGACAGGCACTGAGCAGAGGACTCCAGCTGCCTCAGATTCAGCCCATGGCTTGCGCTTAAGTTCCCCAGAAGATGGTAGAAACTCCTCGTACCCCACATACTCTCAACCGAGGGGTTGATGCAGGTACCTCCATCCCTGGAAATGTTCAAGGCCAGGTTGGACAGGGCTTTGAGCAACCTGGTCTAGTGGGAGGTGTCCCTGCCCAGGGCAGGGGAGTTGGAACTCGATGATCTTTAAAGTCCCTTCCAACCCAAACCATCCTATGATTCTATCCCAAGGGCAGCATTGACAAACCTCGCCTTTCACCCTACCACAGCAGTCCATCCTTTCACCCTACCACAGCTCTGGGATGTGAGCTTGGGGCACTCCAAGAGCTGCACTGCTTGCAGAAGGTGTCCCAAAGGGATGGAGCGAGCTCTCTGCTTGCTCGGGACGGGACAGCGTGTGTTTAGTTGATACAGACACCCCACAGAGCTCTAGCCGGGCTTGCTGGTAGCTCTCACTGCCTCAGTGCTTCCCTGCAGGCACATCTGGGCTTTTGGGGCTCAAGGCAGCTTCTGGTATCTCGGATCTTTCCTGAGAGGTTAAAATCTGCCCATCTATATAGGAACAGTGAGCCTGGAGCCTCAGTTACTGCTTACCAGCAGGGCCAAGAGCTCTGAACTCCAAACACCCTTTCCCTCTGTAATTATGTTTTATTTTTAGGTGTCCCTTCCTTTTTCTATTTCAAGCCAGCATCCTCCGCAGAGTAAACCGGAGAAGGTGCACCGAGCCGAACCCGCTGTGTTTGGGAAGCAGTAAAACGAGGCTTCTAAACTGGGCTGGGAGGCGTAGGAGCCATTGGCGAAGGCTGGCAGGGAGCCCTGGCACAGCGCAGACCGCAGCTCTCCCTGCCTGAGGCTGCCAGAGCCCCAGTCCCTGCGGCGGTGGAGGGTGAGGAGAGCGGGTGGACGGAAGAACGGTGCCGTCTGGGCTTTTTGCGGAGCAGGTGGACACGTGCGCTGTGGACCTCTTCCTTTCCCAGCTGGGTCTAGTCCTCAGGTGACTCTCACTAAAGAACCGAGTTTGATGCCTAAATGTGCTTGTGACTTTAGTGGTGGGCCCAGTACCGTCTTTGGTGGTTGGAAGCTGGTGGTTGTCCTGGTTCCACAGAGCTGAGCTGAAAACGGAGCTTCTCTTTCTTGAAAGCGACTTCCAAGTCCCTTCATTTTCCGTTTGTATTTCTGTGACCTGGTATTGGGCTTGACACTTCATGGGTTGAATAATGACAGTGACAGAAGGTTTTCCAAACAGGCCAGTGAGAGGTCACGAGAGCTTCCTGCCACTGCAGACCGGCCACATCCCATCCCTGGGAGGGCTCTTACCTGTCTGTCCGTCCTCAGGTCTTTCCCGTGGCCCTGCAATAAGGATACTCATCCCACCACAGCATCACCACAAGCTGTTGGGAGAATGAGCCAGGTTTCTCCCAGCTGCTTTTGGCTAAACCAAACTTCTTCTTGTACTGCACCTCAGGGCTAATAAATGCTTATAAGCCCCAGATTCCTCTACAGATTTCCTCTAAAGGGATCGCTAGGTCAGCCCTGACTTCTAGGAAACCCCTTACTGCTGAGCTGAGCCGTGGGGGACAGTCAATGCTGGTGTCCCTCCACTTTGTTTTGCCAAGAGAATTCAATTCTGTCCATCCCAGTGTAGACTCTGCCCCGCTTCCCGAGGGAACAGCCTCTGGAAAGACAAGGGGAGAAAGGGAAGAGGTGTTGAGCTGCTTTTGCATTCCCCCGAGCGATGTTCAGGCTAAACCAGCCCCTCACTCTCAGCATGAATTTAAACAGCCTTTGGGAGCGCCCTGTGTTGTAGCTGGCTCCCACGGGACACCGCTGAGCCTGGAGCAGCCCAGAACCTCTGCTGCATCTCCATCCCGCTCCCACCTTTGCCAGTCTGGTCTCTCGCAGGCTTCTGGAGCTTTCAGGGTCTGGAGCTTCATGCGAGACAATGGTTGGGCCCGGGATAGCAGATTTACCATTGCAGATGGTTTCAGTTAGTGCTCAAGACACATTAAAGCCAGCAAGGGTTTATATTTAGCTGGGTTTCTTTAAGAGGAAAGCCTTTTATCCTCCTGGCTGGTCATCCGTCAAGCCCTTGGGAGGGCGGGGTCGTGTCTCCAAATAGATCCCACGGACAGGCAGCCACTGTGAAACCACATTTCCTCCTGGGAGGGCCCTCCAGAGACAGGCGCTTGCTGTGGCCAGGCCTCCGGTCGCCAGCCTTAGAGCCGGCTGGTCACGGGAGCTGGCAGGGACACAAAGCAGAGGCAGGGACATAACCCACGCGGGTACCGTCTGGCCATCATGGCATTTAAGCTGCCTCGTAGCCCTGATCCTACAGTTCTTGCTTCTACTGCCTGGAATGGAAATTGCAGTTGGAGATTTTCATCTGGTTTTAACCAATAAATAACAGTTGGAGCTGATCTGGTCATGAATCTAGTAGCTACTGGGGTGTAAATCTACTGGTCTACTGGAGGGACAAGCTGTGATGGAGTCCTCTGCGATGTCCACTGCAGCGGGTGGCAGTTTTGCTGTTCCTCAGGGCTGCGAGGCTGATGCCATCTTACTGCTCGTGGCGTCACTGACACCACAACGTGGGTGGCAGCCGAAGGGGAGATGCTGATGGTAGGGATAGTTTTATCATGCGCTGTCAGCTCGCTCTGCTGCAAGGCCCCTGGAGTCCCAGCTGCGTGTTCGTCTCTGGCCATTCACCCCTGAACACGGTCCCTTTGTCAGTTTTGTGGCATTTCTGGATCTTCTAGTAGCGTAGATGCATCGTTGCCGTGTGGCTCTTCGAACTAAATGGCCATGGCGTTCCTCTTGGGAAAGGTTGCTTTGCCAGGGTCCTCCTGACATCGCTGGGGCATCGCTGGGGCATCGCTGGGGCATCACTGCAAGAAGCTCACGGTGCTAATGCTTTAGCCATGACAGAAAAATTCAGTGAAGGAGAAACCTGCTGTCAAGGACAGGAAAAGTTCCTTGGCTGGAAGCTCCTTTTTCTCACGCCAGTATAAATTTTAGTGGATTTACTTCAGGTTTTTATTGGCGTCGATGAGAGGGGAGTTGGACCCTGTTTGTGTGTTTCACAGCCCTTGTGAGAGCATGAGTGCATTCGATCATTGCAATTCCCTTGGCTTTTCCGATGACTCCGTATCACTGATGTTGTTTTAATTGCCACAGATGGATTCAGAACCCCAAACTGTCCTGGTTTATTCTAGCAAGTGCAATTCCTGCCACCACCAGCACGGTGCTCTATCCCAGCAGTAGCAAAGGGTGATTTTTTAGGCTCTGAGGATGTTGATGTCTGAAGTACACGGGGTAAATTACAGCTCTGGGGCAGCAGGACCCATCTTGAATTATACTGCCTATTCTAAAGAGATTCCCTCCCCTGGGAAACTACCAGGGCACTTGGGAGGGGCTTTGTGTGTGCACAAGCAAAACCAGTTTGGAACTGGAACCAGTCTGAGATTAAACCATTTCCTTTGCTCTCTTTCCAAGAATGAACTTTATTTTTCCAGTTGATCTGAAACAGGGAATATTGGGACTTGTTTTTTTGTTGGTTTTTTTTTTTTCCCTCCTTCCTTGTATCTGGATGCTTTCCCAGAAAAACACAGAAAATGAAACATTTATTTTTCTTCCCAGTGAGAAAGTTTCTTCTTTTCTGGGAAGAGGTGCAAGGGTCGGACCAGAACTACTATCGTTCCTTGCTTTGAGAGGAGCAAACACAGATAGAAAACGTGTAGCCTGGCCACCCAGCCCACCCCGCCTGGTGAAAAGGGCTAAAGAGCAAAGTTGTGAACACGCCAGAAAATCTGCGCTTGTGACTCGAGAGCGTATTCATTCATGGCAGCTCTGCACCCTTGGAGCCCTTCGGATTGCAAATCCTCTGTGCTTTGGGAAGAAGAATAGGGAGAACTTTCCCACTGGAGGAAATAGGGAGATGCAGAGGAAGGAATACATTGATTTAACTCTCACTGGATCGAGCAGTGTTTCAATTCCAGTTTCCAAGCAGGACCCAGTGCTAGGCCAACTGGATGCTGCAGAGAAGGTGTCGGAAGGGTCTTACCATGATGCCTCCTGGTCAGTTTTGGGGGTGGCTCATCTAGTTTAGCCTCCAGTTCCTCCCAGGGGAGAAAAATTAAGGCTCTGCAGCCACAGGTTCTATTACAGTTCTCTGCCTTCCTGGGATGGAGACGGTGCATCTTACTGGGGAAGGCAATAGCCTACAGCAGGAGATACAGCACCTTGTTCTCTCTGTGCTTTGCTCGGATGGTTTTCATTCCAGGTTGCCCATTTCATGTCTTGCCCTTCAGGTAGGGGCAGTCTCTTAGCTGAGGGCCTGTAAGGCCCTCTGCGATGCAAAGAACAGTCGTGTTACGAAGTATTCCAATATTATCCTACAATTTTGCCCAAGACCAGCTGTCAGTGATCCAGCAGGTCCAACTCTCGAGGATCACACAGGGCTGTAGTGGGTGCTTTCCGGGGGGGGGCATGCTGCCTTGGCTCCCTTCTCCCTAGGCTCGGCTTGCTGCGACGGCCAGCGCGGCAGAGGAAGGGGCTGACAATTCTGTTTCGCTCCCCACCTCCACTCTCCTGCTTTGAAGACCTCCCAGTAAGTAACCCAAGCCCAGAGCTGTGGTGGCAGATGCTGCTGAGGAGGAACTTCCAGTCTCCGAGGCTCTAACCGCCCAAGGAACCAGCCTCTTCATCCCCACAAATTACAGGCTCCTGCCTGCCCTTTACAGACGAGCGGAGAAATGGATGAGAGCATGGAACGACCACCCTCCCCCCAACCAGCCCCCCGTGCACCCCTCCTCTCCTCCAACCCCTTATCTCGGCGGTGAGACGGAGCTCTCAGCAAGGCTGATGTGGTCTCCTCTGCGTGCGTGTGGATTAACCACCCCCAGGAAGGGGCTTCCCTGATGTGTGAGCGCTGGAGCCAGCGGGAGATGGCTGTAAGCGCTGGCTTTACCGCAGTCTCCCCTTCTCCCACCCCTCTCTCCGAGGGCTCAGACACAGGCGTGTTGTGACACCTCCGCAGCGGGTGAGGAGAGAGTTTGAAACACAGCAGCCACGATACAGGGAAAAAACTCATGTCAGGAAGGATCCAAGCAGATGCTCAGGGGGCTTGTTTGCTCCCAGTCCCCACAGAACAGAGCGTATGGATGTGCCGGGGAGGGAGGTGGGTGTTTTCCCTTGCTTCTGCCAACAAGCTGCAGCCCTGGAGTCTGGACATTAGCTCATCCTGTGCAGATGGGCAGCATGAAAGTCTCTTGTGGTTAAGACATTGTGCTGTGAATCCAAAGTCCAGCTTTGCTGTGGACTCTCTATGTCATCGCCGTGCCCAGTTCCTACCTGTGAAATGTGGTAATAATTCACCTTTTTCGCTGTCCTTTCAAAGGCCCAGACATTCAGGTGTGCTCGGGCTCCAACTTCCCATTGCCTCACGAAGTCAAAACGTGCTTTCCAAGAGTCTGGACCCAAGTTCTTTGGATAGGGACTGTCCCCACTCTGTGTCTTGTGCAATGGCCTCTTCCCCTCAATGAGCAGCTGTGGGCAGAACCATAACCCCCATAAATAATAACCCAGACACAGATCGGTTGGTAAATGCTGGTCTCCAGCTCTGGCAGTGAAAATTAAATTCAGCTCCTTATGAGAGATGTTGAACTGCACAACGCCTCAGAACAGGCTCTAAGTGGCAGTAGCACAGTGTTCATGGGCAAACCAGCACCAGACCCGTGTCCCAGGGCACTTATCTGTGTAAAGGACCTCAATCTGGGGGTCAAACTCAGAAGGCTGGTGAGAAAACTCAAGAACTAGTGAGGGAAAGGTGGGCGGCAGGGCCAAAAGCTGGCAAAAGTGCTCCTGAAACAGTGAGGAGCTTGATGAGGTGGCACAGGGGAGAAAGGCTAGGGCTGGCAAAGGAGCTTTTGATGGCATATGGGTGTCTGAATCAGCAGCTTTGAAACCAACTGGAGGCCTGGCTGGTGGTGATGGGTTCTTCTGGAGCCAGGCTCCACAACAAGCCATCTCAGATGCTTTCTGACTCCTTTCTCTGAGCTCCGGTTGTGGCAATCACTGCTCCTCACCGGAGCTCAGCTCAGGTCCCATGGGACCTGCCCCGTTCGCTTGGAAGCTGGGAGGAGGGAGAAACGTTTAATCGGGGCAATGTCCAAATTAGGAGGTGAAGGAGGGTTGCAGGTGCTCATAAATACTGCCCTGCGTGTCAGAAATGCTGTCCTTCTGCTTCTAGTGCAGCCCCTGATTTACGAGCTGGGCTAAGCGCCAGGGAGGGTGTTGCTGCGGGGCAGGAGGAGATGCGTGTGTCTGTGTGTGTACACGTGTGTGTGTGTGCACATGTGTGTTTGTGCGCGCACCTTCGTACGGGCGAGCTCAGTAGCGTGGCACAGGGATGGACTCTGGCTCCACGTGGCTTCTCTTCTGTCAGAAGATTTCCAGACTGTCTGAAAGATTTGCAGGAGATGGGGACAAAATTCTCACCGGGTACTGGAGCCGCTTGCTTGATCTCTCAGCCTTAGCTCTTTTTCCCTCTGAATGATTTGCCCGCGCGCTCTCGGGGAAGTTCCCTGTGGGTCAGAAGTACAAATAAAAGGTTTGTGACACACACACACACACACACACAGAGTTCATTTGCATTAAATCCTTTAGATTAAAATGCTCTCTCCCAAATATGAAAATATCCTCGATATTTTGCCATTCTCAGACAGCCTGAACTAGTTTTAAATTGACAGGTGAATAAGGTAGCGTTTAAAGCAGGGATTTGACCTGAATACCGAGGTTGTCCTAAGCCATTTCCGTTCTCTAAGTCCGGTGCTATTGTAAGATCATCTTGTAGAGAACCAAAATCACTAAAAGATAGTAGTTTGGGTAGCTCTCTCCCTAATTTAAAGTCAATGGGGAGTTTTCCGTTGGCCTCTCCGTCGGTGGCAGCAGAGACAAGCTGACACCGAGCACTTACTGGCAAAGACCTCCTTGGTGTCACACCAGCAGGGCTGCACCGGCCTGAAAATGGGATTAGCTTCAAGACAGCCAATTGTGACTTATTGACTGCCAGTCGTGGGCAAGTCTGCCGGCCTGAAGAACGGAGTAAACAGCTACGAAAGAACAAGAAAGGAGACCTTCGTCTTCCTCTTGGTGGAGTTAATGGGCTGTGAGGTGGGTGCTGTGGCTGGAACTGAAGAGCTAAACCCCTAAAACTTTAAGGTTATTAATCTGATTGTAGATTTTATGTGGGATTTTATTTTTATTTTTTATTTATCCTGATTTACGCTCGCTTCCCTCTGCTGACTGGTAGGAGATGTTTGCAGGTGGCTGCTAGTTGGGAGGAATGTCCACAGCAGGACATTTGGGAATGGTGTTCCAATGTCTTGGCCTTTCTTTATCCTGGGACCCTTCCATCCTGGGACGGAGCCTTTGCTTCTCAGGGGGCAGTTCTGCTCCCCAGACCTGACTCTAGATGGAAAGATTAACAGAGAGAGCGAGAGCTTTTACTGTTTGCAACAGCTCCTGGAAAGAATTCGCACCGTGAAACAACAGCCGAGCTCTTTGCCAAAGCCCCGGCAGCGTTTACCCGCCTGAGCAGGGCTCGGTGACACAAACCCGTCCGGCGGCGTGGCACAGCGCCGTCTGCTGACTCCAGCCATAAAGAAGACTCCAAGAGATGGCCAATTTGCCACCTGCTTTGGTAACATGTACTAACTTAATTACCTTCTTTGTTAACAATTTGCTGTAGTTATTTATTCATAAAATCCACTTACCGTGCCATAAATTTACACAGTCAAGCAGCAACAGCGAGGAGGCTTTTTTTTTTCCCCTTAACACCCCCCTTGGGGTTACCCTGGAGCGTTCCTCCTCCACGGAGACTGGCCCACCAGTGCCTCGGTGGCTGCTGGGCTGAGTTTCACTGACTCATCACTACCAGCCACATTCATATTCCCATTTCAGGTTGCCAATTCACGTTTTATTTAGCAACTGGCATGACTCACCCATGGGATGATGACAGTGAGGAGATGGAGTGATACAGATATTTAATGCTCGGTTTCTTAGGGCCCAACACTTCCTAGACTTTTTCCCTTACATCATGGGCTGAAGAATTAAGTTTGCTTAATTGCCCCAGAGAGGAAAGCGTGGATTCCTTCAAGGATGCAGAGAGGGAGCTTCGGCCCCGGCTGTGGGACAGGGGACAGGAGGAGGCACTCAGCACAGAACGTGTGGCTGAGCGTTACCCAGAGCTGTGCAACATCAGTTACAAAACATGAAACTGGGCTGAACTTTCCTGCTTTCAGGTTTCACATCATCCTTTGGGCTTCAGCCAGGTACCTCCAGCCTGGACTGGGGAGTTTTTTGGGGGGTGACTTCCAGCAGCTCTGGCAGCGTTAGCTGAGCCTTGCAGGTTTTAATATTTGTCTTACAACTCTTGATTTTGGAAATCAACCTATTGGATCTGCAGCTTCTGTAAAGCAACATCAAGCAAACAAGTTTTTAGCCATCATAAAGAGGAAAAAAATCAAACCCAACATCTACTCGCATTCTGTAAGTTGAAGAGGAAGAAAAAAAGGAGCCTATTAGTAATTAATTTTATAGAAACACTCAGGATTGCTTTGCCATTTTGCCTGGCTGGACTGTTGACAACTGATTAAGTGCGGGTGGTAGCCCTGTGATCATATATGATTTATATTTTTGAAGTAACTTAAGCAGCTGGAATTTAGTGGCATCCACCTAAAGGGCTTATGAGATGGGCATTTTCATCAGTACTGAAACATTTTCCTGATTTCAACTATATTTTTACTGCAAGGTGCTTCATCTTGATTTTATTGTATCTGGCTTCATTTTAATTTGATTTTTTATAAGAAATACCCTTTTAATCCTATATTTTATTTATACCAATGTTTTGATTTTGTGTATATTGTGTAATGCCTCATTTCATATTACATTCTGATGTTTTGCCATGAGAAACTTCCAAGGAAAGCCATTTTGATATCCAAAACCTGTATTTTTTCGAAGATCGAGAACATGTTTTTCTCTGGTTTGGGGCATAGTGTGGAGAGGAACGGTTTGACATCATTTCCCATGCAATTTGGTCTCCATCACCAAATGCGAGCTCTATTTGCATTTCCTGGGTGCAGTGGGTTCTTCATTTCAGGGAATTCCTCCTGGTGCCTTAATCCTAAACTCTTAATCTTAACCTCCTCACGCTGAAGGTATCATCTGACCCACTTCTCTGCTGGTGGAGCTGCCTGGAAGCCGTTCCCAGGATCAGAGGCAAGAGGTCCCCATCTTCAGCCAGCGCTTGAGGTGGCAGGTGTAAAACGCCTCTAGGTTTGTTCTTCTTGCCATTATGGGATGCGCCTGCAGTGGCTCCTACCCTCCTTCTCTCTTTGATGCCGCTCTGCTCTGAGCTACTTCAAACAGCCGGGGAGGGTGGTTCAGCCAGGGCGGTAATTACACCCTTCTGCAGCTCCCTGGTGCTGCAGCCCCTTTGAAGTGATTTTACCACCCAGCCTGGTCGCCAGCAGCCACACGCACACACACATACCGTGCAGTTCAGTCTCCCCAGCAGCTCTGCCCTAGGGGCCCTATGGGAAGGTGGGAGTGGACGGGGGACAAGGAAACGAGATGAATTAAGGCTTTAAAAAAATCTAAGAAAGCCCATAAACCATCTACCAAATATTTTATTAACCCTTCAGGTGCCCAAGCACGTCCCTGGTGGGGCCTGTGCACGTGCAACCAGCAGTTTCCACTCCTGAGCAAAACCAGACTGTGTCAAGAAGAGGTTCCTTATCAGTTGGAAGGAATTGGCCCCAGCCAGTTCCATCCACTGGCCTGGCAACACCTGCCACCCTTCCACCCTTGGATGGACACATTCCCCACCATCTCCCAGCAGGCTGAGTGCTCCTATTGCTCCCTGGAACTGTTCTGGGTGTAGACAAGGTGACTTCACTGGCTGTGATGCTTTCAAAGAGATGTAGTAGGAGGTGTCCCTGCTCAGGACAGGGGGCTTGGATCTAGATGATCTTCAAGGTCCCTTCCAACGCAAACCATTCTACTATGTTTCTATGATCCTGCTCATGTCATCTTGTTGCTGGCATGTTATACCCCTACTTCCATGTGTACAGCCTCCCTATAGACTCATTTATCTACCTCATTCAGATTCATTTCTCTGCCTTTACCTTTGTATGTCCCTTGTGACCACAGAGTCAAGGTTAGGTGATGTTGTCCTCGACCTGCCTCTCCCAGTTCAGTCTGGGCTCTCTTTTCCATCTCTAAGAACTACTCAGAGATGACTGTGGCACCGCAAGATATGAAGTGGTACCACCCAAACCTGAGCTTAACACAGAAGTGCTGGGCTACATTCTTCTCCCTGTAGGCTGAGCTACAGGCTGCAGTGTAAATACAAAGAGCAAAGGAAGGAGAGAGCAGGATGCACCGAGCCTGCTCTTGGCTCCATGTGAGCAGCTTTAGACACGCCGACTGTTGAGCACCGATAGCACCTGCTCGTCTGTGAGAAATATTGAATGCTGACAGTGATCCATGGACCTGAAAAGATTGGAAGCAACAGCTCTGAAGCACCTGGAACCAGCTGTGCTTGGAGGCAGGAGGCTGAGTGAAATGAGTGCTTGTTGGGGCTTGGAAATGTCCATGTTCTACCTGACCAGAAGCTCATGGTGGCAAACAAGGATTTCAAGGGCTCCTCCCTCCCTTGCTTTGTTTGGTGGAGATCACAAACCTGGATGTTTATCCTCTCCTTCGGCTGCAGCTGAGTGTCTCCCTGATTACAGACACAGACCAATTTCTTTTGGCTTGGAAGTAATTTGATTGTGCCCTGGCAAACCCTCCTGGAGCCACACAGTCCTAAGTCAACTGCTCATCCCTCCTCACCACCACCTTCATCACCCAGTCTACCATCAGCAACGCTCAAGCATGCAATTGTCTGGCAGACATAGGGTTTTGAGGGCTGGAGAGGGGTAGCTGGAGGGAGCAAAGACATATGTGTGTGAACTGCAGCCTCTTCGCTTTTCATCTCCAGCAACACCATAACTACCACTGCATAATGCAGAAACCATCTTCCTTAACAGCTGGCATTCCAACAACTTAGGTTTATCCTAGTTTTCCCCATTAACCTGGGACTGCTGACTTTGGAAGGTCATCATATTCCAATTTTCCTGAAACTAGGACTGAAAGCTCATTGTCATCTTCCAGTTCTCCTTGAGAAGGGCTGTCGCAGACCTCTGTTGGACAGACTGAATGCAGCCCGGTGAAAAACTTCCCGCCTCTCCCATCGAGGACAGCTGTATTTTGGAGGTTGTTCCACCAATGTCAAGGCAAGGCTGGGGAATCTCTGCCCTCATTTGAATTTGGAAGGTCTGGATGAACCTGAAACTGATTTGAATTTCTTTTTGCAAAACCAAACGTCCATGTATTGATTAACTAATGTCTTCCCATGAGCCTGGCCACGAGACAACCAAAACACTTCAATATTCGCTTACTCATTTAATCCCAGTCTATTCACTGTTAAAGACAGACTCGAGCCAAAGTCCTCCTTCCCTTGAACACGGCCATACCCTGATGGGGATTGTGTAGCTTGGGGCCATCTCATGTTTAGTCGTATTATATTCGCTTGTGCAATGAACTTGCTTCCTTAAAAGAGGTGCTGCAGCTATGAAATGCAGCTTTTTTTTTTTTTAAATTGCTGATAGTTTATATGCTCCTTAACAGTCAGAGGATACAAATGGTGGGTGCGCAGTGTCCCGACAAGCACAATTGGGTAATCGCTGTTGCTGTGACTAAAAGGCGACCGGTATGACTGGAGCTGGGAAGTGGCTTCCGTATGGGAAGAGACAAAATCAGAGTCTCCTGCTTGGAGGAATGGTTTGAAAGAGAGTGTGGCAAAGGTCTACAAAATCATGTTTGTCTCAAAAGCACAAGAAGCAGGGGGTGCCTAATGCAATTATCAGGCACATATTTAAAACAACAAAAATAAAAGCAGAAGCAGCTGAGAGGGCAGAGCAGGGGAAGGGCTGCTCCACGCAGGCAAATTCCTCCCCTCCTCGCATCAAGTGCTGACACCGACAGTAACCAGCGCCCGGAGACCCCTCGATCTGGGCTAATACCATCCCTTTTACAGCTCATGTTGCTGAGTGTCTCTTGCCCCCACAGCCAAGTTGCTCATCAATAGTTCTCTTTTTGGCATGGAGGTTTCTGTTATTTTTGTTTGTTTTAATTTCTAGCAAGAGAACAGGGGGGAGTTGGGCTGGGAAAGACTTTGCAAAGGCCAGGGAGACAGCGCAGGGCAGTTTCAAGAATAACATTGCTGGCTGTAATTTATGGCCGCTGAGAAAGTCCCTTTTTGCCTCCTTGGTATCAGCAGGAAAACTCCTGAGCTGTAGAGAAGGCTCGGCGGCCTCTCACAAGCTCAGTCTGAGGGCGATTCCCGCTCCCATTTCTGCTCCCGGGCTGACATCAATGCCTGGAATTGATAAGAATGTCATCCGAGGCCACCAGCTCTCGAGGACGCCTTTCCCCTTCGCTTATAGGCAGCGACAACATCTGCCTTTGGGTTTCCTGGGCGTTATTGCGACACGCCACGAGTTCTAATCGCTACTACTAAAACAAGAACCATGGCTTTGATTATTCAATAGTTGAGACACGCTGGAAAACAAGGGACATTTCCACAGCTCTGGAAAGAAGTTCTTTGTTCCAGGCATCGGCAGTACCATAACGTCTAGTCAGCAAGACGAAGGGAGGAGGGAAGGCAGGGCACAGCACGGAGGAGATTGCAAGAGGGGTTGTGAGACAAAACAAGGGCAGGGACATCAGAGGGGTGGAGGTGATCAGAGCCCGGAGGGTGGAGGCGAGCTTAGGCAGCAGAACAACTTCCAGTCTTGTTTTCTGCATTTTGCACCTCTGAGTTTTTAGGAGTCTCGTGGTGGCAGAGGAAGCTGCGATGGTGTCAGGCAAGGCAGAGGCAGCAGGTGAAGGATGCATCATGCTCCCTCCCTGGAGAAAGTCGTCTTTTGTTTGACGTCCTGACAAACAGCCCTCATATCATTGTCACTGAAACAAAATTATTCTCTTATGTTCTTTTTCTGAGTGCCCAGCTCCTCGGTGTCTCTGTGCAAAGGCAGGTGAGCCGTTTCCCTTGTCTGAACTAATCCCCCATCCCAAACTCCCTGAAATCAACAGGGAAACTTCCATCGTTCATTTTAACCTGGGCCTCAGGTTAGCTCCCCTTATTTGCCTGCTTTCCTATGCTGATAAAGGGCACAGATAAACCTTTACAAATAATTAGGAAAATGTAAAGCCCTAACTAGGGAAATGCAAAACATGAACAAGTCAGGAGGACTCCAGGAGGGTCACGAGAGACAAAGAGAGGCTGAACTAATGAGTGAAACTCCAGACTGGTGTTCCTGCACAGATAAACTGCTCTATGGCTTCTCTTGGTGGCTTAGAAGGAAAGATGAAGCCAAAGTGGATGCAGAAGGAGCATGGAAGCCTGGTGAGGAGTGGGAAGTGTGTTCTCGGAGTGAGACAGCAAGTGTGACACCGAGGGAATCCCCTCTCACGTCAAATCACTGCCTGCCCACAGCACCGTCACACCGGACCCTTATTCCTTACAATGTTCTTTGGGGTGAAAAGAGCTATTTTCTCTAGCAGGCACCATGAAGTGCAACTCTGAGATTTACTGACACATCCTTCTGTGCCCGCTTTTTCACCAGCACCTCCTGCTCCTGCCCTGCCAGAGGGGCCGTGGCAGCTCGGGAGAGGGCTGGGGGGGTTTTTTGGGGGACAGGCGGAGGCGGTGCGTGGGAGACTGTGGGAGCCAGGAGCCGGAGCACTCACCTCTCTGATGTGTCAGCCTTTGATGCACACGCCTGAGGACAGATGGCTCAGCTCCTATTAGGACAGCAGGGAGCCCTACCAAACAGCCTGCCGTCTTCTCCTCCCAGCCCACCCTCTTACCTCCGACCGTCAAAAACCCTGTACCCACCACCCCTCCCAGCGCTGGCACTCGGCGGCTCCTCGCTGATTTACCAGCTCCGTCAGCGACTTGGCAGCTGTGGGGATGCCGGGTGCCCGCGGGGGTACCGGGGGGGTGTGGTGAGCCGGAGACGCCCCGCTTGTTTATTTGGTTACCGTTTTGTGGTTTTCAAAAGGTGCCTGCAGGTCTGCAGGAGAATCTGCTGCGAGATGGGCCTCGCCCTGTTCCCGTCTCCTCCTCGGGCCCAGCCGGTGCCGCATGGGCTCCGGGTTTCCGTGTGAGTGTGTGTAAATGTGTGCGTGTTTGTGTGTACACGTGTGTGTGTGAGAAAGAGCAAGAGAGAGCAAACCCCGCAGAGCCAGAGGCGTGCAAGAGCTCCAGGGGGTTACTTCCATCTCCTGGCACCTTCTTTGATAGCAAGGGCTTCCAGACACCCCATAATTAACCCTGTCCCCACCAGTATTTTTTGCAAGGTTAGAAAGAGGAGAGGACTCTTTACTGTCTTCTTCTCTGGAGATATTCTAAACCCACCTGGACGCGTTCCTGTCCAGCCTGCTGTGGTTGACCCTGCTTTGGCAGGGGGTTGGAGGAGATGATATCCAGGGGTTCCTTCCAACCCCTACAATTCTGTGAGTCTGTGATTCTTTTAACTTTCTTAATAGTTGTAAATCCCTCAAGCAAGGTTGGAAGAGCTGGGTATCTCCAGGGCTGGATTTCAGTGCAGTGGAAGTGTCGAGCTGTACGGCTGCTCCAGTTCCCACCGTCCAGGGTTTGCACCCCAATTTGGGAGGTAATAACAAAGGCTGCATCTTCGTCCCCTTTCTTGTCCTCATAAGAAATCCATCTCCAAATATTATTCTTGGCTTAGCACAAGATACAAAATGGATTTAAAACATAAAAGTCAATTATGGCAAGAATTGCAGTTATGAATATTCACATGATGCAATACCAGCTTATCCCATTTTGCATTTCTGTTCCTCTTACCTGTGTGACGGTCACAGGTTGGGGCTCGAGCTGAGAGCGGAGATTCCTTCCGATAACAATTGCACGGACTGCGCGAACAGTTGCCCACGTGAGAACTCCCTAGAAAAAGAAGACAGGAAAGCGTGATCATTCCCTGGTGGGGTTTGCAGCGCACGGGAAGGACGTGTTTCCCATAGGCCTCCCAGCCGAGAGGTGATGCAGATTTTCTGATTCCCTCTTGAGAAACCGAGCCACAAAATCACCCCTTTCCTCTGTTGCAAAAGGAGGAGCTCTGTTGCAGCACCACCGACTCGCAGACCCTTCTGGGGCGAAGGCTTGCGCAGTAGCGCTGCCGAACAGTTTAGTAACACTGAAAATAGAGGAGAGATCCCTGCTCGATGCCGTCTGCTGAGCTGGAACCTGGCCCACGTGCTGCAAAAGGTACTGCTTTTCCTAGGGAGAGCAGCCGGGCCGTATCAGGGAGCCGGTCCCAGGAGCCGAGTGAGGAGTTTCGCACTGCCTGGAGGGGAGAACCCCACCTACTGAATCACCCTCCGCGCTTCCTGCAGCACCTCACTCTTCCCCGTGTCCTGGTTTGGGGGAGAACAGAACCAACTTTCTGCTCAGTAACTTTACTCCTTAGCTAAGCCTCTTCTAACTCTCTGAAATAACAGCGTATTGTGTGGAAAACTATTTGTTCTCGGAGCGATGAGACCTGTGTTTATAGTTGATGCCAAGGGATGGTGTGTAGAGAGGCTCCTGCTTATGCTTATTGCTGTAACAACCAAGCTCAGCTAATTTCATTATTTGCTCCTTTGGAGGGTAGGAAATGGAAAAGCGTAGAGGGGTTGTACCTGCAGGGAGGAGGGGACAGGAGAGGTGACTCCAAACTGACCCACAGGGTGTTCCATCCCGTCTGTCCCATGCTCAGTGTAAAAGCTGAGGGATAAAAGGGTCAGCTCTTTCTTCAATGGCCAATGTCCGAGGAGGATGCTGTCGTGTGCTTTTGATCCCAATCCATGAGTTCCTGACTCCAGATCCGGAATCCAGTTCCCATCTGTCGCTGAGTCCAGTCTGCGACTTCCCCAGTGCCTGCTGGCGATGTCATCCTGGGAGCTTGATACGGTTTTGTATATATTGTATCTATTTCATTATTTCCTTTTTATTTTATTATTAATATTACATGAAAGCACTTTATTTCCTTCTAAACTCATAAATGTCTTTATCTCTCCTACACCTCGCCTTGGAGCAAGAGGTGGGAGGGGAGCATCTGTCCTCCTGTCATTGGCCATTTCGACCTAAACCACGACATGTGGGGCCTCTCCCACCAGAGACTGCCCCAGCCCGGGCCCTGCTGAGCGGCTTTGGCTGCAACCCCCCCCGCAAAATGAGATCGGGGGCTGATTTTCAGATCGCCTGCAGGAAGAACCAGGGGCAGAGAACCTGCTGCTTCGTCACAACGCCACCGCTTAGACACATTTCTTGATGTCACTCCATCCCAGTGCAGCGTCAAGCTGCCACACTGTGATGTCAGCCCTTAACGTGGTTTCAGGACCCACGACGCTGAGCCAGCTGGCAGAGAGGAGAAGGAATGGTTCCTGGTTGCTTCTGTGACGACCTGCCCGTTTACAGGCTCCTAGTGCTTCCTTTTCCTCTTGTCTGGGCAAAAGCAGTTGGCTTTGGGCTGTGTGGACTCTGTAGGTTTTGCACGCCCTGCTCCGGGAGGCAGGATGAGGATGGAGGAAGTTTCTGATAGCACCCAAAACTGCTAAGCGTGCAAACATCTTCTGTTGCCACTAAGGAATTGCCAGTGATCAGAAAGGTGGCAGCTTTAATTAACCTGGAAGGGGAGTCGTACCACCTACATAGATGGTGCCCAGAGAAGCTGTGGCTGCCCCATCCCTGGAGGGGTTCAAGGCCAGGTTGGACAGGGCTTCGAGCAACCTGGTCTGGTGGGAGATGTCCCTGCCCAGGGCAGGGGAGTTGGAACTCGATGATCTTTAAGGTCCCTTCCAACCCAAACCATTCCATGATTCTATGAAAGTTTTGCCTCTTGGGAACCACATTTGGGGCTTTTCTTTGGAGGCCTTGGCTGCCATAGGCATGAGATGGGCAAACACTTCCTTCGTGACCCGGCGTTAAGATCTATTTAGAATGGGTACCGTCTTTACTTTGGCTTTTTGCAACGCCAACAGCATGGGCTTGTTGTCTCTGCCTACAGATCCGAGGCTTTACTGTTCAGCAGATATTTGTAAGACTAATGAATAAACATCACACCTGACCAGTCAGAGGGCCCCTGGCTACGAGGAGGATCTCCGCTCTGTGAGCTGCATTAGCAGAGTGCCGTCGTGCAGGCCTAATCCTGCCTTCCCCGCTCACATGAAATCAGGAGGGTGAGAAAACTGGGCTGGGAAAAAAAAACCTAAAATAACGATTTTTCTCGTGGCGGCTACCTGTTGAGTTTAGGGGCTCCGTGTGCTCCACGTGAGCTGAGAGGAGCCTCTCCTGGATTATTTGTGGGGTGTTCATACAGGTTACTTATTGGCTGTTTTTACAAATAGACCTGAGTATGGGGAAGGTCCAGCTTGGTTGGACGCTCAACTAGTGCCGCCGTGGTTTGGAAGAAGAGGTGACACAGCCACCAGCGAGGAAAAAAAAAAAAGGAAGAAGGAGGTGACTGATCTCTTAGCACCAATCCCGGTCCAATATTGACCCTTTGCCTGTGTGAGAGCCAGACTCGGTGTCTGCGGAGGAGCTGGGATACACCCAGTACCCACCCAGTTTGAGTCTTCAGTCAGGGTAGGACTGAACTCATCACGTTTTGCCAGTTTGGGGCTGTTCTCATGCAGGGCCCGGGGGCAGGAACTCCACGAGTTGAAATTTAATTTGCCGTTTTCTTTACCCAGACTTGCAGAAGAATTGGGAAAAGTTCGTCTTGGCTGGACATTCAGATTTTAAGATTTGTTGGAAGCCAGATCATAAAGCGAAAACTTCCAAGGGGAAGAGGGTGTGAGCAGGGAAGGCAGAGGAACCCACCGGCGATGAAGCAGGGAAACGTTTTCCTGTGCTGCAAAGTAGTGAAAGAACATGATTCTTTTATTGCGTTTTCTTTTCTAATTACCATGCGGTTTAATTGCATATTTACCAGCTGTGAGTACTGACCAATCTTTTAATCCCCACTGCTCTCTGGGATAAATCATGATTAAGACAGAAGTAGACGTGAGGAAAAAAAAAAAGGTTCTTTGGTCTTTCCTGGTTGTGCCTGACTCCCCTGAGATCTTCCTTGGCTTTGGAGAGCTCGGACTTGGGATGGGATCCGGGTGACTGAAGTTTTTTTACTTAACATCTTGTGTTTATTGGCTTTTCTGCCAGTGAGCACAAACGCACTATGCAAAAATCGGTGATTTAAACTGCGGTCCCGCAGCTGTGAGTCAGACCAGCATCGTTTTTATTACCCCCTTCTCAGAGATGAGTGGAAGCAGCAGCTTTTTGCTGGGTGTCGCGTTGTGAGGCAGCGGGACAGCCCGAAATGCAGCTCGGGAGTCTCCACGCCTTATCCCCATCTCTGACCACTAAGTGACACTCGCAGTGACAGCTGAGAACAGGACCGAGGACCGGGTGACCGGTCCCTTTGCCGTAAGTCCCTCAAGTCAGGAGCAGAGTCCGACATCCTGACTCCCAATTCCTGTCTCACACTCCCACCCACGGCTGGAAATAGAGCCGGGAAGCCTTGGCCAAGAGCCCCTGCTCCGGCCACCAGTGCCTCCTCCACTCCCTGTACAACACATTTAGCTCTTGTCCCAGTGAGAACATCGTGGTCCTCTGCCAGTCACTTCGGTTTTTTTGGTCATTTCCTTAGCGCTGCCCACTCCCAGAGCAGGGCTGGGTTTTTTGCCCTTTAATCCTTTAATTCATAGTACGTGGGGAGGCAGGAACGGTGCTGGGTCGGGAGCAGAGGGAGGCGTTGATGCTGGGGGGGGGGCACTGATCCCATTTGTGATATCGTGTCTGAACTGAGCAGTGCCCTCCCTGGTGACTGGGGGAACCGAAATGACAGATTCCTGTCTCCTTGAAGGCTACAATTTAGTCCTCCCGTTGCGATATTCGCCTGCAGCTAATAAGCACCCTGCCCGCTCCCGGGAGGCTGCTGTGGCTGGGGAATATGTAAACCCAGAGAGACCGGAGCTTTCTAGGATTCGGGGGAAGGCGTCTGGTGGGACCAGGGATTGGTGAGGAGCTCAGCCAAGTGTGACCCAAAGAAATGGAACTTAATTCGGACAGAGCCAGAGCTCTTGGAATTACTCGTGGCCGATGCCCTGTGCTTGGCTCGGGCCTGATTCATCTCCAAACGCTGCACGCACTCATCTTTGAAGCGCTGCTGCGTGGCAAACTGGCTGGAGCACAGCACTCTGGTGTCTCCACTGCATCCCAGGTCTTCAGGAGAACTGGTGGGAGCTTGCAGAGTTCAATGGGAAGCTTTTTTATTTTTGGAGACTGAGAAACCCAGAGCAAAATCCTACCTCCATTAAAGTTAATGACAAAACACCCCTTGACGTTGCCGGGTCTAGAAGCCTGTCCTGTTATTTAGTTCTTTATTGTGGTGCCAACTCTCACATCTGATGGTATTTGCCATTTTCTTCTGGAGCCGGGTTCTGGAGTGGTGTGATGACTCGGGGAGCTCAACTCGCGTTTAAAACTGAAGAGTTATGTTACTAACCCTCATTATGGTGGAGTAAAACCTGAAACAAACATTAACCCGACAGGCTCAAAAGCCACAAAGCAAATATAGAGAATAAAAGTAATATCTTGATACATCTTTAAAGCCAATCCATGGTTTGGGGGCACAGCTCACGATGTCTTAACAGCTGCGTTGGACCAAGGTCTTGCTGGCAATCTCTTCATTTAATTAGAAGAGTCTCTGAGAGCCCGTGTGTTAAGGGAGGTCAGTTCCCAAAGAATTCCCTGTTTCCGCTCCCGCTGCATCAGGTGGCAGTTTTCCATTTGTCCCAGTGGCTGCAGCTATTGATCTTGGTTCCAGAATGACTAAAAGGAAAGGGAACACCTTTCCTCACGTCTCTGCCTCCTAAACGTGATTTGTACACCCAGGTGTGCCCAGAACTTCTGTTCTTCATGTTTTAGAGGCAAAAAACGTGGCTCATCAGTGGTCTGGGGTTGCACAGATCCAGTCACTAAAACAAACCTCTGCAAAATAAATCAAGAAGAATTATTTTAGATAAAATCGAGCCGGCATTTCAGCCTCCTGGATCCGTTTCTGCACCTTCAGGTCAGCTGTAGCACCAGTGGGCACCTTGAGCAGAATGAGGTCGGAGCCGGTAGGTTTTGAGTAACTCTTACGCTGTTCAGCCCGGGTTTCTTCATGAGTTTCTCTGCCTTGGCCACGCTACTCGCAGATTGCTGAAGTTCAGGAAGGAAATCTCTGTGAATTCAAGTTATTTGGTAAATTTGGCTTCAGAGAGAATGAATTATAATTCCTTGTTCTGAGCGTCTTGTTCTTCCTCCAGCCAGAATCTGAACATAATTCTTTACAAAATCATCCTGCAAACCTTTGGCTTTGAAATTGTCACCACAGGTAGTCACATAAGTGGAATCAATGGAATTTGCATGGGAGCAAATAGGAGTCATGCAAATGAAGCCAAGATTTTCACTGTGATGAATTTTGCCTGCCCGCATGAGACTGGCTATCAGGTATCATTATTGCGGCAGCCTGTGTTGTCTGGCTTTGGTTGAAGTGGGAGACAGTTCTTGGTGTTGTTATAGCCCATTCTATAGGAGCTATAGGAGCCCTCAGGCCCACTCTCTGGGCTGTTTTGCACCAGAGGTGGTTGCGTCCTGTCTCCCTGACTCCTCACTCTGCTGCTGAAGAAACCTTCGTCTCCCTTTCTGTCCCTCCTTGCTCAAGCTCCCGTACAAAACGCAGCTGAGGGTCGATGCTGGATCAAGTCAGTGATTTTTGGGGTGCAAGGAAATGGGGAGATCTTTCTGAGAAGAGTTAATGCCTCTGCTTAGCACTTCGGATGTATCCTGGCCGCTTCCTTCTCAGCAGAGGGGTTTGTGATCATTCTTCAACATGTTTAGCATCTGGATTTGGCCAAATACTTAAGCACGTGATAAAAGTGTTGTAAGCAAGTACTTAAGCTTGTGTTTAATTCCCATTTAGGTCAATAATTAAGAATATCGATACTTAAAGCGAGGCACATATGAGAATGGGTGGTTTTTTGGAGCAGAGCTCAGCCTCGTAGGATTGAGGTTTCCTGGATTTAGCCCACGGGAAACCATGGGGGCAGCGGGGTTTGAAGTCCAACTCCCTCAAAGTTCCTGCTTATCAGGTGTGTGCTCCCCCCTCTATAAATGAGGGGATATCGCTAAAACCCAGCCCTTTCAGGGCAGTTTCAGTTGTAGATCTCAGAGCATTAGTAAAAGGGGATTGAAACCTATCCACGGAACTGGAAACAGGCGTCCTGGGTCCCTGCCCAGCGTTCTGGTCTCTGGCTCCAAGCCTTCTATATTATTGCTAATTACTTATCATTAATTGTTTCTCATTTGATAGCAATAAATGGCAAAAGAAAACACATTGAACAGTTGTAGTGCCGAGCATGTGACATGGGAAGGCATTTCAGCCGTTCCCGACTGTACAATACGGACTGTTTATAGCGCCCTGAAATATTGCTCATTTCATTATCTTTGCAGATGTCTCTGCAGCCTCCCGAGAGCTCGGTCCCAACGTGGAGTTTGATGACAGGGTCCCTGGGAGCACTGGGACGGGCTGGGAAATGGGGGTAACTGCAGCATCCTCTGTGCCTGCTGCGGGGGCAGGAGGGACCCTGGCACGGGGACACAAACCTGCCCTTCCCACGCTGAGGAGGGGACAGTGGGGTGTTAGTGGGTCATTGCACCGCTGAACTGGTGCAGAAGAAGAAATGCCGTAGGAAATTACTGGAACAGCTGATAAATTGGACAACCTTATGTATTCCGGGCATCTCCTGCCGACCTTCACCTTCAGATCCGCAGGTACAACAGGATTTGTCTGAAAATTCCCGACTGAATTAGCTTTCCGTAGGGAAATTG
The DNA here is from genome assembly GCF_964106895.1 of Numenius arquata. NCBI lineage: Eukaryota > Metazoa > Chordata > Aves > Charadriiformes > Scolopacidae > Numenius > Numenius arquata. The sequence goes on along the minus strand of NC_133598.1, from coordinate 5,108,782 downwards.
TTTTAAAGTGTGCTTTCACTGTGGAAATGTTTCCTCTCGAATCCACAAATTTTAATTCCAAAATTTTTGGTAGTCAACAACTTTTTCCATCAGAAAGTGAGGGAAATTTCCGTGGGAAATTTGAGAAATGTGAAAGAATATTTTTTAAATTGTGTGAAAAAAAGAAATCTGGAGCAAGGTCTGATCTGTCCCCTGATTCTCTCACTAGGACTGAGGACTTTGTTACTCCAAGAAGTCAATACTCAGTTCTTGGGAGAGGAAACGATTTGAGGCTCTCAATATGATCTCCAAGCACACGTTCCTGTAGGGCTAATTTTGGGAGGATGGTCCATATTCCTGGCCCTACTAGAGGAGATGAGTTTGGGTTTTTTTTTTTCCTGTACCATAGAGCCCTGGATTTCAGTGTTTAATATTACGAAATTATTCTCTGATTAGAAAATTGTATTTGCTGCCCCTAATTCTCAAATTCAGGTCTCCAAAATCAGGTGTTTAACCGGGGACCCGATTCCTTAGAATCTGAGCATCCCATCCCACGTCAGCACCACCAGACACAACGGGAATGCCAGGGCTTTAATGTTTGCTTGGAGACTCCAAAGACCTTTGCTTGTGAGGCATAAGACCCTTTCCAGAAAGTGATATTTGGGAAGAGATGATGAGCCCTGTACAGAAAAAGAGTTATCCGTACGGGGAAGTAATGGGAGACTCTTCCCAGGTTAGGGATTCCTATGGAGCGGCTGCCGGTGGTGCAGCTTGACAGGTCTGAAGTCATAAATCCTGCAGATGAATTTGAGTCAGAGAAGGAACACTGGCACCTCCTGAACATGTTCTACTGCTGAAGGGGGTTATTTAGGTCTCTGCCACCCACGATGTACGATGTGAAAGACATCACCCAGGTTCCTGTGGAAACATTAAAAGAAATATGGGGGCTGGCTCGCTTGCCTTTGCCAATTACAATTTAGCTGAGTTGCATTTGCAGGTAGGTGCAGGCTCAGGAGAGAGGGAGAAAGAGAGCGAACGTGGTCTTGGAATGAATACCTTGTAGCCCAGGGCCTCTTTGCAAATCAGGGGGGTGATAACCCTGGGGACGGTGTATTTCACTGCTTGGGCTTTGCCCCCCTCCAACCAGAGAAACTCAGATTTTAGCACAGAAAAATCCACAGCTCCATCCCCGAAGGCTGCAGTGGCTTTGGCACTGGGTTCTGCATTACACATTGCTGCCAAAATTAGGAACTTTCTGAAAATCAAGGTGTTTGATATTAGAAATCAGGGTTGGACCCTCCTGTGCTGGAGACCGGGGAGGGATGGTCTCAAACCTGGAAAGTTTAAAGAGAAAAACCAGGATGGACAGGAGATGTGGGAACGCTGTTCTCTTGGATTGCTGATAGGCAAACAAAGCACAAAGAAAGCAAATGAATTTGCTCAGGGCTACGCAGGAAGCCAGGGACGGAGCCAGGAAGCACAGTCCCATCCCCGAGCCCCATTCCATGGCTCCGGCTGTTCCCTTCTCAAATCCACGGCGTTCCCTGCATCTACACCATCCTTGTTCATGCGATGACATGAGAGACTCGGGTTGTGGCTGGTGGCTGAGGGCAGCAACCTGTGGCCTGAGGGGATGGTGGCAGGGGAAGAAATTCCCAGGGGATCCTTGGACAGGGAAAGAGCTGGGATCACGGGAGCAGCGGTGTCCCCGGAGAAGGGGAGCGCCCTGCTTTGTTCTCAGCAGCCCCCTGGGCAGAGGGAAGGAGCAGCGCTGGGCTGCGAAGGGAGCCAAGGCCAATCCTCCCCGCTGGAGGGGAGATTCTTTATGAATGCGAGGAAGGAAAAAAAAAGGAGGATTAATGAGTGTGAAGGGTGGGGATAGGGCCCAGGGCCTGAAGATTCCCAAGCAATAATGTCTCAGGTGTGTACATATATATGTATATAAATATATGGGAACTGTTTCTGAAGGTTGAATGAAGGTTCAGTGCTTTACAGAAGGAAGGATGACCCTGCGGTTAAAGTGTTGGCCTAGATTTCAGAGAACCTGCTCTCCTTCCAGGGTGCAGCTTTAGACAAGATGTCAAGTTTTTCCCTGCCTCAGTTTCCCAAACTGCTGTTTCTGCACCCTTTCTATCGCCCATTCCTTGGAGGAAGGGATCCCCAGTGCTACATGTGGTGGGATTCCAGTCGGGAAACTCATCTGGATACAGGTTGTAACCCAGCAAGGAGCGAGATACACTGGGAAATGTCCGTAAATAGTGAGAAAAAAAGTTAAATACTTGGGGAAATGGATTATGGAAGCTTCAGGCTTCCAAAGTGGCCACCCTAATTAAAGTTTCTGTAGCTGAAAATTCCAATGCAGGTGGGGGAAGAATTAATTTTTCTGAAATCTGTTCTGTTGTGGTTAAGTTTTGCTTTGCAAGTTTCTCTGCGTGGAGAAAAATATATTTTTCTGCCAGTTGTATGTTCTATATTTCACTAACTCTGGGGCACTGAAGGAGGCAGGGGGCTGAGGTTCAGCCTAGTCTTAGACCTCTGGAAGGCAGAAAGGCCTTAGCGCTGTTTAACTTGTCCAGTCGCACTGTACAGTGACACGAGGGGCTGGGGTTCAATGGGGTCTTCTCAACAGCGCCCAGCGGTGGAAGGTTTGGTGCTGCAGGAGGAGAGGAGCCACCTCCTCCAGAGAGGAGATTAAAGGGACAGGCAGAGACAGGGCATTGACAGCTGGATGGAGGCAATCATTATTTCAGCAAATCTTAAAAGCTTTGATAATCCCCATCTCCCTGCTTTCGTCCCCATCTCTTTGAGTCTTTACTGGATGCCAAAGGTGGAATTCTTAACAGACAGGCGTTCCCAAGAAATGATGTCCCCTGGCTTTCCTGTGCTTTGATACCTTTTCCATCACTTACCCACCCATGGCAAAGCCATGACTTCAGGTTTATCATTTTTGCATGCCAAAATGTCCCTGCAATGGGGTTCCTTTCTGTGGCCATCCCTTCCTTGGCTTCGCGCAAGGCTGCCAGGAGTTGAGTTGAGTCTCCACGTCCATCCAACCCTTGGTCTAGCCATGGAGCCAGCCAGCGAGGATGTTTTTATGGTTCGCATGGCTACCAAGCAATGGACAGCACTGATTTCCTATCGTCCTGGCTGGCGTTCAAACCACGGAAGAGAAGAAACATCTTCAGGCTCGTTCCCATTCTCTTTTGCCATCTGGTCCTACATTGCTGGAGCCTTCCCTGCCTTAGAAGGAGGCCCAGATTGGCTCTTTGTGGTATCTTCCCTTCTGCCAGGCTCCGTCTCCACTTTCATCCTCGGTGCCATGCCCGCCTCCTCATCCCCTTTGATTCCAGGACCTGAAGAGAAGACTGGTTTGGGGAATGTCTTGTCAAGTCCACCTCCCCCCTCCTCCTCCTCCTCCTTCTCCTCCTCCCCAGGGGCCTTCTGCATTGTCTCACTGTGGTGCAGACGGAGCCCGGGAGATCAAAGCCGAAACCGTCTTTTTTTTTTTTTTTTTTTAGCTGGGGGAGGAATGCACGATGCCTCCTGCGCCGGGAGCTGTCGCCAGCCCCGGCAGAGTCTTCCCCTCCGTAACTGGAGACTCCCGTCCCTGGAGGCGGCTGCGGGATTGACGGGTGACACCGAGCTGCTCCCAGCAGGCAGGTCCTTTGCAACAAGTCTGACTTTGCACCGCGAGCTTTCCGTCAAGGATTTGAAGATGTCTGCGGTTAAGATGGGATGTGCCTCATAATATTCAGCTTTGAAAGAACTTACCTGGATGGAATTAACCCTTTCCAGAGCTCAGTCTTTCTTTTCTACTCCAAGTTAGAGTGATGCGTGGCCTCTTCCTGTTATTTTATTGAGAATGGTTTTCTTTCTCTCTTCCTTACGCTTAACCATCACACGGTTCCCGTCAGCCCTGTCCCCCCTTTTCTCAAGGATGCCGTGACATTGCGGCACTGCTCACCGATCGGCTGGGGTGACACCTGCACACAGGCTTCATCAGCAGACAACTGCGGCTGGGATCTTACTCACCAGAAGCCTAAACTGCCATCACTTGAGCTGAAAAATCGCTCCAGTCTTTCCCACAGTAGCAGAAGGCTCTGAGTCACCTCTTGGAAAAGTTCATGACCCATTTTGACCTTGAGGGTTCCATCGAACCAATAACTTGTGCTGTGAAGAGCGTCGAGCCTGGGAGGAGATGTGTCTCGTTTACAACTGGTATCTGTCTTCTTTGAGGCAGATTCAGACTCACAGTTTCTACACGTGAATTCTTCCCAACCCCGGCACCGTTCTGGGCAGGGAGTGCTGGCATCCAGAAAGCAGCAAAGATGGGATTCCTAAAACCCTGGAGCCTCGGGCAGGTTTTCTGTGCCTGTGTTCCTGGCAGGGAAGGCTGTGAGCTGCCAGTAGAGCTCAGATAAAGACTTTGCTCAAAGGGATTGTTCATTGAATAAATGCAAAGGAAACAGCATGAGTAGATGGGGAGGAGGTACATTCTCTGCCCTTATCGCGCCCTGATTAACAGAGACCTCAGCCAGAGGAGAAGAGTGTACAATGAAGCAATCATATGTGTTTATGATGTTTATGCATATCGTTAGGGTGCTTTTCTTGGATTGCTGGAGTCAAGTCACTCCTCTGGTAATTCCCTTTGGAGTATCAGGAAAGTTGTCTTCCCCCTGAACCCCTTTGTTCTTCTTGTCTGCTTGGACGGGGGAGCTCTTCAGACAAGGGTTGTCTCGCTCCGGGCACGGTCTGAGCCTGGCACAAGGGGCACAGCACCACCTCCTTCGAGGCAAGGAACGAGCCTTTGAACTAGAACGGGTTGTGTCCTTCATCCCAAGGACTCGCTGAGCCTTCGAGATGCTCTAACCAGCTCTCCGTGGCAGATCCTCAGCCCGATTTCTTCAGTGGAGAAACTGAGGCACGGAACAGCACTCCGGGGTCATATGCTGATTGTGTGGCTGAGCAGGGAACGCAGACAAGGGCTTTTGCCTGCTGGGCTTGTGCTTTAGCCACAATCCATCTCCCTGCCCAAGGCCCTTTCTGTGTTCAAAGTGTTCCACAAACAATTGAGGTCTTTGAACTCCTCCTCATCCTGGTTAGTTTGAAAGTGGAGGCAGGAAAGGAAACACCTTCCTAAACTTAGCCCCCAGCCAGCCAATACTTTTGGGAACTGTGTTTGATTAGGCCTGGGGAGCAGTAATTTGGTCTGAGGTTTGTAAAAAAATCCTTTCCTCTCTGGCTAGAAGGCTGCTTCTTATGAACAGCAGAAGGATTAGGTGCTGTCTTCTCCAAAGCAGATCTTGCTTACTGAGTTACTCAAACTTGCTCCATCGCAGCCACTCCTGGGCTTGTGATGTGCCCCTTTCTGCCAAACCAGTGTTTCCCCTGGCCTCCATCCCCAGTGTTTCTCCGTTAAATGCCCAGCAAACATAAGAGAGAGGAAAGCAGGGGCCGTGCTACCTGCTGTCAGTCCCAAAGCCGTGACACGGGCTCCCGGGAGGTGGACAGGGAGGGTGGACCATAGGAAATGGCTACGTCTGCCCCAAGGATGCTCCCTGAGCTGCCTGGCTCCTGTGCAAAAAGACAGCCAGGACTAAAAAAAAGCTGGTTTTTTTAACAGAGAAAATGAAAGAGTGGAGCAGGACAGCCCCTAAGTCGAAGTCGCAGTCGAATGCCTGCGTAGCCCTCCGTGCCTTTCTAACCCAGCCTTACCCTGAGCTTCCCCAGCGCTTCCAAATGTCCCGTCTTTTCAGCTTCCTGCCGGAGCCGAGAGGGAAAGGACTGAAGCTTGACGGGAAAAGCTGATTTTGTGGCATTTCCTGCTGGGACTGGAAGCCAGCCACGCGGGAGTCTCCGCACGGGACTCGCAGCCCAGGAAAACGCTGGAGTCAGATAGTTCGGATGGAGAGTCGTGTCGTTCCTTCACGCTCCAGAGGCAGGAGACCTGCCAGCCCCACACACCCAAGTGTCCAAAGCACTTTGAGACCGTTGTGAAAAGCCAGGACTGAAGGCAATTATAGAGCAAGCAAAAGCGAACTCGATTTCTTGATTTTCCTGCACGGGACTCAGTGAGAGGCTCTCAGCTGGTTGTTTACCAAAAATGTCATATTATACACTGCCTCTGCCAATCCAGTGACAATCACAGAATCACAGAATGATATGGGGTTGGAAGGGACCTCTGGAGATCATTTAGTCCAACCCCTCTGCCAAAGCAGGGCCACCCAGAGCAGGTTGCACAGGAATGTGTCCAGGCGGGGTTTGAATGTCTCCAGAGAAGGAGACTCCACCACCTCTCTGGGCAGCCTGTTCCAGGGCTCTGCCACCCTCAAAGTGAAGAAGTTCCTCCTCATGTTTAGATGGAACTTCTTATGCCCATTCCCTCTTGTCCTGTCCCTGGGCACCACTGAAAAAAGACCGGCCCCATCCTCCTGACACCCATCCTTTAAGTATTTATAGGCGCTGATCAGATTCCCCCTCAGTCTTCTCTTCTCCAGACTAAACAGACCCAAGTCCCTCAGCCTTTCCTCATCAGAGAGATGTTCGAGTCCCCTCATCATCTTCATAGCCCTTTCTTCCCTAGGCTTTGGGCTCACACATGGCCCAGGCACCGAATACCCAGATATTGGCCAAAAGGAGAATACTAAAATTTTGCCTATAAACCCAGAGTCTGTGCAAGCTTCCTGTCCCCTTTCACTGATGCAAAAAAAACCCTTCAGGTGTGATTCTGAGCAGGAAAGCCAGGAAAGTGGCAAAATGGACATCACAGGAGAGGCACAGGGTTTTCTGCACATGGAGAATCATAGAATCATAGAATGGTTAGAGTTGGAAGGAACCTTAAAGATCATCAAGTTCCAACCCCCCTGCCCTGGGCAGGGACACCTCCACTAGAGCAGGTTGCTCAAAGCCCCATCCAGCCTGGCCTTAAACACTTCCAGGGATGGGGCAGCCACAACTTCCCTGGGCAACCTGTTCCAGTGCCTCACCACCCTCAGAGTGAAGAATTTCCTCCTAATATCTAATCTAAATCTCCTCTCTTCCAATTTAAAACCATTACCCCTTGTCCTGTCACTCCATCTCCTGACAAAGAGTCCCTCTCCGGCTCTCCTGTAGGCTCCCTTCAGATATTGGAAGGCTGCTATGAGGTCTCCCCGGAGCCTTCTCTTCTCCAGGCTGAACAACCCCAGCTCTCTCAGCCTGTCTTCATAGGGGAGGTGCTCCATCCCTCTGATCATCTTCATGGCCCTCCACTGGACCCGTGAGCTCCATGTCGGACGAGGCATCAAACAAATCACCAAACCTGTGGTTGATCTCCTGCTGCGGTATCCGAGCGCCGAGAAGGGCAGCAGCAGCCCCGGAGTGGGGCTCCGGTGGTTCCCACCTCTCCCCGAACACCCCGGGAGCTCCCACCGCAGCGTTGGACGTGGGGGACGCGTGTGGGTGTCTGCTCACATGCACGTGCATGTGTGATTCCCACCTTCAAAGTGACTAGAAAAATGCAACAAATCAGATTCCAACAGGCAGGTGTGACCATCGCCGAGCGGTTCCAGCTGTCAGAGAGGTGTATTCACTTCCAGTGCTTTGGGAAATCTTAATAATGGATGATCTTAGCAAAAGGAAACCACGGAAAATAAGGTAGATCTGGCTTTGAAGTAATTCCTGATTAATTATAAAGTATCAAATGGCTGCTTTTTGCAAATAGCTTTTTTCATAACAACACGAGCTTTAACTAAAATCTGCCGGTATTATTTCATATTTTATATTCCCACTTCCAATGCCACATTCTGAACCGAAAACCAGATTTTGAGGGGTTTTTTTGCTTCATCTTCTCAGCAGATGGAAACGCATATGACTTCCCTGAGATGAATTCAACTGTTGTTGGTTATTAGCAGCTGAAGTTCCGCTCCCGTGTTTTTAAATAATAATAACAATTGTGATGCTTTAAAGATGCCCTCGGGCCCCTGAGCATAATTTATCTTTTCATCTGTGTTTACACAGCAGTTAGAACAATGGGATCTATATTCTGATAAAGGGTTTTGGTCATTGCAATAATACTTATAAGTAACCTGAGATGACTGGGAGGAAAAAGGGGATCTTGTAGGAAAATATTTGGAATGCCTTCTCTTGTTGTTAATTTTGAAGTCTGGAATATTAAGAGATCTTCAGTTCTTTGGTTTAGAAAATTACAACTGGCTCTTACTAAGACACTTTGCTCCTCCTGATGAGGCTCCCAGCCACAGACTGGTTTTGCTGCTGTCCAGGCCACTGAGATGCCAACCAGACCAGAAGCAAAGAAAGCCAAGTGTTTCATCAGTGTGCTACCAAAAAAAAAAAAAAAATAGAGCTGGTCTAATGCCAGCTGTTGGGGAATGAAAGTTTTTTTTTTTTAGGTTCTAGCTTCTCAATGTTTCTTATAATTAATTGTGAACATTTTACTGAGTCTTGCTGGCAACCCAGCAGGATGGAGAGAGAGTCTGTGGGTGGGAAGGGGGAAGTACTTGGTGCCTTTGTGTTGTCCTAATAGATTTTGGATGCTAAACCCATTCCCTAACCCCACCTCCTGTTTGTTAGCCATCACCCATGACACCAAGGACAAAGGCAGGAGTCCTGTGCGAGGGCAGGCTCTGGAGGGACTGCAGTGTGCCCATGTCAGACAACACAGCAGTTCTGTGCTGCAGCACATCCCCTGTGAGGGCAGAGTTTGTTTGTGTAGGGTCACAGGAGGGGAATTTTGCAGGGGAATGAGTCACTGCACGGAAAAGGCAGCGCTGCGGGGAGGGTACTGACCACCACGGGTGCAGCTTTTGGCTTGGTCGTAGGTTTTCTGGCTGGCTTGGACAGGACATGTCTCTCCTCGGCGCCTTAACACCTCCCAGTCCCCTTCCCACCGCCTATGGATTTAGGATACTGGTTCTTCCTTGCCTCGCAGGAAATCCACTTAGTGCTGGCAAAGCGTGCAGGTCTGTAGGTACCATAAACCCAGATCACAGGAGCTGATCCCGATTGTCAATATTTACCCCACGAGTGCAGCCAGCTCCCACGTTTCCTACCATGTGTAAGACTCTTCCCCATCCAACAGGTTTGTTTGAGCTTCTCAAACACAAAGGATCCCTTCCCTTCCCTTCCCTTCCCTTCCCTTCCCTTCCCTTCCCTTCCCTTCCCTTCCCTTCCCTTCCCTTCCCTTCCCTTCCCTTCCCTTCCCTTCCCTTCCCTTCCCTTCCCTTCCCTTCCCTTCCCTTCCCTTCCCTTCCCTTCCCTTCCCTTCCCTTCCCTTCCCTTCCCTTCCCTTCCCTTCCCTTCCCTTCCCTTCCCTTCCCTTCCCTTCCCTTCCCTTCCCTTCCCTTCCCTTCCCTTCCCTTCCCTTCCCTTCCCTTCCCTTCCCTCATCACCACAAGATGTCTCTGTTCAGCTGCGCCAAGGCAGAGCCCAACATGTTTTGCAGAGGGATGGGGCGGGGGGAACTTCAGCCAGATGAGGGAGATCTTGTTTGGCTTTAGAGGGGAATTAGGGTAGAAAAATCGCAGCAACTTCCCCAAAGATCTCTTACTTGATCTCGCTGGCGTCCCCTTTCATGTGCTGTGCTCTTTGGTGGCTCCGGAGAGCTCTGCATCCCACTGGCACCGCAGCTGGAGCCTCCCAGACCTTGAAGTTTCCTTCAGAAAGACTTTCTTGAAGCCCTTGAGCAAGAGGCTTTGCTGGGAGACACACAGCTCTGGGCACCTTTGCATCTCCCCACATGTCTGAGAGGCTTCAAGAGATCCTTCTTGGACTAAAATCATCCCTCAGCAGGGTCTTTAGTGAGAAATAATGTGCAGGAGCTTTAAGGTCCCCAAGTCCCTGTCCTGTCCCCAGGGAAGGTGCAGTCAATGGCTGCAGGAGACTCAGGGAGGCCACCAGCTGCAGTTATGAGTTCCCACCAGCAAGAATCGGGGTTGGGAAATAGTTGTTTGTGGACACAAGCCTCTCCCATGAACATTACAAGGGAAAAAAAGCCAGGAAGGTGGAAGTTTTTGGTCACCCACTTTGCTTTCAGGAGGTTCCCTGGCAAGGGGACACCCAACTGACATTGCTCCTTAGCCCTAAAGGCAGCAGCTGCTGGAGTCCCATTTGCCAGCGCTGCCGGGTGCTCTCGGACCTTCAGCCACCCCCGGGAGAGGGACCGGCTGGGTTAAAAGTACATGGGGCACGATGCCACGCAGCTGCGTCATTCAGCTGGCTCCGGCCTCTGCTGCGCCCACGGGTGGGTGGCAGAAGGAGGAGGCGCGCAGCTGACCCGGGTGGGGGGGCAAGGGGGTTTGCAGAGCAGCTTGGACCCTTCTAATTAAGTCCTTGGGGAAAAATGAAGAGCATAACGTTATTTGGCAGAAGGCAGGAGGTCGATTCTGCGGGTGCCACCTTCTCCTGTGAGCCAGGAGCCTCTGCCTCCGAAGGGTTTCTGTGGAACATACTTCTGCTCATTCCCAAGTGGAGCAGGGGGGTGCAGAGGTCCCTGAGCCATAGTAGAGCAACCACCACCCTCAGCCACTGCTGCTGGGGTGGACAGAAGATGGTGCTGTGACCCTTTGTGGCTGCCCTGGGGCTAGCCCTGGGGCTCACACATGTTGCCATGTGGCCTGTTTCTAATTCTCTCTCAGTGGTAGCAGCAATCCCCTGGTGGTAATTGCTTCAAATCCCAAACGTGGTCAGGAATGACCATGAAGTTCACTATTCTGGAGTCCAGTGGCCTCCAGCCCCTTCTCTTCTCCCTCCTTAGAGATACTCTTAGCAAAAGCCTTGAGAAAACGTAGTCTCCAGCTCTGCCTTCCATGGCCCAGAGCCACCTCACTGCTAGGAATGAGTGATGCCTGGAAACGGGGACAATGACTCGACTTAGCTGATCCGCTCCTAGCAACCAGAAGGACCAAGTCCATCTTAATTACGTGCCCATTCGTGAGCCGAACGTCAGAGAATTTGGCCGGGGTGCAGCTGAGGCACAGGCATGGGATGTCACCAGGACAAGTTCCTTCACATCCATCTCAGCTCTAACACAGCGTCACTCATCGATAGGCTTCAAAGCGACTCCAAGAAGCCAGGGAATTGCAAAGGGTGAGGTGACACACTTGGGGACAGCACAAGTGGTGGTGGCAAAGTTGAAGCCAAGCGCTGGGCTGTAACCATTGGACAACACTGTCCTAATATCTCTCCTACAGGAAAGCTGGGGAGGGACTCTTGATCAAGGAGGGGAGCCATAGGATGAGGGGGAATGGTTTCAACCTGAAAGAGGGGAGATTTAGATGAGATCTCAGGAAGAAATTCTTCACTCTCAGGGTGGTGAGAGCCTGGCCCAGGTTGCCCAGAGAAGCTGTGGCTGCTCCATACCTGGAGGGGTTCAAGGCCAGGTTGGAGGGAGCTTGGAGCAACCTGGTCTGGTGGGAGATGTCCCTGCCCAGGGCAGGCGGTGGGACTGAATGATCTTTAAGGTCCCTTCCAACCCAAACCATTCTATGATTCTATGATAATATTTGTTCTCTGCTCTGGGCCTCAGTTTCCCCACCTGGAAGTCATTCTGGCCTCCCCACATGGAGGCAGGGAAGGTGGATGAAAAGCAGAGCCCCACGTGTGCTGAGGATTGTTGTTACAAAGCGCGTGGCCAGTCCAGGATCCTGCTATGCCAGTTTGCCACCGCCGGTTGAGATCTTGCCGGAGACGGTGCCAACAGACACGAAGTGCCAGTTCCTGGCACAGCCGGGGACATGTTGGAGGGAGCCCCTTTGGGAAACCAACCTCCCAGACTCTGAGACGAGATAAGGGGATCTGGGCAGAAGGTGCAGTTCAGACTGTGTCTGGAGCGATGTTTTCCTTCCTGCCCGGTGGAGCACCCGTGGTAGGGAGAACCTCAATAGGTGGCCTTGCTGGGGTGGAGGATGTTGGTGGAGCCAGCGCGAGGTGCTGAGAGCTCCCAGGCAACTGAGCGAGGCAGCCCAAGCAAATAACTCTTCGGGGAGAGGAGCCAGGGAAAATTCTCTGATCGCTGCATATTAAAGCCGTGTGGTGCCGAAACCCTTATTAGCACATACAATCCTAATTGTGTTGTTTGCATGTGCTGTTCTGTACTTGCCTTTCTAACAACAAGGGAACTGACAGGAAAAGCACTAGGGATGCCCACGGCAGTCTGGGCTTGGATCAGCTGCAGAGATTTTGATTTCCGATAAGGTGAAGCCGTGGTGATTTATACCCCCTCCACTTCCTTCCTCGTGGGGATGAAGACATCCCGGAGGAGTCCTCTTCTTCCCAGGACATTCTTGGGTGATCTCATCTTGCTCTGCCTTTGCCTGTGCCGGCACCGGCAAAACCAACGCTGGCGTTTTTGCACAGGAGCCTGGCTTCATGGCGGGGGGAGGGGGGAAACTGAGTCACAAAGAACTTGGTGATGGGCATGAGGGCCACCCATGGTGTATCAAAGACCTGCTCCAGCATTAACTGAGCTCGTGGAAAGACTCTCTCAGTGACAGGGTGTTTGGATGAAGAGGAGTCCTGCCGTTCCCCTCTTTTCTGCCCCACATTGTGGAGCAGGAGACAAAGGACCTCCTTTTAGCTTGTGGCATCCATTCAGCTCGATGAAGTCATGACAGATTTGGCCACTTGGGAATTTAGCTCAAGGCAACGGAGCCTAGGCTGGAGGTGGAAAACCCTCTGTGACCCTGGGCACTTCCCCGAGTCTTTCTGGACTGATCCTCAAAGTGGGGGTGATGGGGATAAGAATATTTCCTTTGTCTGGTGAGACTGGAAGCCTGGCAGGGCTGGGCTCCCTCTGCGAGCGTGTCTGTGCAGTGCTCAGCACAGTGGGGCTTGGAGCAGGGTGAAGGCCCCCCCGGGCGCTATCCTAATATAAATAATAATGAAGCACGGCTAGAGATAAAGTTTAACCCAGAACACCAGAATGAAAACAATGCACAGGCTCTTTAGGAGGCACTGGAGCCCAGGAGAAGATGAGATTGAGTATGATCTTCCTCATTTCTGACTCATCTTAAAATGCAGTGGGTTTCTTAAGCTTCACAAAATACCGGGGTCTCTACTTCACACCAAAGCCTGAATGTTTTTCCTGGGGAATATCACCCTAGTGTTTTCTCCTCATCTTTGTTAAATTCCCTCTAAATCTCTTCTATGGATGCATGAGGAGAATCTGTCCAAGAAGACATCTCAGTCTAGAGATGGGCATGATCAAAACTCAGTATCAGACTCCTCCAAAAAACCCTGTGTCGTCTGTTTCCTTATGGATTGAGATCAGCCAAGCTCAGTTTGTGATTTACCCTCCAACGACTTCATACTCCAAGAATAAAGAACCTCCTTGGGAGAGTGACTTCAGCGTCCTGCTGAGGAGAGGACCTAAACACTTGGGGACTTCCCCTGCGGTCCCCAGAGCAGAGCTCTCACACCCATGGGAGCATCACGCTGCTCCCAGAAGATGTCAGCTGTTCTAAGACTTACACTGAGATTTTGTGTTAAATCTTCTTTAGAAGAACCATTCCAATGCTCTGGATTGATTTTGGGATCTCAGTGCTCCAAAGCGGGTGGTAGGACCCTCAGTGAGCTGTGCAGGATCTGCTGCTTTTCTCACCCTGCAGGGTCTTATACCGATTTCAATACTCGGCATCAAAGCAGCTGACTTTTTGCTTGGGCTGAGTGTAGATTGTTTGCCGGCCAAAATTATGGGATATACCCGTAGGGTGAGTGTGCTGTGGTTATCTGGCTACAGGGGAAGGCTCTCGGCACTGGGAATGATGGTCCACGGTGGGTCTCCATGGTGGGCTGTAGTTGGAGCAGGTCACAGCACACAGAGAAGCTGCTGGTAACATCGTCAGCTCTGGAACAGGCAGAGATGGGTGGGTTTTTTTTCCAGAACTGAACAAAGCCTTTTTGGTGAAAGCAGATGCACCAGGAATGATGTTTCAGGGCACGATGATCAAAAGAGAGACCAAAACTACTCATGAGTTTGGATTGAGTTTGGCAGTTTAGTTTGGAGAAGGCAGGAGGGAAAATCTGGAGGGAGTTCAAATGTTGCCTTTGTTTCAAAAAGATCAGAAATGAAATTAAATTTTGGGGGTTCAAAGCAGTGTTTTGATTTCAAATTAACCTGGGGTTTTTTCAAGGTGAAAAAGACAATCAAATAACTTTGGGTGAAGGTTGTGCTCCAGCACAGAACATTTTTCCTTTTTGTTCCGCCAGAAAACGTAAATCCCGTACATGGACTCCTGAGTAGGAAAGTGGAGGGGGCTCCTGGCCATCTTGTATTCAAGAATAATGGAAGGAATTACTAAACTGCCACTTCAGACACTTACAGCTGAAATAGTAGGATGTCCCAGGGCTTAAACTGGTGGCCTCATGGCACGGCCGATCACATTATGCTTGAATATACAGCAAACGGGGACGATTGAGTCCATTTGGGCGAGGGAAGGAGGAAGGGAAGGATGCATTTTGAGGGCGTCGCGCACCTGGAAAAGTAGATATGAGTGTTCGAAAGAGGCAGCTGCCTCTCTGGGAGCTGTGTAAATAACCAGGATTGTACCAAAGAAACACCTGACTCATAGAATCGGTTTCCCCTTCTAACGGAAACACCCTGGCAAGGCCCCAAAAATTGGCTAACCACTCGGGCCAGGAGGGAGCAAGAGCAGCATCATTCCCAGACACTGCGAGTTGGCTGGAAGGGATCATTTTATTGGCTTCCCCCTCCTCCCCCCCCTCCCCCCCGCCCCAAAATGCTTTCAAGTTTGTTGGTTAAAGAAATGTGAGTCTTCTCCCTAAATATTTGCGTGTGCGATGGTGTGGTGAGATGCCGGCTGCCAGGGGGTGGCGTGGCGGTATGACTGTGTGGTGGGGCAATTATGTGGGGCGAGCGCGTGGGGCCGGGACGCAGGGTGCCGGGGTGGGGTGAGCTGGGGCTCTGCGGTTTTGGGGAGGGAGAGGCTTCATCCCGCCGGAGGGAAGGTGCTGCGAGAGCTAAATCCTGCTTCACGAGCCTCAAGGAGGGACCATTTATCCTCCTCCAACTCTTGGTCCATCTGTGCATCCCAGACGGAGACAGCCAAAGGGCTCTTCTTCTCCAGGAGCCAGGTGACTGCAGAATCATGGAATCACAGAATGGTTTGGGTTGGAAGGGACCTTAAAGCCACCCAGTGTCACCCCTGCCCTGGGCAGGGACACCTCCCACCAGACCACGTTGCTCCAAGCCCCCTCCAACCTGGCCTTGAACCCCTCCAGGGATGGGGCAGCCACAGCTTCTCTGGGCAACCTGGGCCAGGCTCTCACCACCCTCAGAGTGAAGAATTTCTTCCTGAGATCTCATCTAAATCTCCCCTCTTCCAGTTTGAAGCCATTACCCCTCATCCTATCACTACATGCCCTTGTAAAAAGTCCCTCTCCAGCTTTCCTGTAGGCCCTACAGGAGCTCAGCTCTTAGGACCTGGGAATGGGATCAGAGCTGGGAAGAGTCCTAGTACCAAACTTGCCCTCTTTTATCCCATCTGAAACCCATTTCATGCCTACGTGGTCATTTCCCCAAGACACAAAGTCACTTCTATCCCAAAACCAGAGAAGTGGCTTTGAGTGGTACCAAGATGGAATAAATGCACCCAGGCCAGCTCGCCCGGGCTTAGCCCTGCGCGGGCATCACTGCCGGTGTCTGTGTGGCTCGGAGCATGGGTGTCCTCTGCCAAACACAAGCCCTTTGTGTCACGCGTCCTTCTCCCTCCCCAAATCCCAGCCCTGCATCGTCAGGGGATGATCCGGGGGTGCGGAGGTGACATCCGAGGGAGGAGCTCCGACATCCCGGGGTCCCTCTGCTCCCCTCGCCTCCTCCCTCCCAACCCTCTCCTCTTTCTCAACGGCGGAGCCGGTTGTTCTCTGCAGCCTCGCACAAACACACCGTCCCCACGCTCCCGTTCGGGGCAGCAGCCCCGACCTGTTCTTCCAACCCACACCACTCTGGCACCTTCAGGATTTAGGAGCGGTCTGGCCTGGGGCTTTCCCACTTCACAGGGCATCGGGTGCCCTGGAATGCAGCTGATCTGGCTCTCGCCTCCCTGCGAGCGCTGGGGCAGGCTCCTCGGTGGAGCCAGCTGGGAGCCCAGGGCTCCCTCTCCCCTTCTGCAGCCCTCCCAGGTAGCCCGCAGCTCCGGCAGGGCGGTGAGAGGGGGTGCAGAAGGAGAAAGAGATGCTGAACCCCAAACTGGTGTCGGGGCCGGGGGGGGGGGGGCACCTGTGCACCCTCTCCTTGTTATTTCCAGAGAGATGAGGCTCCCAAGTGGAGTTTACTGGGAGTCCCGGCAAGCCCCGGGCTCACAAGTGCTGACAGAGCACTTCCAGCCTGTGCTGGAGCCCAGGGGTGCGCGGTGCTGTGCAAAACCAGTCCCGTTCGTGCCAGGCTACTGGTTTTAGTGCAAGAGAATGGTAGTTTCTATGGGGCCGCCTCGCCGGGCAGGTTGGCCTTGTGGATGGAAAGGTATGAAATACAACGTGCATCAGGATTGATTTACTGCTCCCAGCAAGGTGCCCGAGAGAAATTCCCCGCTGGTGATGCAAGGTCAAGCCATGGAAACTAGTAGGACTCTTCATCCCGCTGGAATGAAGAGCAGCGTGTCAGCTCCCCCAGGCCAGGGTGGACACGAGGTGCTTGTGCGGCTCCGAGAAGGCACCGGAGCGGCCGGACAGGCTCCGAGCCGGGTGAAGGGTGGCTGGGGTCCATGGAGCAAGGTGGCCGGTGGCATTGCTGAGGCTGGGAAGGGGAGAAGGAGTGACGATGACAAAGCTTAGCAAATGGTTTGGAGTGTGAACCTGTGTGGTGGAGGAGGGGTCAAGGACTGGTGGGGTTTGGGCACCATCCTGTAAAGAACCAGAGCGAGGAACCACAACACGCCCCGGCCCTGGCACGCCATTTCCAGTCTGCAGGTGGGGAAATGGGGACACAAAGCGGCATGTCACTGCCGTCACCGTCATCCACCTACTCAGAGGAGCTGGGAGGGGATGTCAGCTCTCCTAAATCCTCCTCCCTGGCTGGGGACAGGGAGGAGAGGAGGTAAAATAGCAATAAAACAGTGTAAAGAGCAAAGCAGGAGCTGTGCCGTGGATGGAGGCTCAGACGGACAGGTCCGTGCTCGGCAGCGGGCAGTGGAGAAGATGCTGCTGCTCAGGGAGGACCGGGGAGGCCATTGAGGAGTGAATGGGAGCTAAAGGGAGAAACCAGCCCTGGGGGGTTCTGGGCGGAGGACCCTGAGTATGGAGGAGCCCTGGGAAGTGCTGGATGAGACCCTGGATGTCACCCAAACTGACAGCCCCTGCTCTTGTCCCCTGGCTCGGACAAGGTGACTCGTGGTGGGGACCAGGGAGAGCAGTTCACAGGAGCGGGACAGGAGGAAAGCTGGGAGTCAAACAGTTTGGGTTGGAAGGGACCTTAAAGATCATCCAGTTCCACCCCCTGCCCTGGGAAGGGACACCTCCCACCAGACCAGGTTGTTCAAAGCCCCCTCCAACCTGGCCTTGAACCCCTCCAGGGATGGGGCAGCCACAGCTTCTCTGGGCAACCTGGGCCAGGGTCCCACCACCCTGAGAGTGAAGAATTTCTTCCTGAGATCTCATCTTAATCTCCCCTCTTCCAGTTTGAAGCCATTACCCCTCACCCTATCACTACATGCCCTTGTAAAAAGTCCCTCTCCAGCTTTCCTGTAGGCCCTGCAGGAGCTCAGCTCTTAGGACTTGGGAATGGGATGGCTGGTTTTTAATGGAGCACATGGGGAAAGGGCACATTCGACGGCAAAAGCCGGGTTTGCTCTCTGTGTGTCCCCGTCTCTTCCCTTCCCCGTGCTCTCGCGGGGTTTGCAGCGTTCACCGCTGCTCAGAGCCCAGCATCTCTGTGCCTGTGTCCTGCTCCGGGTGTCCCTCGTGACACCCATGCGTTGGCGTGTCTCCCCGCGTTGGTGACACATCCTGGTGCTATGCTGCTTCCCCAGTCTGGAGGAGGGGGACCCAGGACTCTGTGTTCCTTGACGGGGGGGAG
Source organism: Numenius arquata (assembly GCF_964106895.1). Taxonomy (NCBI): domain Eukaryota; kingdom Metazoa; phylum Chordata; class Aves; order Charadriiformes; family Scolopacidae; genus Numenius; species Numenius arquata. The sequence continues at coordinate 5,090,775 of NC_133598.1, read as the reverse complement.
GTGGGTGCAAGGATACGCTTCCCTGCTGCCAAAACCGTGGAGGGTGAGGGCTGAGCCTTGCCCAGCTGCTGCTTGCCCCTTGCCCACGGGCTCGTAGTCAGCCAAGGGGACTGGCCAGAGGGTGCCAGGACCCTCCAGCAGCGTCTGCAGGACTCAGGCTTGTTTTTCTCTCTCCTCTCACCCACCCTTAACCGCTTTGCCACAATTATCAACAGCGGGAACCGCCAGCCAGCCCCAGATCCTCGCTGATAACGATCTTCTCTCCTAATTACTCAGCAGCCCACAAATCCAGCCTCAGTTAAGCCCCTGAGAAGTGGATACCCTGGGCTACCTCTTCTCCCAGTCCTCCATCCTTCTCCTCCTTGCTCCGGGCAGCTGCGGGGGCTGATGCAGGTAGGGAGGTCCATGTTTTGGGGGCTGTTACCCATTTTTTTGACATCGTAGGTACCGGGTGGCTGGGGGGCTCTCGGTGCTGCGATCTGTGAGCAAACACGGGAAAAGATCACGCAGGGAAAAATTTCCCTGCTCCCTTGTGGGATGGATGGGGATAAGAAGAGACTTGGGAGAGAAGGGCTGGGTGCCCGAGGGCATGAAAAGCTGCGTGTCTGGGGAAGGGGGGCACATGTAGTGGAAATTATATATGTATGCAAAGAAATACTTGATCTGCACCCCTGCAAGGAGGGTTTGTATGGGATGGGGCCTGATCAGAGGGAGAGTTGAAGCCTCTGTGCTGCCACGTGCTGTGAAACCCAACTCGGGATGAGCAGCCTGTAGCTGGGGAACATCAGTGAAGTTCTAACTTGACCAGAGCTCCTGTTTGGGTCAGAAACAGCGCAGCTCGGGGGACAACTCCAATTCTGCACCGACACCAGGCTGACATTCCCCTCCTGGGATTCTTTCTGAAAGGGAAAGCTAATGTGAGGGCAATTAATGGCATTACCTACTGAATGCAGAGCTATTATTTATGTGTGGGGTTAAGTATACACTGGCACAAAATCGCCGTGAATCTCCTGTGCACAGAAAGCACCTTGGCACTAAGCCCAGCCCCAAAGTAAAAAGGGACTAACACCGCCCCCCCCCGCCCCCAGCCTTCGCTTTTCAAGCTCTCAACGATGCTGCTTCCATCTGTGAGACCCCGTGGTGTCGGGGGGTCTGGCTGAACAGAGATCTCGAGGGGGGAACGGTGCCCTCTCGGTCCCTCACCTTCCTCACAGGGCTGAGGAGTTGGTTCCTCACGAGTCAGGTGTCATTGCAAACCACGGAACAGGTTTTGCATCAGAAATGTGGCTGGCGCTGGCGCTGGCATGGCTCCTGGCCATGGATCGGAGGGGATAAAGAGACTGAGGATTCTTCAGAAGGAATGGAGCGTGCTGGAAAAATGTCCTAGGAAAAGACTTTTCTGCTCTTGGAAATGTTTGGGGCTGCCCGTCTGATAGCTTTGAACCAGTCTGAGGTCTGGATTTCTAGGAGACCTCAACATCCATCACCCCCAGGCTTTGCATTTTCAAAGAGCTCCTTTCTTAAGCAGCTCCACAAAGGACTTGAGCTTCCTGGAGAGCGCAGCGTCCAAGTGCCAGGCTCCTTGGGTGCCGGGGAGCTGAGCGGGAGCCGCTGGCCCTGTGGACCTTGTGCTGAGCTGAACGATCCCCTGTAGATGGCATCCCAGCATCTCGGCTGTCCCTGCAGGGATGCTTCCGCCACAGCCAGTACGGAAAATACCAGTATTGCCCCAAAACCAAAGCCCACCAGGGAGGACATGGCAGCTCAGCCCAACCACCCGAGGGTCCCTGGCAACCGGTGCATCACCACTGAAGCCCACAGCCTTCGTTAGCCACGTTGGCTCAACTACAGTCACTGGGCTACTGGATGGTGCTGCTGTTGGACCTGAAATTGGGGTGTGGACGTACTGGGAGAGAGCATTAAATTCCGGCTTGGTCCCAGTCCAGATCAAAACTCTTGATGGGTTTTGTCAGTGGACTTAAAATTGCATCTTTGCTTCCTATAGCAGGGTTTGTCTACCTGGGGACATTGGGGAAGGTTAATCTGCATTCACTTTGAAAGTGGATAAATTAAACCACATTAAACATGCTTATTAGAATTAAAATAGCTTTAATGTGGTTTAGTTTAATTTACTTTGAGAGTGTGTTGAACTAGATTAAATTAAAACCATTTTAATTCTGAAATCTGAATCATGAGTTTAACGGGCTTTAACTGATCAACTTTAAATTCATACTTTTAATTAATTTGAATTAATTTTCCGGAGTGGCTCCACGTCGACAAGCCCCGGTAGTGAGAGAAAACCGCAGAGACACGGCCGGGTCCTGCGTAATCACCTTTATTATCTGCGGGAACGTCTTTATATTGTAGTCGCTGCTGAGACTGTAACGTGGTAGAGATAGACCCGAACGAGTTTTAAAGGAGGTAGCCGGGGATGAGGAGCCAGCTAGCCCAAATTTTAGCCCTCTGGAGCCCTGGGCCAGCTGTGGAGCAGCGAGAGGCAAACACGCGGAGCCTTGCCAGGCGGTTGGTTTGCCGGGATTTGGATCTCCCCCAGAACGCAGAAAGTATTTAAGGAAACGCCGGCCTCTGATCCTGCTGTGGGCAGCGGTGGGGCAGGAGAAGCCCTGCAAGAACACGCTGGCAGCAGATTTTGGGAGCTTGTTTTGCCCAGTTTGAGGGTGGTTTTTTTTGGATTTTGTTTTTTTTTTTTTCCCTTTTTGTCCATAAATCCGGAGGGATCGTCCTGCTTTGGGGATGCTGGCGGTCGCTGCTCGGCCCCGGATGCCTCCTGCATTCCTTCCATCTGATGGTTGGCTGAGCTGGTCAAAGCCTGGGGTTTTAACCACCTTGTAGACCAGGCGTCACGTCTGCCCGGGCTGCCACATGCGACCGCGTGGCATGCGTGTGGAGGCTGGCTTCCAGTAAACACCCCGGCCCCTGGGTTTCGACATGCTCGTCCCTCCAGCCTCGAAGTGCCTCCGAAATCCAGGTCACAACGTTGTGGACACGGGCAGGGACTAGAATGGGGACACGGAGCGGGCAGAGGCCACCTTTGAGGGCAGAAGTCCTGGGGTTGGAGCCCTGACCCTGCTCCTGCTGGGCTCCCCAGCCTGGGGCAAGGCTCACCTGTCATCTTCCCCATCTCCCGAGAGAAAATTACATTTAGATGGCCATTATAAGAATTAATTAATGCTTGATTAGTTCTTCGGAATTATAAAGCATCAGATAACCATTAAGGATTGTTATAACCCAATTTACCTTAACGTTGCTTATCACTTAGTACGATTTCTCAGCACTCCAGGTCATTTAATACTGGAGAAGTTTAAGACCTGAAAATCAAAGATTATTTTCCAGCCAGCTCTCTTTGTCCCATATGGGTAGAAATTCCCAAGACAGGAAAAGTTATTCTGGGAAAATCCCTTACTCTTGGGACTAAGTCACCAGTGCCCTGTTCGGATCAGGTCTCGATTACGGAACCTGTGGGAGCGTGTACACACAGCACAGAACAGACTTGGGTGATTTCTGGGGTATCACTGAGAGCTGAAGCAAGACCAAGACCCTGACAGAGCAGCGGTAGGTGCCCAGAGGAGCAGAGCTGTTATTTTCAGGTTTTGAAGAGCAAGAAATGGATATTACCGAGATTTGCATAAAGCCAAAGAGTGACTGCGTGGAGGAAACCAGCTCCTCTGTCGCTCGCTCCCGTTCCCTTCTTGGCAAATGTGCTCTCCTGTATTTTTATAACCATGTCACCACGTAACGTGCAATAAAGAGCACGGGATTCTTGTTTGTTTTTCATTCACCGCAGCATCGTTGGGCAAGGACGTCCCGGAGGCAGCGTGTCACCCGGGGAGTGTTCAGCCCTGGCTGGCTGGGGCCGGGGCGGGATGGCAGGGACACGGCATCCTCCCCCGCAGGAGAAGCAGGCGGGCAGGGGGAGGGATGTCCCCCACCCTCGGTGGGCATTCCCGGTGCCAAAACCTTCCCGAGCTCGCAGAGCCTGGCCGGCTTGATTGGGGTTGATGAACCACCTTCCTGCTGCCCAGAGATCCCAGCTGAGATGGGAGCCATGGCCAGGAAGGCAACGGGGAGTCGTGTGGAGGAGAGGGAAGGGCTGGTATTTTAATCCAGCTCCACAGGGACAAATATGCCCTTCCGTGAAAGCGCCAGACAGTCTCTCTGCTGGTCTGGCAGCGTTCAGCAAAAATCCTTGTGCCCTTCTGCATCTCATGTACTTCCACCGCAGAGCCCCGACGTCCCCGTGACCCGTGGGGCAGAGGGAACCGGCTGGGACATCGCTGCTGCTCCGTGTCCAGGGCTGGAGCACAGGGGTAGGAGAGGGTTTGTGACAGCAGTTAACGGCAGAGAATGCTGCCCTGAGAGCGGCCCCGTATTTAAAACTGTCCTGCAAAAAAGGCAGTTTCAGGGATCAGAGCTCCCACGGGGAGGTCCTCGCACCGCTGCCTTATTTACTGGAAAGCAGCACCTTGACAGGTCTAATCTAACTGGCGTCCCTGCTCTGCTCCTGCTCCTCTTCATCCTTCTGCTTAGAGGTATTTGCTTACAATGTGACTCACAACTATCTCTATTTATGGTGTCTCAATCCTTTCCATCTCGGTCCTTTTCTTTTGTCAATCTCCATGTTCTCTCTTTGTCTAATGTGGATGACAAGGCCTTCCAGGCAGGAACAGTATCTTTCTTAATCTCTCTAAAATGCCAGCCACTAGTTACAATGCTAGATAAATATTTAATGATAATAATTGAACTTGACAGTAACAATACTCAGCCACACTTACATTTTCTAAGCCCTTTCAGACACGGGCTAATTAATTAATTGCAAATTTACAAACAGGATAATTAAAGGATGCCCTGGCTGAGCAAGAAAATGCGCTGAAAGCAGTACAGGGCTTTTGGAGGGATCACCATAAATCACGGTTGGGGAAAAGAGACTTGCAAAGGGTGCACCCTTCTCTTGGAGCTGCGTTAAGCCCTTGGAGTAGGAGGTCTGAGGACATTCTCAACCATTTGGTTCACAAAACTGGATCCAGTTCACGATCCTACCCCTCTCCCCACCTCCCTCATAGAATTGCATCATTTCTCCTCCCTCCCCTAAGGGAGACTCAATTAAAATAGTTGGGTTTGATTTTTTTTTCTCTCTCCTTTGAACGGCAACCCGTGCCCTTTATTTGATGTAAAAGTTGTCAGATTTGGAACGGTAGAAACAAGCTCCTTTCATCCCCCCCTCCCCGAAGCATCAGAGCGGCTTCGCACAGGGAACCCCATCCCGGAGCCAGCCATAATCCCTTGTGTCTCACCCAGGCTGGAGCATCATCACAGCATCGCTCCCGTCCTTGTCACACAGGGCGAGAGGGGCCGGGGCAGAGCGCCTGCGGGGGGGTGGGGGGCGTAGGGCTGGAGACCCCCCCTGCCAGCTTTTTTTCCCCCAAAAAAAGTGGAATTCTCCAGCAAGAGCTCACTGGGCCACAGTGTGAAACAGCCAGACCATGACGAGGAATCTAATATTTTCATCGCATCTTCCCTTTTCATTGCAAAGCTTTTCCTAATTCGCCCGTTTAGTATTTTTAGCCCTATTTCTCTGACTTTTCGGCTGGGAAATTTTCTAGCTTGTGAGCATCCGTGCCCGCTCCTTTTCCACCGTCTCCCCAGCAGAATATGAATGAGTTGAAAATTTAGGCCCCCAGCGATTGCTGTAACATTTAAACCAAGCCCTATTCACAAATATATTAGCGAATAAAAGAAACAAAAGCCGCTCTCGCTCAACTTTTGAGATCATTGTTTTGTTGTTTCTCAGTAGGATTTGGATGTCGATCAGGTATTTATGCAGATGTTCATAATCTGTGTCATTTTCCCTCATTTCAATGCTAGTGTTTGTTCACTTGAAAATATATTTCCGGAAAGTAATGGGGGAAAGTGAGTTGCCCAGGGCCATGCTCAGAGTCGGTGGCAGAGCCAGGAACATATCGCTCACTTCCCGCTCCCGTGTTTTAACCACAAGATAATCTTAATGAATAATAATAATTCATGTAAACACCGGGCCAAATTCATCCCAGGAGCAACTCCAGTGCAGCAATTGGCGTTGTATCAGAAGAAAAATTAGCCGGTGCCTCGACTCTCTCTCTGCGTGCTCCCTCCTACACAGGAGGAAGGTGGTGAGTGTTTGCAGTGGATTTCCTCTTCTCTCCTCCTCCTTCTCTTCCTTGTCCCAGTTCACGGGGAGCAGCGAGGCCCATGACGGGCTGGATGGGACGGTGATTCCAGCCAAGCCACTCCTACGTCAGCCGCTCTGAGCCCAGCTTAATTATTATTTATTATTTGTGTTGTGGCAGCACCGGGAAGCCTCAGTCAGAGACCGGGGTCACGTTGCTCTCCGCATCGTACAAATCCCATGCAGATATTCCAAAGAGAAGCCGGTCGAAGCTGAAGATGCCAGGAAGCCCCGAGAGCCTGGGGTAAGGTGGCATCACCCGTGCTGCCTGCAGGAGCTGAGCTGTGCCCCAGCTCCATCCCCTTCAGTGTGACACGGACCTGCATCTCCTCGAGACACTGTCACCGGCTGCCGGGTGACAGACACCAAAGCCCTGAGCCCTCCCTTTGCGGTCCCTGCTCCCGGACACACCGGGGACTCGCCGGTGGCAGGTTCCAAGAGGCTGATTGGCATTTTTTTGGGGGGGGAACACAGAGAAACGGGGAGGTCATATGACCAAAACTGCCTGGCAGAAAATGCTGAAGTTACCAGAAGAACGAGGTGCACAGGGAAGGCTCAGCTGTGAGGAAAACTGGTTGTACCAGAGCTGGTGTGACTTCTCGAGCTGCCCAGGCACTGCCTGGCTCGTCACAGCCAGGAGAGCCCTCCTTCCATGCCGGTGGGGTTTCCTTCCAGAGGGACCCCCCTGCCTGCAGTGCCCGGGACACGGGTGTGAAAGGGGCTCTCCCTGTCATTTCCCTTTTCCTGAGCTTTCACAAAGCCAGGGAGACGAGCTGGCCAGTGGTAAATCATGGCTGCGGTGAGGTTTCCAACCCTCCAAGCACTGAGGTCCTCATCCAAGACAGTATTAGGAGGGGGTAAAACCCCATGATGGCCCTTAGGGAAAGGATTACACAGCAGGGGGTAATCTACACACTCCATCCACACTCTGCACGTGGTGGCCCAGAAGGTCCCTTCTCATGTGCCCAGTTGGCAACTGGTTTCCCCTCCTACCCTGCGGGTTTGCTCATGGGACGCCTCCCTCCACCTCTGTCTTAACAGTTTCCCCTTGGATCTAGTTAAAGATCATTTTAGCCAGAAAAGGCAAGATTCACAGCGGCACCAACGTTCATGTTTCCCCCTCCTTATTAACGTCTCGGGGGACCCATCGGGGAGCCAGAAGCCTCTGCCCCAGGTGCAGGATTGTGTAACTCTTGTAAAACGCATTCCCTGACTCCTCCCTTCACCCACCCCATCACCCATCCCATTCCTCATCTACACTGGCACCACAGCTGGAGCCACCACGCTGGGGGTCAGCCCTGGAACGGTTCCAGCTCCAAGCTTCGTTGCTTTACCGGGGTCTGTATGTAAGTAGGAAAAAGGGTCTTGGTAGGAATTTCACTGTCCAGTATGGAAATGGCCCATGGGGACCTCCATGGAGGACTGGTCTGGGGCACCAGCATGGCTTGGTGAGCCGGAGGACCATGCTGGCCTGGTCTGCTCCTGGAAGAACATCAGAACTGCCTTGATCACTGCTGCTCAGAGCTTTTCCCTTTGATACAGCCTTACCTATAGCTGGCTGCAATGATTTTTCACGTCAAAGCTTCACACAAGCAGCAAGAGCTGCTGTAGGGCTTCTCTGACCTCCTTCAAGACCTGCTGAACTCCAGCACCATGCACTTCTGGTAGAGGACCTAACGTGATGCAGCTTGGGAAGGTCCCTGGTAGCAGCAGTGCCACCTTGGTGACACCAGCCCGTGAGCAGAAACTCTGCAAATCTTTTCCTGTTTGAGCAGAGCCAGGACAGCTCACAGCTCTTGAGACCTACCCTGACTGGTCCCTCTTCGTCCTGCTCTCGTTTCAGCCCAGTCTTTTCCTGGCTCTTTTCGATGCATGAAAGGGCAAGAGCAATGACTAATGGTGACCGGAGCTCACACCTCTCTTGGTGAACGTGGCCACTGTCTCCTGTCCTGCAGCAATTCTCCTGGCCCCGGTGAAGCTGCCCAGGACTTTCTCCAGGTGCAGAAGTACCTGATGACCCTGGCTGAAGTGCTGAGCTGAGCTAACGTAGGACCTTGCAGGATCAGGCCCCGGGGGTGACGTCCTCATTGTGTAGCAAGGTGCATGGTGCAGCACATCCCGATCCAGGAGCTGCCAAGCCAGGGGCCTGGCCGGGGAGGGTGGCAAGCCAGGACTTGGAGCCAAGGAGCCTTCCTGGGTTGGGAGGCAGCTGGAGTGATGCAGAGCTGGGCCTGAGCTTTGCAGACCTAATGGAAAATCCAGGGCAGTCCATGGGAGCCTTTCCATGAGCCTTGACGTATTTTGGGCCAAGCCTTTGATTCTGGAGCTAACCTCAAACTTTTCCAGCTTTTTCAGGTGTTTGCAGACGGTATTTTGTTTCGGCTCCGCTTCCAGCCTGATTCACTTGGATAGAGATTCACCGGAGGCAGACACCTACAATTGGGCTGTGCCGAGCCCAGACTTTTCATCCGCTTCGGGATGCAGGTGTGGGGGCGACGTCCATCCCGCTCAGCATCCGATGGGAAACGGCACCCTCCGCTTCCCCCATGGCCCCCGTCCGGTTTTTTTTTTGCGGCGTCCGGCACCGCACCATTTTTCAAAGCGCGAGAGGGAACGGCAGGCGTGTTGGGACACACACACACGCTGAGGCACCGGCTCGTTCGTCCCTTTGGGTTGTGGAGGATGCGCAGAAGCTGGGCGCTGCTGTTGAACAACAATGATTCAGGGCTCGGAGGAAAAGCTGAGTCACCCCAAGGGCATGCTGTTACTCCTTACCGGCCGGGGAGCTGCGTGGGGAATTTGCCTGGCACCGCTTCGCAACACGTGAACTTACATCCTCATGTGACATGGCACGGCAAGTGCCGTGCTGCCGATTGTGCCTTCTTCCTAAATCCCTGGCCTGGACCGAAGGAAAAAGGCAAAAGACCCTGAGAATCCCTCTCCGGTGTTCGGCTGAGCTGGGCGCATCCTCAGATAAATCCATGAGATCCTGCCCTGTAGCCCCGACGCAACCAGAGAATCCCACAGTTTGTGTATTTACCCACCTCGGGGCTCTTGTTTTAAGGTTGTTGTGTCAAAACGCTTTTGGAGACCGACTGCGGAGTGTCTCAGGCTGAGATGGACATCGGGGCCCGGGCCTTACCCGACCGTCAGCATCGCTCCTGGTGGTGGAGCTGAGGTTCCATCCTGGGAATCTGAACTGCAACCGCAGTTCCCATACCCTGCGTGTTCCTGCTCCATCCCAGCGCTGCTGAGCAGCGACCCAAGGTGGAAGAGAGGGGGCAGGGAGGCAGAATTTTATGTAATTACCTGCAGGAACCTTTCTGCCTCTGCATTGAATGGAGAAACCAGAATGCAGCCAAGGTTTCTGCAAGCTGGGCAAACGTCCCGACCAGAGAAGGCTTTCTTGAAACTCCACTCTTCCAGGCGGTGCCTTTCTTGGCTGTTGCTTTGGCAGCACCCGGCCAGAATGTCTGGAGGCTGTTACAGGGCAGGATTGCTGCCTCCTCTGTTTTCTTATGAAATACACCCACAAAGCAACCTGCAGAGGCTCCAGTCTGCCAAATCAAAGGGATCGCAGTTGTCCCAGGGCTACACACTCAGCAGCATTCCAAGCAAAGCTGCATTTCTAAAACCTGGGCTGCAGAAATTAAAGGCACAGGCGGCCTTTCCTTCCCCCCCATCCTCACTGACTGGATCCCCTCCCGTCCTCCCTTTGCTTCCCCCGTTCCCCAAAACTGACAGGAACTAAACAAATTAACAACTTTTCCATCCTGCACCAAAATCCTGGCCCCTGCAGCCACGGTTGGTATTGATTCCCGGCGCCGAGTCCCTTGTGATTATCTTCTCCCACACAATCAGATTAAGTCTGTCTCTTCTCCCTTTCCAGGCTTATTAATGTGAAGACGTTGTTCTTTTTTAAGTACTTCTCTCTTCTCCTTGAAATTTTCCAGTTTTCTCTGCATGGCGGCATGAGTGAGTGTCCCCTCTTGTCACCAAAGAGGCTTCCAGCGTGACCCTCCCCTGGGCTGAGGGTACTGGGACTGGTGTGGAGCATCTGTAGAAGCTGGTGCGGAGCATCTCTAGAACATCTCAGCTGCACTGCTGGGATACCGTGGCATCGCTGCCTCTGCAAAGGCTCTCAGCTGAACCCCTTGAGACCAGAGGGTTCACATCCCATTTGTGAAACTTCCCCTGAGCCAAGGAACTGGGAAAGAGGAGGGGAAGTGCCCTTTCATGGCATGTGGGTTTCTGGACCGCAGGCTGGATTCCTTGCCACTTGATTTTCCCGGTGGAGGTGACTGAGTTAGGAGCCCAGCTTCTGTAGACTCTTTCTAGCACCCACGGATGGAAGAGGACACCTTAAAGGGTGGCTCATCCCACTTTGCATCCTCCCCACTGGATGCTGGAGGGGGCTTGGGGACCAATTCTCTCCAGGCAGCTCAGGTGGGACAGATCTTGGCTTCCTTCTTGAGTCTTCTTGGGGACTGTGGGCTCCCCCACAAGGGCTGCTTTCTGTCCCACCACTTCTGGACCTTCTCTGTAAGGACCTTCTCCACTTGTCAGTCCATTTTGCACAGTGGACATGATTCTTCACTTTCTTGCACCTCTGCAACAATAACACTTTTCAGCCTCTTTGCCCAAGGCTAAATGGCAGTTTCTGGCGCGAGGACACACGAAATCTTTCCTCGTATATTGTGTTTTCTTAATCCTCTTTATTGTTTGTGTTGTCTTTTTGGATTCACTTATGTAGTCTCTTAAAGTGCAGTGCCCAGAAGCGGATACAATGAGATTTAAGTAAGTGTTTCCCATTTTTGGGACTCAAATATTCTCTAGAAATTGGTGTTTGCCGAAGAAAAATACCCATATTGAGGGAAACACATCACCTGGAGAAGCTTTTCCAGGTAAAAAATGTTGACTGACTCTCCAGGTCTCTTTTAACTTCAATGTCTGAGCATTTTTTCTGCAAGATCAGTGGGTCATAACCAAGTCCCTCCAGGACATTTTGTTTTCTTTTTTCTTTTCTCTCTTGGCTTTTTCTTCTTCTCTCCTATTCAAGGTGGAAGAAGCTTATCTGGGAGAAAAGGAGACAATACAGGGAAGCATCCCAGCGAACGTGCCAAGCCTTGGCACCTATGTAAAAGCTGTGGATTTCAAAAAAGCAGGAAGATGAAGCTGGAAGGAATGGAAGAAAAACTGGCAAAGAAGAAGGTACCAAATAGGAAAGATCTTGTCCCAGAGAGTGCGTGGTGCGAGCCTGAATCCACAGCGGAGCTGGCCTTGGAGCGATTTCTCTCCCAGCCACAAGCTTCAGCTTCAAATTCTACAAAGATGGGGAAGTTCTTTAAACTGCAGTCCCTGGAGCCCTCGGGAGGGATGATGCAGCAAAGCCGGAGTGTCCTTCCCTTCCCTCAGCCCTCCAGGCTGGAGCCAGGCTGGAATCTCTACATCTTTGTGCAGGCAGCGGGGCAGGAGATATCAGAATCGAGGGCACCTCTGTTGTGGGTCCCATCAACATGCAAACAAGGAGAAATTGCATTTCTTCCTTGGCTTGTGGAGGCTAAAGCACTTTGGCTGCTTTCTTAACTGGTTTTTGGGATGAGGAAGGAGGCAGGAACCTTCAGAGACAGATCCACTGCTGGGCTCCCAGCAAGAGGCTTCTCAGTCTGCAGAGTCCTTAAATGAGTGCCGTGGTTTTTCAAAGCTTTCAGCTCCTATTGCACTGAATTCTTATGAAAATCTGCTTCCCAGTTTGGGTTCTCTTGGGCCCTTTTTCCCTCATAAGCTCTGGCCGGACACGGTGAGAGATGTCTCCAACGCAGCCTTCAACACCTCACCTGCAATTGCCTGAGGTGGCTTTTGCAGAATGACTCTGGAGCACACGAATGGTGATCTCCTCCCAGGAGACCTTTGAGTGTAGTAGATCCCACCCTCAAGTTGACAAAACCTGAGCTGACTATGGCTGGAGTTTTAAAGCCAAGGGTTATAAATCAATAGAAAACTCAGCACTTTGCTCAAAAAGAGCCAGAAGAACACAAGGTGTCACCCAGGACTGCACTGATCCCTCTGCCCAGGACTTGACCCAGAGGGGTGGCAGCTTGTTTTCCAGGAGGCCCAGTGGCCATCGATGCTGTTACACTGCTCTTGTTTCTAGCAGGACTTGCAGAGTCTTCAATGGTTTGATAGTTAACAAGAAAGTTAAAAAAAAAAAAAAAAAAAAAAAGGAAAAAAGCCCAAAAGAGAAACCTTTCAGTGCCTTCGAGCAGCCACAAGTGGTGAATGTCCCGGGAGAGCTGGACTGTAATTCCTGCTAGCTTAGCATCAAAGGATGCTCCGAAACCTTACCTTCCTGGTGACGTCTCTTCTTCCCAATGAAAGATGACCCAGGTGACCTTTGATTGAATGTCTTGATAGTCCAGAAGGCAGGGAGCAAGATAATTAGAGCCATAACATCTGATCAGAGGAGAGAGGTGAAGGCAAGGTAGGGACAGAACAATGCTGCTTTTCAATAGCGGGTGTGACGGCTGGGATGGTCACAGGGGGGACTGGGGAGGGGGCAGGAGAGCAGGGTTTAAAAGGGGGGTTAAGTAGCTTATTTTTGAATAAAGGGTGCAGGAAGCCGGTTGTTATCTTCCTAGTGCCATTCAGGCTGCAGGTGTGACTTAATCTCCCGGCTGGGGCAGATGGATGCTCTGGGTATCAGCCGTCTTCTCCAGGTCTGCGGGAGACCCCGGCGTCCCAGCTGCTCCTCACCGACCTCACCTTTCCATCAGCTGAGCCCAGGGAGTTCCATTGCCCTGTTTTACACATGGGGAACCTCACACAGAAGGGATCTCGCTGCTTGGCCCAGGCTCACTCCATTGCCCTGACGCAGATGAGAATTTCAACCCAAATTTCTCAACTTCCAGTGTTAGGCATTCAAAAACCCATAAATCCTTTCTCTCTCACCCAAATGACACAATCTTTTTAAAATCAACATCTTTTGGCTGCGTTCTCAGTGTGCATAGGCCTCATCTCCAAGCTTTGGAGATGCCAGAAAGAGAGATTCTCCTCTCAACATGTGTTTCCAGGAGCCGGGGCTTTCAGAGTCGGCGTGAGATGTACAATATAATTTCAAGATGTAGCAACCATCCGCCCTGTGCATCCCTGTCCCAGCCTCGACTCCTCAGGGGCATCCTCAGCCCACAGAGGTTCTTCCTTAAGGCTCCTTTTCCCCAATATTCCTTTTTCACAGCTCCACCTCAGCTCCATATACATGGAGCTCTCGTGGGTAGGGTGTCTTCTGCGAGCAGTAAAGCACAGTGTGTTTCCAGTGCTAGATCAAGGCTATTATTAGCCATCACCTGGAACCTCCCTGTCTCATTCACTCACATCCAATCTCTTTAGATCCTCATCTTTTTTTCCTCCTCAAGACAAGGAGCATTAAGCAAAAAATGATGAAAAGCCCCAGTCATACAGCTGAAAGCTCCCGCTTCCTCTTTGCAGCTTCTAAGTTTTTTCCCCCCCATTTTTACTGGAGCCCCAGGAACCATCCACACAAATGCAAAATTATTTCCATGCAGGGCTCTACTCACGTTAAAACTCTACGGCTGCTGGTGCACAAGTCCCTACACAGCTCTTGAACAAATTGGACCAATTTGGAGTGATTAGTGAAGAATTCACATATGGTGCCCAGCCAGCAGGGCCGACCAATTGCCTCCTGCAGCCCATTAAGAGCCATTTACTGTGATGGGCCCATTTGTCTTTGTTGTTAGTTCTGGCAGGGCCAGTGACAGATCTTTGGCTGGCCACTGGGCCAACCTCTCCCTGACATCATCTCAGGGGTAAGAGGGCAAGGCTGAGACACACATCGAGTCTGACACCAGCTGATGGATGTCCCAAGGAGCTGTGCCAGGCGGGGCTGTGGGGCCTTACTGAGGACCGGGAAGAGGAATTGCCATTTGGGGTTGAGCGTTGGGGACCAGTGGCCGCACACAACCACGAGGTGGATGCGAGATCTTCTCTGCTGTTGGGTACCATGGCCATACTGTGATAATGGCATGGCTGGGGACATGGGGGGCAGACTCTCCCTTGGTGCTATATGTGTCCTGATTGCACAGAGGCTTAGATAGAAAGCCAAAGTTGAAGACCATGGTCCTTGAGGACCTGAGGAGAGACCTTCTTGCTTTCTACAACTCCCTGAAAGGAGGCTGTAGAGAGGTTGGAGTCCAACTCTTCTCCCAAGGAACAGGCTATAGGACAAGAGGAAATGGCCTCAAGTTGTGCCAGGGGAGGTTTAGATTGGATATTAGGAAGAATTTCTACACTGAAAGGGTTATCAAGCATTAGAACACGCTTCCCAGGGAAGTGGTGGAATCATCATCCCTGGAGGTATTTAAAAGATGGGCAGACGTGGTGCTTAGAGATATGCTTTAGTGATGGTTTTTATTAGTGTTGGGTTGATGGGTGGACTCGATGATCTAAAAGGTCCCTTCCAACCTAGACCATTCTATGATTCTATGATTCAATGGATGGTTTACTGGGTGTACACCAAAGCAAGCAGGCTTGTCCCAGGAGGCATGGTCCTCCACTCCTCTACGCTTGTGTAGCTCCAACAAAAATGTGGAAAGAAAGAAGAAGCAAAGACCCTAGAAACATATTTCACGGTCACTAGAGTTGAAGAGTGGGACCCGTTGACTGTGGGGACATTTCCAGTTGCAGGAGGCACTTTCTACTGCCATAATGAATCTGGTAAGGGAAGGTGAATAGGCCACGTTAGTTGAGGTATGTTTACACGGGTGTAATGATAACCAGACTAGTGATTATATGTACATGACTACAGAGGTAAAAAATTCATACCCTTTAACTGACACAGGTGTCACAGCTCAAAACTGTCAACAGGGTCGAGAAACAAATCCAGTTCCAGGTTAAATTCGAGAGCCTTTCACAGGTTCAGTTATAAAGGCCTGGAATGTGATGCGCAGAAGGATGAGCCAGCCTGGAGAAAGTGCCCGTAATTAGAGCTTTGTAAATGTCTGATATTTTCACTCTCTGGCTGTTCAAGGATTTTTTCCCTTTGTTTTGGGTCAACCCAAAGTGAATTTTCTGTGGGACTAAAAGCAAAAAAAAAATATTAGAGATGGTGCCAACTGAAACTTTTCTTTCAAAACCAAAGATTTTGTGGAGTAACTCATTTCTGTATGCAACCCGAATTAATCTTTTAATGGCACGAGATCTGGGATGGGAAGAAACCTAGAAGACCCTAATACCGTAAACAAAATATTTTCATTCTTTAATTTATTGTTCTGACGAAAGTAGTCACCTAGAATTGCCATGAAACCCTGTGATTGATGAGAATTTACAATTATTCGTAAATGATCTTTTTGCCTCCTACCAGATCTTCCTGGCCAGATCTTTGAAATGGCACTTACCAAGCTTGACCTGCTTTTAACCTTTTTGTAAAGGGAGAAAACCAGACCAATGCTATCCCCCTCCCCAGTAGCTGACTTTCTCTGGCAAAGCCGAGCAGTATTTTAACACTTGGGTCCCTTTGACAATGCCAGCCCATGAGCTGTTGTGTGCTGACAGCCTCTATTGTGTCCTTCCAGGGTAATTAAGAATTTGATCCAGAGCTTTTAGATTTCTGGGGCTGACGGATACTCTCTGAAGTAAGACACTGTCAGTGCTCTTTTTGGGGGGAAGACAGGGGTGCTAAAAGGTTTCTGTCCCAGGCCATAGGGCACCAGGACACCTGGGTCTGTTCCGAGGGGATTCGGAGGCTGCTATTTAGCCATCTCCTCAGCAATTGGGGCTATTTGAGGAATTGGGGTCAATTATAACCAGCCTTCACTTGTCTTGCTTCCACAGAGAACTGGAGCCAGATGGCAACCTGTAGGACTGGCCTCTCCCATTCCTGTTCCCTCTGGACAGATGAACTTGGAGCTCGCCGTGCTACAAAGCACCCCTCGACGTTGGTTTAAATACAGTGACAGGGGTGGAACAAGTGAAAGAGGAGACGTCCGTTCAGGTACAAGTCTATCTGTACGGCAGTAACCTCAGTGGGTTCTACGAGGCTGACCCCAAGGATCCCAAAATCCATTGTTTCTGCCCAAATTACGAGGCTGGTGAGTAAGTTTCAGTGATTCAGGCTGGAATTTCGTGACCGCTTTGAGATGAAGTCTGCCGTAAATCTGGACACGGCCAGCCTGCAGCTACTCATAGAATCATAGAATCATAGAATTGTCTTGCTTGGAAGTGACCTTTAAGATCATCGAGTCCAACCAAAAGGGGTTTTCAACTGCACAAGTGGATTTAGGGGGTTGTGTATGGGAATTAGGCTCTGAAATGCCGTTTCTGCTCTCAATAATCTCTCCTAGACTTCAACAGCACCGGTGTGTCTTGCCTACCAAATTCCCATGACGTGACGTCATCCTTTTCTTTGTTATTGTTCTGATTAATAAAACTGTTTCACAGTGTCTTGGAGAGCATGGTAAGATTAAGTTGAGCCTCTTAGCATTCCCAGGACCTCCTGTCCGTTCCTCAGGGTGTCTTGATGACGTTGCATCAGGGAATCCTTTAGTTTTAGGAGAGCCTTACAAGAAAAATAAAGGTGGTGAGTTATGGCAGGACCAACAAATCTTACAGAGAAAGTGAAACACCTGAATTTCCAGAGTAAAACTTTGGGTAATGCAGCTGGAGAATTACAAGAGCAAGGACCAGAGGGACCTGCCGTTTTGGTGAGGCTGGAACACATGGAGGGGAGCGATAACGTGTGCCCTCCTTTGGATTCAGAGCCATGGGATCTCCAGAGGAGGCAAAACTACCAGTGACCCTCCAGCTGGTGAGAAAGCAGGGTTGGTCTAGATGTTTGCCTTCCTCTGCAGTACTCTCCATGCCTACATCACACAAATAATTCCTTCACACAAACAATTCCTTCCCGCTGCCGGTGTCTTACTCTTTAGTGCCTCCTGTGCTGTCTCATATCACTTGTCAGATATCAGCACACCAGAGGCTTTCAGATTTTTGCTAGTAATTTCAGAAGAGCCAAAATTTCACCTGTGTGTCTTATTTTCTCCTGCCCTCTTGTGTCGTCATCGCACCCTTTGCAAATGTATTTAAACAGAGCAATGCTGTTTGGCACCTAGTGTCCTCTTCTTCTCTACTGCCAACAGTGACATAAGACGCGGTGACCTTACCCTTAGCGCAGACTCATCAGCTCCGGGGTTTGGAAGCCTCTGGTGTGATTCAGCAGCGGGTCACATACTCGCTGTGCCTTTTCAGGGTGATGTGCACAACAAACAGGCAAAGGAAGCGAAACTGCCCGAGTCCTCCCAGCCAAGCATCTGACCCACAATTCGATCATGGGTCCAACCTTCCCTGTGTCCCTCCGGCCTGGCGTCTCCCAAGCAGCCACTCTTGATTGCACAAGAAGAAACAAAAGAAGAGCGGAAGAGGTGAAATTAGCACCTTCTTCCTCAGGTAATGCCCCAGTTGCGGTGACATTGCCTGGACCCAGAGAGGCTGTCACTGGAATTAGTTTTTGGTCAAAGAATGTGAGATGTTTTTCAACAGTTTCTGAGGAAATTGTCTTTCCAGCCTCTCCACCTCAGGCACCTTCTCCATGCCCTTGATCATGTTGGTTGCCCTTCTCTGGTCCTTCTGTAACTCCGCGTCTTGGGACACAGTGACCAGAACTGCACAATGTGCTCCAAACGTGGATGCTTCAAGGTTTTAGCACCCTCTGGGTTTTCCTCAGCACCACCTTCCTGGTGATACCCAACTCTGTTGGCTTTTTTGGCTGCTACCGTACATTAAGACAATGATTTCAGAGAATCGCCAATGATGACTCTAAGATGACTCTCTTCTCTGAGCTGTATCTACCAGTCCTGACTTCACCACTGCGTAGGCGTGGTTTAGGTTATTAATGTTATGTACACTTAGATCATTTGCCTGATTTTTGCATACTTATTTAGGTTTGTGAGTCCCTTCTGGAGTTCCTCACTATTGGTGCAGTGTTTGAAAAAGAGCCTAGTGTCACCCTCAAACTTTCTCAGAATGAAGCATATTGCTGGGAAAGAATCAATTTACCTTTTTATTCCATTCTGTCAGAAATTCTGAAGGTTTCTTGCCTTCATTCCCTATGGGAAGACTATTTATTTATTCATTTTTAGTTTCACTGTTTTCCATTAAATTGGAAAAAAAAAATAAATGGTTTTACCGTACTCTGCTTGTAACATCAGGTCTTGACATGACTCAACAGAAACAGATTTGGGGGTGAAATTTTGTCTTGGAATGTTTCCATTTTTCTTGTCATGTCTACGTTGATCTGGAATGGGGAACAGGGGCATAAAAGGGAAGAGCTTGGGCTCTTTGGGTTGCTTCCCGGCAAATGATTTAATTTATGAACACAAAGCCAGCCTTGCTCTCCTTGACAGTGTCCAGACCTCACCAGGAATCACAGGTGTAGTTAAAATGTAATTGGATAAAACTACTCTATAGTCCCCATGAGTCCCTTTGGCAAAGTGTTTCCTGCGAACATGAATGAACTGTCGTCTGAGGAGTGAAGGAAAGCCGGGAGGAATAAGCATTTCTGTGGCAGCTGGCAAGAGCTGGAACCGGCAATTTTGGCTCTGATCCTCTCCATCTGTCAGGGGCTGCAGCTCTGAGATAAAATGAAGATAGCAATTTGGTCCACTGGTGGAAGGAAGGTCACAGTGTTCACACAGGGTGGTGAAAGCCACCTTTATGCAAGACCAAGTAAATCAGAAGGTTTCCCCGTGGGGTTAGAGCAGAGGACACTACACAGGCAGAAGGTTGCCATCAGCCAAACCCAGATCCTTCCAGAGAGTCCTTGAGCAGAAAAAGTAGAAGGGATGTCATGTATCACTGGTCAAGGGAGAGGGTCTTCTCTGAGACCTCTTTTCTTTAGCCCTGACCTCAAACCCTTGGGGTAGTCCAAGAGTCATTCCTGCTTGTGAAGCCTCGTGAGACCCTGAGCAGCCTCACCTGGGGTCTCCACCCTCCCCCTCTGCCTATAGGCTGAGGAGCTCCATTTAATCTCAGTCCCTGGGCTTGTGGTTTTCTTTTGAGCTGTGTTGTAGGGGTGTGTGGCTTTGGCTACTGGATGGCTTTGGGACCTATGCTGGAGGTAGTCTGTCTACCAGATGGACTTTTCAGACCTATCTTGTGGATTTGTCTCTACCTCCTGCTGCTCCGGACCGGATGCTCTGGGTGGATGTGGGACCTGACTGATTGCTTTGCCTCTTTCAGGACTGCTGATGGACCCTGGTGTGGTCACCCTTGGCTTGACCTCACTCTTGGAGCAGCCTTGCTCTTGTTGCTCCCTCGCATCCTCTTCCTGAGGAATGATGCTCAGTAAGAAGGAGGAGTGATGCCAGGGGGCTAGTGGAGTTACACTGCGACACAGCCAAAGAGTTTGGCTCTGGAGTCACACAGCTCCAATGGGAGTAATTGTGAAGATCTGAGTAAACCACTGCTCCATGGACAAGATCTGTGTTTTTCTAGAGAAGCTTCAGCTGCTCTTGGGGTGAGACAAAGGAAAAACAATTTCTGGGACTGAAGCAGTTATGAAAAAGATAGTTTGGAAGATGAAATCAGATTAGGAGTGTCTTTTTTTTTTTTTTTTTTGTTCTGACTCTGAATACCTTACAAGCTTAAATAGAAAAGACAAAAGGCAGGAAGAGGAAATACACTCTGGACTTATGCTCCTCATCTGCATAAATCAAAGCACTTCGCAAAAACTGGCAGCAGTTTCACTACATTACTTATGGAGGAAAGTGAATCAAAAGATGTTTAAGACAATAAGTGGAGGATTACAAGTGATCAAATTACTGCAGTTGCTCCTATTTTGCATTTTAATGAACAGAGCTACCATGGTTCAGCTGGTGTTCAGTTACTCATTAAGCCACACTAACGAGATCATGTGCCAGCATCCACCCATGCCCTTAAATGCAGTGACTTTTCACTTGGGACCCTTAATATCATCAATGAGCTTCATGTGAGCTGGGGCAGATGAACGAGGTGCCCTGAGCATGGGCTGCACCTGGGATGGACAGAGTGTGGGTGCTTGAGAGGAGAACTCTGCAGGAGCTGGGTGCTGCAGAGACCTGCTGGAGGGCAAGGAGCACAGCATGAAAACCTTGGCTTTTTGGACTTATCTGGGCAAGATGATGGTGCTCAGCCAGGCTTTTTGGCAGGGAATGACCCACCTGCATGAGGGATGACTGAGCCAGGTGAGATAAAGCTTCGCTTGTGCCCTTTTGGGTGACCAGGTGAGTTTTTCTGGATAAGGGTAAGTCCAGCAGCCCCAGAACTGGGCAGACTGGGGCTGTGGAATGCCAGTCATCCTTGCCCTGCTCTATGGGGACAAGCAGCAGGTGGCTATATAATGGTACAGGTTGGCTAAAAACCTGGCTGTGTGTGAGGAAGCTTCAGAGCCAGCCTTGTGGTTTTGATGCATGAGCAGATAAAAGGTGAGGGCAGAGACCTGGATGAATTCCAGCGGGTGGGAAGTCCAGCCCTGTACACCTCTGGTCCTTCCTGGGGCTGATGGAAGCCATCTGGCACCCTTGAGACTGCCTGTGGTTGCCCCAGTGCTACCACCCACCAGTGTGGTGCCTCCATGTGGCAGCAGCAGATCTGATGCCCTTGCCAGCCAAGCCACCTTTGTAACGTGGGGGTCATGGACCTGTGCCCATGGGTCTTTCTCCTGGCTCTAGCAATACCATCTGCCGCTCTTCCCTCTGCTGGACCCTTCTTTGAACTTGGGCAAGTGTCACTGGAGCAGCGGCTGAGGCACAGTTCTCCTTCCAGCTTCTCTTTGCAAACAGTGCCAAAAACGCTTTTACTAAGCAAAAGCGAAGACTGATGTCATCCCGAGTCTCTGTGAGCCAGGGAACTGAGCAAAGGCCTAGAGTGCCTGTATCTTAATCCAGCTGTGGTTGTTCCTGCTTTCAAGCCCTTATTACCTGCCTAATTCTGCGCTAGGATATTGCTCAGACATCTAAGGAGATGCAAGCTGGCAATTTCAACGCGCTCCTAAACATCTCCAGCAAAACACCCGCCAGTGCCAAGCCCTTGGCTCCTGGCTCCTCAACCTGTTTCTACTAAGTAAGGAGATTTCCAGGGCGAGTCTGACTTGGCCCTGCAGGAGGCATCTTTTCTCCTGCCAAGGCTTAGGCTGGAGCGAGCTTCTCCCGAGCTGTCACTCAGGGAGCAGGAATGCAGGCGAGGCTGCCCTGTGGTTAGAAGGACTCCACCCCAGAGACAGAGGTAGGCGCCCAGGTACCAACACCGGAGACTTGGGGCGCATCCAGGGCTGTTGATGACAGGCGCTGATCTGTTCCTTAACCCTTTGCCTGCCTTCTTTCTGGCTGTAACAATATCCAGGCGGTGGAGACTGTGGTATCTCGTGTTTGCCCTGGGCTGGGTACAGGAGCAGCTGTTGGATGGGGCATCTTTAATGGAAAGCCAATGATAAGCAGGGATCCAGTCCTCCTTCCTCTGTTTACTGGCTCTAGAGGATGTTTCCCAGCTGGAGACTTACATTTAGGGGAAGGGGTCCCCGTGCTGGTTTTGTCCTGGAAAGCTGTAGCGTGCTAAAACATAAATCTGTTAATTTTTTTAATGTAACTCTTGGGGTTTGGCTTTCATGTTGATTGTTCTGCTGAGGTCCCCCTGGAAGGCTTGGAGTCCAAACAAAGTTGGTTAACGTAGGAGTACTCTGCTTTAATAGTGTTAGTTGACCATAAAGCAGGCAAACCCAGTGCCTACCTTCTTCCCTGGTGAGAGTCCTTGCCCAGGAGTTTTGGAAAGTCTGACCAGGTAGATGTTTCCCGAGCTTAGTCGCCCAAGCTCCAGTTCCACCTTTCTTGTGATGGCAACATCCCACTGGTCCCCAGGCACCCACGCAGCCCCAGAGGAGACCTGTTGATGGGCAAAGCTGGGGCTGGAGCGGCTCCAGACACTGGGGATGAAACCTGCTTTAATGCCAGGGTCTGAAGGGTGTTGTGACCTTCTGAGCTCCTTCTGCCCCTAAGCTTGAGTTCTCCATCTCTAAAACAGGTTTTTGTCTGTCTTCTTTCAATGCAAAGTCCTACCCAATATCCTACCAGTACAAGTCCTCAGCTGGGGCCCGGAGACTCTACTGGTTTCAATGTCCCATTGGATGTTTTTATATGTCATGTAGCTTCTATGTGCTTAAGTATGTGGAAAGATAAACCTCCCAGGTCTCTCCCCTCCATGAAGCAGGGCAGGTGTCCTGCTCAGTTCTTCCCCATGCAGATTTGGAGTATTAGGAGAACCGAGTTCTAGATCTTCACCTGACTTCTGACTTGTTCTCCTCATGTATTTGCTAAAGGTATCCATCACTGTGGTATCTAAGTCCTTGCAGTACAGCTAAAGAGTTGTGATTGGTCTTTGAAGCTCTCTCATGTGCAGGTGTGCTCTGAGGTGAAGAACCCCATCTAGACCATGGCCATGTCAGCCCTTCCAAAGGATGTTAAATACACATCGCTGATTGTTAAAGGGAAGGGAACAGATCTTGCTTATTCCTTGCTTCTCGCCGGTTCCAAGTTTACAAGTCGTGTCGCAAAATAGGCTTGTTCTCCACTGCCTGTTGATACCCTCTCAGATGCTGAGAAGGTAACACATGGGTTTGTCTCCACATGGGCTCTGAAGCTGTTTCTGCTTGTGTTTATGGAGTATTTTGCAGCCTGTAGCAGCAAAGTGACACAGAAAGGGGAAATGGTGTTATTTGGGAATTTGTAACCATAGGTTTGGGGGCTTGTTTCTACTGGGGAGATGCTACAGCGTGTCTTAGCCTGGTTCTTTATCCTAAAATGTCCTTTTCAGGGTTTTCTCTGCTCCTTGAGGCAAACCACTAGTCAAAGGGATGCCTGTATGCTCCTGACAAATGCCAGAATATTGTCCTGATGTCCCCCACCTTCTGCCCGTGACTGCACGCTCCTGTAGAGAGTCACTGGCCTTGAGGAGAGTGGGAATTGCTGGGGAATGGGCTCCTTGCTCCAGTTAGCAGTCAAATGCTCCAAGCCCTGTGCCCACCTTGCTGACTTTTCCTGACCTCCGTTGCCCAAGGATCAATGTCTACAAGTCAAGAAAGTCCTCTGGAGACAGGGGAACTTACTTCTGCTTCAACAGCATGGGAGTTGTTGGACTCCCCCAAGTGTGTGCTGCCAGAGAAGCGGGGCCCCAGTGCAAGCAAGAATTATTTCCTTGGGGCTAGCGTGGGTGGTGGAGTCTCAGTTCAGATGGGGCATCAGTTCTTCTGCATCTCTGGCCTTCTGGTCAATCATTGCCTTTTGAGTGGTGTCCCAAGCTTGTTTCCCACAAGCTCTACTGCTTTGCTCAGAACACAATGGAAAAAAATCTTAGAGAACCCCATTTTTTTCAAATGCAGCTTTAGTGAGCTTGTGGATGAGGCTTCCTTCATCCCTAGTGTGGCCATCAAACATGTGATCAGCCCATTTATCTTCGAGGATGTATATTGCAATGAAAAAGGAAAAAAAAAAAAAAAAAAATCAAACCTACCACCAGCACAAAAAAGGCCATTAAAAAAAGCCCTTGGGGGAGGCCCCAATCCATGGGAAGGTTGTTGGAGAGAATTTACCTTCTTTCATCTTGTCTTTCCAGTGCTAATTCTAACACAAGCACCACCATGGCCAGAGAGCCCCTCTTGATTGAAAGAGGAACTAAATGAGTGAGCTACTGAGCTGAGTGTGGGTGGGAAGGGTTAATCGCCATTGAACTGGTGAAGTCAGCTTTGTCGTAGATATTTAACTGCCCAAGGAAATAGCCAGTCTTCGAGGTGGAGGATGCTGGCTCTTGGAGGACTTTGAGCAGAGCTCTCCTGTTGCTGCTGCCCTCATCTCCCTGGGCTTGCCAGGGTGACCCTGGCTCGGGGCCGCGTGGGCCAGTTCTGGTGGGTATGGCGTAATCCCCGTAACTTACGGCACGACCTGCTCCGTGGGCTCGGCCGCGAGCCCTGGTCCCCGGGGTGATGTCATGGAGGACATCGCAATGTCGTCTCACGCCGCAACACGCTTCTGCTGACACAGCTTGATGTCACGTGGGCACCGCGATCTGTCGGGCACAGCCAGGGATGAAGGCTCTGCCCTTGGCTGGAAGCGCTATGTCAGCCACGGGCCCTGCCAATGCCACCGGGGCAGCAAAGCCTGCGTTCTCACCAGCAGCACCTTTTAGCTGGCTTGGTGCTGACACACCAGTTTGAGAACTGCCTGATGACTTGTGCTGCTGCAGTTTGGGTTTCGGGTTTATCCTCGCGACCTGGGAGCTCCGTGGAGAGTTTAGTCCTGGGGTTGGCGAGAGGATGGAGTGAGGGCAGCTGAGTTTCCTCCACAGAAGCTCTTTGCATGGCTTGTGGTTCTTCAGGCAGGGGTTTGCTCAGGCTGAGTGATTCCTAACCCAGCCCTGCTGCCTTCTGGCATCGCTTACCTGGTAGTGGTCCATCATGGACAACTCTTTGGCTGACTCTTCTGGGAGCAGCAGCTGAATGTCACCCACGGTATGGAGCTGCTGTATCTGCTGTTGCAAGAAACACCAGAGCCAGTTACTCTGTCCTTGCTCCTGGCTTACAAGTCCAAGGCTTGTCTCGGGGGATCCTTCTTCTTTATTAAAGATCACGCTGAATCAAGCAGAACTGCAAGCGACCAGTTCTCCAGGGGTCACTGACTCACATCAAAGGATTCCCCAAAGAGCCCTGAACCTCTGTGTCAATAGGACTCAGTGATTCTTCATGGCAAAAAGCCTCCTCTTGGTTCCCAGCTAGGGTTTCTCTTCAGTCCCCTCGCCTTGGTGCTGTGTCCTTGTCAACAGCAGTTGGATGGTGTCTTCTCTCCCTGCTGGGAGCGTCCCAGTGGCTACGGCTCCCACTGCGCTTCGTAGGGTGTCTTTGTCCTGCTCAGATAATCACAAGGAGCTCTTTCATGTTGCTCCATTTCTTTATCTCGAGAACAAGCAGGTTATTCATACCAGGGGAGGTCAGCTCTGGACCACCTACAAACCCGGCGTCTGCAGGAATGACCACGGCTCATCAGCCTTCTCCTGTCAGCGAGAGCTCCATAATGTCACCTTGGGCATCCTCTCCTCTGACTTCCTTGTGCTGCCCAGAGCTGAACGCCGGCTGCAGCCTCACAAGGACCCTGGGCTGCCAGGAAGAACAATTAGGGCATCGGTGGTTGTGCTCTTCCAGTAGGTTTTACTGGCTCTAGGAGGTTTTATTGGCCCACTGGAAAGGGTTCAGCTGGTTCTTTATTCACCTGCCTTGTCTTGTGACACAGGCTCACCCCATGCAGTGTTGCTTTCTCCCAATATCTCAAGTTCCCCCGGGTCTGGGAGCTGCCTTGGTGTGGTCTTGTGCCCCAGTGTAGCTTCAACCACCATGCCCAGTTGCTCGGCCACCCCATTGTCCTCTGGTGCTTTCAGCATCCCGATGACTGCATTCACTCATGGCCCCTCATTTTTGCACATTCTTTTGGGAGAGGGGTGTTTGACCTTGAGTCTGAGGAACTTGTGCCTCCATGTGTGGGCTGTGGATGTATCAACCTCCTTGGAGCTCGCTTGGGGCTGATTGTGTGGTGTAGACTTGTCTTGCATCTAATTAGAGGCTCATTTCTCCCCTTCTTGCCTGTCACTCATTCCTCTCTTCCCCTTCTGCCTTTAGAAATGGGTTCAGCACAGGCAGCTTAGTGAGAACAGGCTCCGATGCTGGTTTTCTCAGTCATTTTAGGTCCTGTGGTGCTGAGCCTTAAGGATAGGCTCAATCTGATCAGGGTTTGCAGAGGGCCAGGTGAAGGTCACCAGCTAAAGTCTCTCAGGAGGTGGGCTTGGCATTGGAGACCTCACACCGAAGAGTCAAGTGAGCCAAATGAGTGGACATCCCTTTCTTTTAGGAGTTTGAGAAACTCAAATGCAGGTGGACTTAGATCAGGGGGCTTGTAGCAGAGCCTCTACTGACCCTCTGTTGTCCTGGTGGGCATAAGGTCACTCCTCTCTTGCTGCCGTCACTGGGGGATCCCTCGTGTGCAAAGGGGGAATGCACGTGGTCCCCGGTGGTGGATAACATTACAGTGTTGTCAGAATATTTTGCAGAGACACCCGTGTTCTGCAGGTAATTAAGATTTGGCTGTGGCCGCCTCAGACGAAAGAACATCTGCTTTGTAAACTGGGAAAGGATTTCTTTTTCCTTGGGTGGTGTCATGACCTGACGTTATTTAGAAATGATTTTGTATCTGTGATTATTATTACTTGTATAATGTTACAGGTAATTATCTACCAATAATTATTATGTTGAATAATTCCAGAAAGAGTTTATTTAACGTAAACATTTAGAAAGCTAAATGCTATGGATAAGATAGAGCCCGAGGGCTCAGGGCTGCTGGGTTTTATTTCCAGCTTTGCCGCTAGTCTTCTGTATGGCCGTGGCACTCA
Source organism: Numenius arquata (assembly GCF_964106895.1). Classification (NCBI taxonomy): domain Eukaryota; kingdom Metazoa; phylum Chordata; class Aves; order Charadriiformes; family Scolopacidae; genus Numenius; species Numenius arquata. Next base: position 5,064,086 of record NC_133598.1, on the reverse strand, counting down.
ACAGATGTGGCTTCTGCAAATAGCTTGACTTTAGGGGGAAGGAGTTTTGCTCTCTACCATCAAATAAGCCAAAATTATACTGCCAAGACTGAAAGAAGCTTGGATGATGCTTCACTGCCCCAATAATGCATGTGAAACATCCCAAAGGATCAGTCCCGGGGTGTTACTTTCTTCTTTATAATAATCCAACATTGTAAAAATGCGACTCAGAGTCACTTATTTCAAAATCAGCTCCGTTGTATCGTTTCTTTTTCCAACTCCCAGCCCCACAGAGCACTTTAAGAGTGTGCAAAAGCTGATGCTGAAAGCCCGTGGAAAAAAATTTGCACGGGGACCTATTTGTGTGTTTGAAGCTGGGCAGAGAGCTTGTCTGACAGAAAAAAAAATATAAAAAATCTAGGATGAAACAGTCACCAGAAAATTGATAGACATGCCTGGAAATGCCTTTAACCCTTATTTACTGTAGGGCTTGTGGTTTGAAAAGCCTGGAGTCTCATTTTGACTGTTTTGGTCCCCGCTAAAATTACAGAGGTGGGGAAGAAACCACCCGACGAACCGAACGGGCTCCGACAAACAAGCCCAGAGGAAAGGGGTTCGTTCCCGGGCCTGCCGTGCAAATTAAAAGCAGGTTTGGAGCTGGAGTTTCTGCCGGCTCCTGCGCCGATGGCAGTGGGCAAAGGGAAAGGAACGCGCCGGCGGTGTCTCGGGAGCCCACGTTAAGGTGCCAACCGCTGCTTACACGGCACTGCCTCGCTGTGACTCCCCTGGGTGTGGAGCCCTGGTTATTTTATCAGAGGGACCGGTTATGATTTCACTGGCGCCGGAGCAAGCGCAGGAAGAACTCACTGGAGATGATGGCAGCCTGGGTAGAGCGGAGCCAGACTTGCCTTCAAAAGCTCCGGTGAGTTCTGGCCTCTCGAGGTGCCACCAACAGTGTGGAGCAGGGGAAGGAGCCCCACGCGTCCGCCTTCGCTGCAGGAGAGGAAACTGAGGAATAAGAAGTGTCTTGCACAAGCTTGCACAATGTGGAGGAGCTGGCAATAACACGCAGGTCTCTGGCTTCCCGGCCCTCCTCGAGGCAGGTTGCTCATGTGTTGTGGAGGGAGCCCCATCTTGCTTTGACACCAAAATCCACAGGGGCAGAGGAAGAAGTAGGTGATCTGCCAACGAGAAGCACTACCAGATGACCCCACCACAAGGGTGACCCTTGTCTTGGAAGCTGCATGGGTATGAAGGAAGACCTCGTAGCTGAATATATCCCCATCTCCAAGAGCACGGGATCATCAGGATAGTGGGGAACAAAGACGTCACCTTGGTTTTGGGTGGGCTTTTTTTTAACCAGGAGCAAAATGCTCTGGGCTTTGCTGCCTTGGCGCTTTTGAGCAGCAAAGCGGAGCAAAACCACTAACTCGGAATCATGAGGACTTACCAGGATGGGATCGGTGTGTGTATCTGCAGCCTCTTTCTTATCAGTGAAAGGCAGGAGATACCCAGGACAAGTGACAGCACCACAACTTCAGTCTCCACGTGTGACTCTGCTTTGGGGTCCTTCTTATTGCACCCAACCTGCGTGCAACCCAAGCCCTTCCCTCCCTAAGCATCTCGGAGCCCTTCTCGGGTCGTGGGCGTCAGAAATAGCTGCAAAATAGCTGTTTCCTCTCCTTTTTGGAACTGGGGAGTGGAAGGAGGCTCAGAGCAGCGCAGCTCCCTCGTGGTAGCCTCCTGGGGTGGGGCAGGTTTTAACAACGTGCCAGAATATGTGGCTGTCCTTGGACACGTTTAATTTCCCATCTTCTCAGCACAGGGAGCGCTTGAATCGCCCTTTAGCGGTTGGGCACAGGAGGAGAAAGATCATTAACATACAAAGGGCTCCTCTTTCAACACCAGCGTTGCGAACTTTCATGATTTTAGATCTGTCTCATCACATTTGTTCTGCGTTGTACTTGGGTTTGGTTTCTTTTTCTTTTTTAAAAGGAAAAAAAAAAAAGTTCTAGTTCTTGGAATTGGGTAAACACATCAAAATCTCAGCTTTTGTTAGAGGCTCCTACTCCTGACGGCTGTAGAGGAAAATCACAGCTTCTAAAGATGCTACAAGCGGTGATGAGGCATGAAAACTGCATTCCTTTATCTTACTTCTGATTCTTGCTGTATTCAACCAAATCTCTTTGCGGGGGGAAGCGGAGCGGAGCAAAGTTGCCACTTCTGGCTGCTGAGGACCAGTGGACTTCAAAGGTCCTTGAGTTGCTGTGCTGGTTGCAGCAGGGGATTACCATGTCAGCAGCATGGGTGCGAATGCAAAATACTACATTTTTCACTTTTTTCACTTGCCTGCTTTCCCTCTTTTTTTTTTTTTGTCTCGGTCTCCCATCTCAGTGAGTTAGGTTTGAGCTTTGGGTCCCCCTCCTGGGAACACAGCCAAGGGTTGGACTGGTTTGGGGAATTGCTGCCTTCCCCTCGTGCAGGACGGGAGCTTTGCTGCGCGTGAGGTGACTTCTTTGGCTGTCTCTTGGTTTCTCGGGTGGATTTTGTTTATTGCAATGGCAAATAAATCCCACTTCATGTTGGCATTGGGGAAACTGGGTCCTGATATGGTCCCATTCCACGTTTCTGCTGAAGATGCGACCCACTTAAGATCAGGTGTTTCGTGGGTATTGCCGAAGCTATTCAGGTTAAACACCTTCATTGGTCCTTAAGGCCATTCTGATGATGGGCCCAAGGGGAAATAGGTCAGGTACTTTGAGATCTGTGTCACTGTGTTGGCCTAAAACATTCCTAAAGGCAATCTGTGAGGAGATGCCAGAGCACTGACCCATCGCCTGCCGCTACTGCCAGCTTCTCCTTCCCTTGTGTTGTGTTCTTCATCGGCCAAACAATGTGGGAGCTCATTGGCGAGGAGGCACAAAAGGAGAAAAAAAATTAATAAATGATGGTGCTTCCCCCATAACATTCATCTTCAGTCCTGTGAGCCTGACTCACCTTTCCAGGAATCTGGTTTAATCGTTTATGCAGCTTCTTCTGAAGGGACAGGCAGGAGACAGCACGAAAGCCTAACGCCTTTGAAAAATATTGCCTTTAAAGCATTTGCCTTCCAGGGGATCCCGTAGTAGTTGCTCCAGGGCTGCAACGATAAATGACACCAAAGTTTGTTCTAATTCTCTGTGGTTTTGCTTCTCGCTGGGCTGCTGAGATCCTGGCAGCGTTTGGTGTCTTTGCTGAAAGTCCTCTTGTTCTGGGCATCGTGGGAATCTTAATTTTATGTGAGAATCTCCTGCTTCCCTCCCCTCTCCCCCCCCCAAAAAAAAGTTAGTCTTTGGAGTGGAGAGGAGAAAGAATTGGTTTAATAATCTTTTCTTTGTTGCCTGTTTTTGATATGTTCCTCACGCCCAAAACTAACTGTGCCTATTGAAAATTACTATTTTCCACAAAAAAAAATGTATTTTACTTGTTTAAAATGTATATACAAAATGTAGCTTCCCAATTTTTTTTAAAATTGAAGCTGAATATTTTATGACTGGTAGTCGATGTCTCTCTGCTGTCCCTGCTCTCCTGTTTCCCATCTTTGCCACCATTTTAATGATAAAATTGAAATAGAAAAAAAAGAGTTGAAGTCAAGTGATTGGAATTCTGGTTTTACATTATTTTTTAAGCAGAAATTTCAACCAAAATAATTTTAATTTTTTTTTTCCACTTTTTTTAGTTTTGAACCAAAGATTGCAGCCAGCTTGGCTCAGCTGTGCTGAACACACAGGGTGTCCTCCACCAGGCTGTTGAGCCCAGGTGAGTCTTGTGGTTCTCCTCCTCCCACGTGGACTTGCAGAGCTTGTGCTGCCCCGTGTCTCCACACAGGGTCTCCCTAGCCTTGGACAAGGCAACCACTGGGGAGACATTAATTAGTCTCAATTTAGATCCAGTGCTTTGGCCTTGGTTCTTCTACTAGAGCCAGTAGATGTTTTGCTGTCAGCTCTAGTAGGGAGGGGATTATTAAGCATTTCATAAACTGCAGGTTTTCCAGTGCATGGGCTTGCACAGCTGGTTTTTTTCATAGCAAGGGATCTAAAAGCATCACACAAACCAGTTTTCACTGGGGCAGTGTAAGAGATGCATTAGGGGGCAATTGACAGTGGTAATAGTTAGGACTCACAACCAAGGAGAAACGTTACAGGGTTCGGGTCCCCCTTTGGAGCCTGCAAACCCAGCTCTGGAGGGGGAACACCAGCTTCTTCCAAAGTGCTGGGATCCACATGAAAACTGAGCTATCCAGAAGATCTGGTCACCTTGAGGACACGAGTTGGAGCTGAGCTACCTTTAAGTTCTGATCCTGGGACAGGGCCGGGAAGCAGGGATGGAAAGGGAGGTTGAGGATGGCAATGGGAGCATGTGAAGGAGGGTCAGACTTGAAGGAATTTCCCGTTCCTTCATTTAGTCTCCTCCGATCCTCCCAGTGAACTCCTCAAAAGGATCAGGACCATGTGTACCTCTTTGGGAGTGGGAAACATGTGCTTCTAATTTTTCTTGCTTGCTGTGTGCCAAGGAGATCTGTTTCCCATTGACTCTTGACCCTTCAGAAGAAACCAAAAGAGAAATAACTGGCCCAACTAGTGCTGTTGAGGTCCATGGCAAAAATCCCACCATCTTAAATAGGACCATGGTTCAACCTGACAAGAAAAAAACCTCTCTGAGCTAGAACAGTAAAAAAAAAAAAAAAAGGTAGAAAAATCTCTTGTCTTGATTTGGGACACTGGCTGGACTGGAAGTCATTGTATTCCCAGTTTATCACTGTTCTGGACCAGACCCACCTAGAACTGCTCTTAAAAAAAAATAATGGATAAAATCCTTTTCTTTTCTGAAGGTGGAAAATTGTCTTGGGGGGTGTGTGTAGCATCTAGGACAACTCTGTCTTGGAGAGGACCTCAGTGGGAAATGGATTTGCTGTCCAAATAATATTCCTAGATAAAAGTAAAGCAAAGGTCTAGAATATTTTTTTGTAAAACAAAAGTGCAGAAAAGAGAATTGTTTGGTTCCATGAAAGTGGCCTTTACTCAATAAACTTGAAATGTTTAATTTAGGTGGATCTTTTTAAAAGTATTATGTGATGTGGAATAAATAGAAAAATTAAAAAATGTGTTGAAAGGAAAAAAAGATCTCTTTCTATCCTACATTTGGGCCATTCTTTCCTCAACAGCCCTTTGCATCCTTTTCAGTCTCCCATGAAAGTCTCTTGGGCAATGGAGAATTTCTCCATTATTTTCAGAAACTTCCACAACAGAGAAGCCTCTGACTTGCACCCTCCCTTGGCTTAACCTCCTACCTCTTCTCGTTATGTTAAATAATTCCCTCTTTGAGCATCTTCACTCTTTGAAGCTTTGACCTGCCTTGCAACACATCCTCTTCCAGCTTTTATTTTGTTCCTGTCGGAAAACCCCGCTGTTCCTCCCTGGTCTGGTGCAATCAGGTCTCCATGGTCCTTCTTTCTACCTGTCCTGGTCTGACCTACCATCTCTGATGGCAACGGTGAGCTCTTCTCAGGGCACATCATGGTGCCATCAGCAAATTGCATCTTCATCTCCCCCAGTACCATTAATGACAATCTCAGAGAGCGTTTCTCTCAAGCTCCTAAAGACCATCGGCAAATCCTCTTCCACTTGAGACTACTCTTTCTCCACCACTCACCATTGTCTCACTCTTGGCACTTCCATGCCTGTGGAAGTGCCCTGTGCTAATCCCCATCTTGGAGCCATACGGCAACTATTGCTGTGCTCGCTGCCATCCAGATAAGCTTGTCTGTGTTTCCTTTCCCTGGGGTTGGTGACTTTGATAAAGAGATTTTTGGTGAATCTGGCACCATCTTGCCCTGTTGCGTTTTATTCCAGTTTCCATTTCCTATGCTGCTTTGGGTTATTCTTCCAATACAGGCTTGTATTTGCCTCCATCAATGGATTGTCTTCCTTCTGAAATAAGAGTTGCAAACCATATATTGTTTCTATTTCTATGTGATTGATAGATAGGACCTTCTCTTCCTTACCAAAGTGCCACTTTGGACTGTAATAAGTTGTAATAAGAAGAGTTTGAGTGAAAAAGCCGCCCCTGAAGCAGCGAAGGTAGCAGTAAGATTAGGTATCCTGCTGGATCTTGCACCAACACTAAACCCCAGTGGTTTGCTGTGCTTTACTCGTTACACAGAAATAGGAGAAGGAGGATGCCATGAACGTGAGGATGCTTCTCAGAGGTTTCCCACCTATCCCAGGTACGTTCTGCCCTCTTGTAATCTGTGGATTGAATTATTTCAGGCAAGAAACCCCTCTAATTGCTTTGGCAAAGATTGCATGCTCCTTCTCTTATTTTTTTCCTCTCCATGACTCTCTGTTTCCTCAGTTGTCCCCCAGCAGGGACTCTTCCACCGGCGGAGCTGGATGGTTGCATGACACTGGTGTCAGGTGGACCACGAGGTGCTCTTTGCCAGGTTCCTGCCTGATGACAGGTGACTCAATGCCTCAAGGCTTGTAAGGAAGCCAGCAAGCCAGCATCTGATGAAAGAGCCCAGCGGAGAGAGGTGCAAGGGGAGAGAGAAGAGGAGAAACCTCGCGGGATGCGATGGAAGTGAGTCATCTGACAGGTACTGCCACCAGGCCAGCCTGTAATTAAAGCTCACCTCTCCTGGTGTCTCCACTGGAGCATATGCCAATCATTCCCGGTGGCATTTTCACGCTCCTTATCTGTCAGCCTAGAAATTACCTTTTTTTAGATCATCTTTGAAGGCTTAATTCTGGCAGGGAGGCGCAGGGGGACAGACAGTCTGCTTCACCACGGAGCACCTCGCAAGGGGAGAAGCGATTGTTGCTTTGTGTGGACCAGCTTTTCAAGAGATGGGAGCTGGTTTTTCAAGGTGGGACCAGGTTTTCCAAAGTGCTTGGGTCCTGGCAACTCCCATCATGTTTTTCAAAACGCACCTGATGAATCGCAGCCACTTCTTTAAAACCTCGGGGGGGTCAAACTCCCTAAAAAAACTTTGGGACCCCGTGGTCGTGCAGAACCAAGTGGTGGCAAGTGCATGGATGGAAAGTTCACGTGATGGCTCTGCTCATGGGGAGTCCTCTGACCCACCACCATTGGTTATTTTGTCTGTCCCTCAGTCTCTCAACAACCTCTCTTCTGCAGGCAGCTTTGCCATCCCTTTGCAGATGGACCAAGTGTACTGTTATTAACAAAACTGATTAGTGAGATTAAGTTACACATACTTAAGGAAAGGGTTGATGGATTGGATTGAGCTCTTTGGCAGTGGTATCCAGGGGTACAGCTTCAATAACACCTGTGGGAATCGTGCCTGAGCCGGGGTGAATTTAGGATTGAATTCAGATTCTTATGCATGTGGTGATGGTCTGAAATCAGGACTGAGCAAATGCCTCCTGCGCTTTCAAAATCCTTTTGGCTTCTGTTAAATTAATGTATAGGACATCAGAAAACTCCCATTTCTTGACTACAAAAAGAGCTTTGATGAAGCATGCAAGCAAATCCATGTCCCTGTCCCACCACCCAGATGAGGTGCATGTGTTGGGCAGCACGAACGGCTCAACTGGGATCACCCAAGGATTCTGGGGCAGAGCTGGCCCTTTCCCCAAGCCAGCCAAAGCCTGAATCATAGAACCATCGAATGGTTTGGGTTGGAAGAGACCTTAAAGACCATCCAGTTCCATTCCCCTGCCATGGGCAGGGACACCTCCCACTAGACCAGGTTGCTCAAGCCCCATCCAAGTTCCTCGCTGGTCCCTTTCTCCTAAGAGGGAGGATGTTATGAATCCGAGCGCGGGGGTGTGCGATGCACACACGCTTCCCTGCCTCCCGCAAACACTCCTGCTCTGCTCCCCGGCACACACACACGCACACCCACGCCAGGTGCCCTCTCCCAATGGCCTTGCGTGAGCACCCCGTGACTCCGTGCCCAGGAATGCTGCCACCGACTGGTCCCCCGCTGGGGATTGCATCAGGCCCCTAAACTCGTTCCACACAGGATGGAGCGGCTTGGTGACACCTGCTTGTGTGCAATGTGGCACTTCTCTGGGGACGGCCGGTCACCATGGCCTTGGGAAAAGGGAGGGGAGGGTTCATGCATCATCCCGGCACCAAGCAGCATGGGGTGATGTCCTGCCAGCCTCCACAAGGAATTTGGGACCTTTTCCACTCCTCCTGGAAGGGGTTGGAAGAAAGGTTCCCCAGTCTTGAAGACATCTTCAATTTTTCCAGTTCTCCGGGTAGGAAGATGCGATGGGTCTGCTGAGCTAATAACAGTCCACATGCCTTAGGTTTTCCTGTCCTTACATCTCCAAGCCCTTCCTTTTTTCTCCTTAAAAAGCTAATAGAGCCCTTGCTGCTTCTGCTCAACATCACTGGATGGTTCTGACCTGGCCTGTCCTGCTGGCCTTTTATCTCTAAGTTAGGCTTGTCCTGGGCTGGGGTGTCTCCTGGGGACATCTCAGCAATGTGCAGCCAGAGCCGGTGGAATTTATGCTGCTTCCCACTTATTTCCTTGTGTGTACGTAGCATTGCCCGGAGATCTGTGTGATACCAGCTCTGGATTCACCTCCCTTGGTTCCTGCATCTCTGTCTCCCTGCCTTTGTAGTTGACAGCGAGAGATCAGCGTTTCCAGGATCTCAGCTCTCGCCCGGCAAGGCGCCTGCATTAGGCTGGGGAATTACCAGAGCCCATTTCTCCTGACGGGCTGTAGACAGAGCCCCGGGTGCTCCACTCTCGGATGCAGACATCCTTGCTCTGAACATCTAACACCAGGCGAAACGAACACCACCCTTCCCATTTCTCACATACATTAAAGGCTAAGTGGCTGATAAGGAACCTGCTAGATTCTAGCCTAAATTTATAATGTCCAATTTATACAAACCTGTCCTTGGAGCAACGTTGTCCTTCAACTTTACATTGCTTTTCCACCCCCTAGGTACTTGGGCTATGCCTTGCTTTAGCACAACGAGACCATTCCCTTTTATCTCTCTGTGAAAGCCAAGGTCTTCGAGCATCTTCCTTGGAAGAAGCGTTCTCCTTCATTGCCCTAGTAGTTCTCCTCCACCCCTGATTTCTTGATGGAAGGTGATTAAAAGAAGATGTTTTCTATCAGATGAGACCCTTCAAAGCCATATTGAGGGAATACTCCTCTATTTCTCCTGGAAACGTTGAGCCTGGTGGCCCTACATCACCCCATGCAAACTGCTGCACCATCCTGGCAATTCATGGTCATCCCAGGGGTGAATAATGAGCTCTGATTTTTTTTTTCTCTCTTTGTGCTAGAGGCAATTGCTCTCTGGCTCAGTCTCTTTCTGACCTAAGCCTTATGCCTGGACAATTTATCTCCAGGTGGAAAGCCTTGTCTCAAGAGTCACCCAACAACCTGTGGAAAATCTACAGGATTTGGCCAACTCTCGGTCTGTCTTTAAGAACCTCTTGATGCAAAAAAATTAAAAAAAAAAAAAAAAAAGTGCTGTGAAGCCATAAAGAAAATATTTTTCAAAACCGTCTGACCTTTGAGAAGAAATGATTCCAGAAAATAAAATGTTATAGTGTTGACTGAAACAGGCATCGCGTTTGGCCAGACTTCGCTGAAACAAAATACTCTGACAGCCTTTGAGAAGCTGGGTTTCTGCATGGGGCTGGGAGAGAGATTTGTTCTTTGCTGTTTATTCAGCTTTGGATTTGGGGAAACGTCAACATCACTTTTTGTTTTCTTTCCTTTCTGAAAGACTCAGAAATTTCAAAATCCTGAAACTCTTCCCAAAATGAACCAGCTGGTTATTGCTCAACTCTTTCTGTTCCTACCTCCGCCCTCCTGATGAGTTATACGGAGGGTGTGACATTCTGGGATCGCGCTGATCCCCAGGTGCTGGAAAGGGCCACTTCCAGAGGCTTCTCCCAAAGTAGGGCTCAATCCTAAACCTGTCCCTGCCAAAAAGAACATCCCATTCCCTTGGCTCGGCTGCCTAAAGGTGCAGTTCCCAGCTGCATCACGGAGCTGGCTCCTAAGTCCACTCCTGACCCCACGTTATTTATCTGCGTGGACTTTGGGGCAGTTAGTTCTCATTTATACCTGGGTAAAATAAGAGCCGAATCGAGTTATTAGTGTCTCACACCTCAAGCATTAGGGCTTTCTCTGCATTCGTAGAAAAGGTTGAGGTTATTACCAAAGAGGTGAAAATTAGATAATAGCTGATGTCTCAAGGGTGCCAGCCATCCCGGTCTTAAGTGATTCTTTATTCCAGGCACATCATAATTCGCTGGTGACTGCTAACTGGAGCCTGGTGTCTTACTTGCATTTATGGGCTGCTAGCAGATGATTATAGAAAATACAGTAATTAAATAAGTACTTCGGCGGGGTAGGTTTGGCCTGGGAAAAAGTAAAATTAGACAGGGCAGTATGAGCTGTTCCAAATTGTGAAGTCTGATTAATTTCACTTTCTTTTCTTGTAGCATGTCCAGTAATATTTGGGAGGAGGAGGGGTCATCCAGGAAAGCCTATGAGAGGTGAATTGGAGCCGATAGGCTAAAACACCCAGCGCATTACAGTGATACTTGGCAGTTCCATTCCACAAGGTGCAATTACAAGCAGGAGACCTTCAAGTTTTGGGGAGCAGGAGCAGAACTGACAGCAAGGGAGATGGTTTGACCAGCTGCCTGTTCCCTTGGCTAGACAACTGTTGGGATTCCAGAGTCAAAGTGGTTCTTGGGGCCACCTATTTACAATATTTTTATGATAGCATCTCTTCAGTGGAAGCTTGGGGATGCTCGCTGCTCTTCCCCCCTGCGTTTTGCATGCAGTGCTCCTCTCCGGCATAACAATTTCCAGCAGAGCCGAGGCCAGGGCTTGAACTGGCTCCAACCAAGCAGGAACCTGCAATTATCCAAGCATCTACGGGATGCCATCAGCGCAGGATTCCCTTTGATGAAGCGTCGTATCCAGGTAACCTGTTCCTAATCAAACAAGACACCTTGGTGCGCAGGAAAGGGCACTGCCGGCCATTCCGGGTGCTCCAGGAGTGTGCTGTGGGCAGAGCAAACAGGAAGCCGAGGGATGGACCACTGAGAGCCACTCCACCTTTGCCCAGGGGTGTTGGGCAGGTGACGAGTCACTTAGAGCTGGTCCTTCTCTTGCTCCGGCAGTGACGCATTGTTTTGAACGAGAAATTCCAAGAGCGTTGATAGTCCTTTTGCTTTAGGGACAGTGTCATTACTTGAGGTTTTTGGGGTTAAATCCACAAAGGTGCTGACCTTCCTCGCTCTCAGGAGTCCAACAGGATTTGGGGCCAGGGCTCACCCTATGAGCGTTGAGTGTTGGAGGTGCCAAAGGAAGAAGGATGGTCACCAGAGCCTTCCTCTTGAGTAGATGGAGAGAGCAGCCATTCCAAAACATGAGTCATTGCACTTGGGCTCTCAACCACCCTCTTTGGCTGCTTCTCTTTCTTTCTGCAGCCCATAGAGGGAGCTGATGGAGCTTTGAATCATCTGGCATGAAATCTGGCCTTGGTGCTTACATAAGAGCTGGATGCCGAAATACCTGTATGGCTTGGGCTTTCTGGAGCCACCCATGAGGCCTTTGGTCTCTCCTTGCCATGCGGCTCTTGCAGCATCTCATGATGCTGCTGCAGAGGGTTAGATGAGGTAACTGAAGGCATTAAAGATGCCACTCGAGGTCTGTTCAGATTGTCCTCTCTGGGGTTCCCTTCTCTGTTTGGGTTTCCTTCCTCTTCCTCACCTGATCAAGAGATGAACTCTTGACTGAATCTCTTGGACGACTTGGGTCTAAGGCACGGAAATATTCTAGACCCCAGGAGTGGAAAGATGAATGGTGTTTTGAATATCGTCCCCGCTGGAGCGTGATGAGATTCTCTCAGACATGCATAGCTGCTGAAAACACTCAGGTTGAGACATGATGCAGCAACCCTAGAAGCCCTTCCAACAGATTGCCTCTTGGGCCAGCGTGCAGGGAATGGAGCTGGGGCCATCAGAACCAGCAGCAGGAGTTGAGCCAAAGCAGCTGCTGCTGTTTCTGTGGACCCACAGGCTCTGCAACACAGCCAGGGACAAGGGTCCTCCACAACCTCCTTGGGGACCGCTCCTCCGGACTCTTTCGCTTGCCGATGCTTTGCTGTTCTCAGCGCCTTGCAAGAAGGGAAGGGCAGACATCAAAAGCTCAATGGGAGCATCCAAAAGTTCATCTGAAGCATGCAGACCTTTAGCGTTTGTAACGGGAAGTTGGAGAGATTTCAAGCACTCTCATCCCACCTCCTGGCGCTTCTGTTTCTGGTTAGGGCCAGACATAACCACAAGAACAAGCTTTCTCACGGTGTTTCAGCACATTTCCTGTTGGTCCTGGAAGAAAACTGGAAGAACGTTTGAAATTAAGAGGACATCTAGCCTTTGTAGAACCACAAAGGCTCTGTTTTGGAAATAGGCACAGGCTCTGAGTGTTGGCCAGGGGTGAGTGAGTTTACCGTCTTGAACCAGTTTGTGCCATCCCCAGGGCTAATAAATGTCCCCCTCCCCGAAAAGAGAAGGGTTGATTTCATCTCATGGAGAAATGAGTCATGGTCCTGTAGTGCTCCAGTGCGATGGGAACAATCCCGGGATGCTCTCAGGACAGTCAGATGGAGCCGCCTTGTGCAACGGGTAGTTTTGGAGCCAGTGGAGGCTCAGAGGTGAGTGTGAGGATGGAATAACATTGCTGTGGAGGGAACGTCCTCCATCGTACTGTCCAACAGGCCAGCGCTTCCCAAGAGGTTTTGTCAGTCTTTTTCTACTAGAGGATGCTGGGCTGCGTGAAGCAAAGGGCCATGGGCAGAGCCGGTTGGGAAATCGTATATGTGTGTGGTTGTGGGGATGGGACTACGTGGAAACATTTCACTTTGGGGAAGAGGAACACATTTGAAAACAGTTTCATCCAACTGTTTATGTCAGAGAACATGTGGGTTTTTTTTTTTTTTTCCAATGCAAGTTGAAGTTTGCTTGCGTCGTCGTCTTCCCGGGATTGCTTTTGTTGTGACAGACATTTGTAATCAAATTAAATCAAACCACAGAAAAAAACAGTCAACAGGAAAACCCTTCAGCTCAGCTCACTCCTTGGTCTCAAACGCCCTTGGAGGATCCTTCTCTGCCGCTGTCCCTGATGGGGACTGGAGCATGAGAAAGCAGCTTTGGGCTGGGAAAAGGCAAACTAAGGACCCCCCGTGCCTCTCTGCCACCACGAGGGGTGAACTGTGTCCATGTAGGCATCCAGCCACATCCTTTTTATCCCATCAAGTGCACGCTGCACCTCTGGATTTAGTTTGAGGCCCACGAAGGAGCCAATACCCATTTTTGGTGGGTTTTGTTTGGGATTTGAAGCCTCACAATCTAATGTTTTTATTAATTTTTTTTTGAAGATTAAAGAGCATCATGCCAGAGAAGTTTAGACAGCAACTAAAGGGTGTTGGGACACATCGAGGGAAGGATCAAAACCACGGAGCTGGGCTGGGATTTAACATCATCTCCCTACGAAGCACAGGTATAGTTTACTTTCCCTGTTTTATCTTTGCTAAGCCTTAATCACGGAGTTGCTGCAATTTCTTCCATGAGGTTAAGTCAAAGGAAATCCCCAGGTCACGTCATCCATCCTCAGTGCTCGGTTCTGATCCTGAACCTGCACTTTGCTAAATGAAGAAAGATGTGAATCGGGCTCAGCAGCGGGGTTTGGGCTTGGGGGCTTGGGTGAGAGCTCGGGGGGGGGGCTGGCAGCCCTCAAGCAAGGGGTGGAAAGGCGTCCAGCTTTGTGTTGCTTCAGAGAGGGTTTCCACATCTCACCTTTCTCCCTTGAGGAACAGTGTTTAGAAAAGCCAGAGCCCTGCGTTTGATGTCAGTTGGGAACTCAGGTCCATTTTGTGGCGAGAATGTCAGTTCTAATGGAGAATGGCAGTCTGAGGGGGTTTGAAAAAACACCTGACAGGGATGATACAGGCAGAGTTGTCCCTGCTTGGAGCTACGTGATGAGCAAGGTGACCTCTTGCATTCCTCCTGTCTGGCTCCATCCCTTTGCTGCCTTTCCTCTGCTCAGGAGCTCCTCTTGCCTGCTCTAGACCTCAGGTCCATGAGGACCAAACCCCCCCGATGTAACATGCTCTCCCTCCAACAGGAGTCACCACAGGCTGGAGAGTCAGAGTCTCTCTGGTCAGAGACAGCTCTCCGGAGCAGTGGGACAGGGCAAGGGAACTTGACCAGGACCACACAGGGGCTAAAAGCCTGGCTTGGAGCAGATGCCAAATCCCTAGGCGAGTTTGCCACCCGCAGGGCCACGCTACCTCCCTTGGGCAAGGGGAAGTTTCCCTGGGACAACCCTTTCTTCTCATCGGCCTTTCTCTTGATTTTTTTTTTTTTTTAATTAAATGAAATTAAATTTCTGTAGCATCTTTATTTTTATTATTATGATGATGAGGTACCTTAGGCATTGCTCTGAGTCCATCGGGGTGAGTTGTATAACACACGGAACAGACGGGTTGACTATCTGCCCACTCCTCCTCCCTTCTTCCCTCCTCCTCCTCCTCCTTCTTCTCCTCCTCCTCCTCTCCTCCGGCCACCCCAGAGCTACGCTGCGCTAAATGTGCTGCAGTTTCATCAATCCCCAAGCTGCACATCAAAGGCTGCCTTTGCTTAGCTGCGCGCTTCCCCGGCAGGCTTGGGGGATTAATCACACCCCAGCCTGCGTGAAAAGCGTGACCGTGTCACTCCTGTTTGTCTCGGCTGGGGTGTTCTTCTGGTTATCTTCCTCTTAACTTGGCTCTTGGCCTTCATGGATGGGCCGTTTCCATTTTTTATTTCTTTGGGTCACCAGCCACAACCCAGGTTGGCTGTAGGTGCTGTAAGAGCAGAGCGGAGGATGCCGTTATGTATAGTTAATGAACGTCCTTGATTTATTTGAAGTGCTGTAGCAGCCAGGAGTCCCTGGGACAAACGAGTGTCCTGCCAGGCTAGGTGCAGTGCAAGCAACAAAAAGTCATTTCTGCCCCTGGAGTTTTGTAGCCTGGTAGAAAATGAGAAAAACAAGTGGATATCTCCTGGGGATCCTAAAAGAAACCATGAGACAATGACGATGGTTACATGGTCGGTGTCGGACTCCATCCACCCCCAGAGCTGTCAGCTCCAGAGACTTGTTGGCCACCACAAGAAGGTTTAAAGCAGCAGCATGGAGGAGAGCGAAGCCTCTGCAGAGAAGGCTGGCACCCAGAGATGACACTTGGGAGTTGCCTGTGTGCTTGTGACAGCCCTGCGCTGCCAGAGATTCACATGGGCTGTGTTTGTACCCTCAGAGAATGAGAACCGGGAGCCAAAACTGCAGCTGGATGGAAGCGAGGATCCTTTCATTAACTTCGGCTGCTGGCTGGGTACGGGCTGGCATTGAGCTGACCTCTGGGAGGGACCCAGGGAGTCTGGTCTGCTTGGATTGCACCGCCTTCCCTCCTATACCCAGTGGCTTTTTCCATAGCCTTCTGTGATAGCAGCCATGCTACGGGGTGGAGAAAGCCAAACTTCACCCAGAAATGTGCAGTTTGGTCAGGGTTTTCCTGGAGATTGACCCTGCACGTGCAGAAATGCCCATGGAGATGAGCAGTGAGGTCCTGCTTTGGGTGGGATTGTAGCCTGGATTTTTTTTTTATTTATTTTTTTTTTTAATCTTGGGCATCATCTCTGGCAAAAGCATTAGCTCACGCTTGCGGAAAGAAGCCCCAGGAGGGAGCAGGGCTCTGTATTGAGTAACCGGCGCTGCCCCAAGGAGCTTGCAAAAAAAAGCTGGGAGGGGAAGTAAACAGAGCAGGGCTGGGATTGCGGCACGCTCCCCGTGGCCCCGTCCCGCAGCCTACACACGGGGCCCGCTGCCCTCCTGCCTGCTCAACACCCAGCGCTGGCCCGTCCCGCTTCTGCACAGAGACCCCAGAAAACCCTGGGACCCCAGATCACAAGGGAGGTGGCCTGTAGTGGGAAAAGGAGACACCCTGGATGTGAGGCTGAGGAGATATGACGGTCTCCGCTGGTTCCAGGCAGGCTGAGGATGGAGAAGCCCTTGGCAGCTGGAGGACCTGACCATAGAAGTCGGCAGGGATGGGGCAGGGTTGTCCATTCCCAACATTCCTGCCGTGGTGGCAAGCCAGAGCAGGTGGCTTCCAAAGCCTGAGGGATGTGCGGCACACACTCCTCAAGCCCCAGCACTTAAGGACCATGCAGCCATGATGGGGGAGAGGAAATGCCTGGATTTCCAATGGGGATGTGGCTTTGGACCAGTGCAGCATCCCCAGGAGATGCCTGGGTACCACCGGGAGAGTCCCTGTGGGATGCAGGCAGGGGAGGATTATGGCAGATGAAGTGATACCCACAGCCACGGGAAGGCTGCGCGGGATGATCCTGTTCCCGAGCTAATTTCCAGCTCCCGATTTAAATCCTCTGCACTTCCTCTCTCCCTCGACAAGATAAAGATCCTGGGCACGCAAGGGTGAACACCCTGCCATTGCGTCCTCTTCCACAATCAGAGCAGGCATCGAGTGATGCCTCTCCCCGTGTGCGCAGGGAGATGACAGGGGGAAAGAGGAGGTGGCTGCCTTCCTGTGGGTGTGTTTTCCAGAGCAGGGGAGAAACCAAGACGGATCAGACACCAGCCAAACAAGGTGACTAGGTTGTGAGGAATGCAGGCACAGGCTCTGCTCATGTGTGAGATGCGGAGAGGAGATAGAGGGGCAGCTGCAAAAGTGCTTTTGCCAGCAGAGCCACGACTCTGGCTCCGGGAAGGCCAGAGGAAAGGTCAGTCTCAGCATCTCCGTCCAGAATGAAATACCGTCAAAGCAGTGTATGGTGGATCTGTGAAACTCATTGCCACGAGACACTATTGCTACCAAGAGGTTAACAGGGCTAATAAAGCTTTTAGAGAGGTGTTGAGATAGCAAGAACAGTGAGAGTTTTAAAATAGCAAGTTGTAAAAAGATAAAGGTGTTGGGTACAGATAAAATCTTTGTGCTTGGGCCCATAAATAGCAGTGTAGAAGACCAAGGGACAGGCAGGAGCTGCTTCTGGGGCCAGGTAATCCCCAAACCACTTCCTTTAGGGTTCCCAGAGGAGGAACTGAAGGAATCCCAAGTCTCATCCTGGAGTAGTTCTCCTCCTTTGTGAGATTTTTTTCTGCAGTAATATTGCATTTGCTCTCCTGGATAGGCCAAGGATCCATGTATCTGTTTCTCTAGGATGAAGCAGGTCTTGGTACCAACATGGTAAAGCACAGTTCCCTCTGGGGTTGGAAAAAAAAGACACTTGTGCAGAACTTGTAGGGAGTTTGTTTGCCCGTGTCTGCTGGGGGTGAGTCTGGCTAACGAGGCTGCAAATACTGCGAGGGAGCAGGCCAGCAAATGCAGAGTGAACACATGTAGCTTCCTTTTCTCTGGAAATCAGGCCCAAAAAATGATGTGCCCCCCGCCTGCAGAGCCAGCGGTGTGAGGTTGGCTGGAGATGTCCATCTTCCTCCCAAAGAGGGGCTTTGGAGTTGGAGCTTTGCTCTCTGCGCATCAAGGAAGCCCTGCTTCTCCCCTTTTGGGGCTTGCGAGGCAGGTGGGACAGAGAGATGAGCAGAAAACTGGGTGCTGCCTGCACTGGGGGGGGTGATGGGGAGCAGGAGGGCAGTGGTCCCTGCCGGGTGGTGGCTCTGGCGGGACCCTGCACTTCTTCTGCCGGTAAAACTGGGGGAAGGATCTTCTACCCTGCCTCTGGCCTCCAGGTAGAGCTGAGGAGACTGGGAAAACCTTCCTGTTGTTTATCAAAATTGAGCAGTTTGTCACATCCTGCGAATGCTTACACCTCTGTGCGATGCCCCCGTGCTCGATTCCCGGCCGGGGACCTGCGGGGGCCGTGCTGAATTCGGTCCAGGGGCAGCCCCGCTGCGGAGACGAAGCCGCACACGTACTCGGCCCCATCCGCCTTTGATCTTCAGCTCTGTCAAGAAAGATGCTTTGGCAGGAATCTCGCCCATCAAGTACCATCCATAGGCGGCTGCGATGTCACAGCTGTGACCAAGCCCTGACAGCTCCAGGAGCTGAGGTGTTGCCAGGTTGAAGCCAAGCCTCCACCTTCTGCCCTCGGGCTGGAGGCAGGCTCCTTTCCGTGCTGTGCAGCAGCTGAGGGCTCCCTGCCCTTCTGCCTGCTGAATTCAGGGGTCTTAGGGGCTTTCAAGCATTGTCACAGGTTGGGGGAGCTGCCACTGTCCCCCCCCATGCCCTGGGTCTGGCTGTGCGGGCACCGATCTGCTGCCAAGTGCCAGCTGGATGTAGGAGCTGCTGCACGGTCCAAGCTGCTGAGGAAGAGGATGGGATGCTGCTGCCTGAGCGGAGAGGCCGAAGCTTGCCCATCGCATCCTCAGATGAACCAAGCTCTTTGTTGGTCCCTGCGCCCCCAGGTGTGGGTACCGCCAGGGTGTCCCCGGGTACCGCTCGGGAACCACTTGGGTACCACTTGGGTCCCAGGCACCTGTGCTGCTTCATCCTCCCCATCCTCTTCCCAAATCATCCCGAAAGTGGCTTCTTTCCATGGGCTCGGGGTGGGGAAGCCACTAGATGGCAACGTTACCTGCGGTCTGACCGGTGCTCCCGGGGCCGGGGGTGCTCCCGGGACCACAGGGACAGGGACAGGGCTGTCCCCATCCCCGGCGGTGCCTGGGGACCGCGGTGAGAACCTGGCCCGGCGACAGGCTGGTGGGTCCCCTCTTCGCCACGATTCGGCAGCGTATGTAAAAAACGCGAGTTATCTTAAAATCACTTTGATTCCAGGTCATTGGTTTCGTCTTTAACAGCAAAGTGGCTGCAGCATCGTCGTGAGGTGTCACATCACTGGGCGGAGAGGTGACCGCACCAGGGCACATGTGCTCGTACGCACATACGTGTTCACACACACACGTGTCACCATCCTTGGAGACTGTTTACCTGCAGAATTTCTCAGGTTTTTTCAAATATTTGCAAAGTTTTCTCAAACTTTTGCAGAGCGGCTGCGTTTGACCCTGAGGAACGGTTCGGTCGGTGCCGCGTGTTCAGCCCTCGGTGACCACCAAAGACCCTTCGGTGCTTGCCACGGTTTCCGTGCACTGGTCATTGCTGGGGCTGGGAGCGCTGATTTTGCTGGTGGTGAGGGTTTTTAGGCATGACCGAACCAAGCTGGCTTTGCCCCAGGAATGCACGGCAGCATGTAACCTGCCGGGAAACACCCCGTGCCTTTCCCTGCTCCCTTCAGTGATCGTCGCTGCCCACGTTATATCAGTGCCGTAGTCGAGCCCTGTTACGTGAAGGGATTTAGAGCTGCTCACGGTAGATTGGGCAGGTGTGAAAAATCCATCTAGTGTTAACCTGGGCTTGGAAAGGCAGGAGAAAGGCTGCTGAGAGCCTGGCGGTGCTTCAGGCTGGGCCATGTCTGGCGAGTCCCTGCAAGCAGAGAAGTTACTGACCTCCAGCCCGCACCTTCGTGTGCCTCAGTTTCCCCACGTGAAGATCCTTCCCCCAAAATAAGGAAGAGGAAGAGGATGGAGAAGCACGGAGGCACGGTTCTCCCAGGCAGCCACCCGGCCTCGTTAATTAATTGACCAACATATTGGGGCCACAGTGCAGGAGGAAATGAAACTGCAGTGTGGTATGGAAGAGCAGCCCTGAACAGAAAAGGGATGTGCTGGTCACCCAGGGGGAGATTTATGGGAGTCCTGAGTCGGACTTTATAGGACTACAACAGGTAATTAACCCCGGAGGACGGTGCATGTGAGGGAGCAAGAGGCATCGCTGTGTCTTTCTCCATGAGGTCACAGAGCCTGGAGAAGATGGATCATGGTGGACTGGAATGGGGAGGGAGGCAGGAGCTCTGCCCTCGCTCCTGAGGTCCTCCAGTCTCCAGTGCAACGCCTCCAGGTATTCAGTATTATTTTTCTTCTTCTTCTTTTTTTTTTTTTTAAGGTCTTTTGTCCCCGTTTAGTCTCTACCTGCTGCCCTTTGAGCTCTGAAAACCACAAGTTTGGAAATCAGCCTTTGTCACAAAATCACCCGTGTTCTTCCAGCCACAAACCTCCCCCCATGTGCCCTGGACTCGAAGCCTCTGAGAGGAGCCCTGAGGGTGGGACACCACACGCGGAGCCCGTCCCGGGAGGGATGCCACCACCACGGCCAGGAAATGTGAGATTTGGGCCAAGGGGAAGAAGGGAAGGCCAGGAGGTCCCAAGTCCCAGGTGCCTCCTCGTGGCTCCTTTGCGGTGGAGAGCGATGGTGCTCATCCACGCAGTCCTGCCCGCTCTGCCCTCTCCACCACCCTGGCAGGGCTGCAGGTCTTTCCAGCCTCCCCGTATGACTAACAGAGCTGGCCACCTCCCAGGGGTGTCAGTCCGGGACCCCAAACAACCCCGGGGGCAGCCAAGAGGAACAGGAAAGCCCAGAGTCTCCTTCTTCATCACCCTCCTCCTCCTCCTCGCTGCCTGCCAGCTGCCTTCCCCGGGCCAAAGGGTGGCCCTGGGTGGCCCTGTCTCCCGTTGGCCCAGACGGGAACGGCCGCTCCCTATTACTCATGGGGGTGATGTCTGGGGGGGGGGGGGGATGCAGGGGCGGAAAGTCGGAGTAAATGGAAAGTGGGCATTTGCCTCTGACCTTGCCTTGCCGTCGCCGCAGCTGGAGCTGAGCTCAGCCAGATGCCCCGGCGCGAGGCCACGGGTGGCAGGCGGCCGGCGAGGGGACACGGCTCCAAGCTGCCGGCTCAGCCCTGCATCCCCATCCCGAGCCCCAGGGACATGGAGGTGAGAGCCCCCACCTATAGAGACGTGCACCCATGTACCAGGGAAACACACACACACACACACACACACACACACACACACACACAAGTGCCTTGCATCAGCCCGTGTGGAGCTGTGCTGGGACACCAGTATCCATCACTCCTTGGGCGACTGGGAGCCCCCGGGGGGATGCTCTGCTCCCCAGGAGAGGTGCACATGGCTCCAGCAGCTCAGCTACCAACCTGGGGGGAAGGGGGATGCAAAGGGGAGGGAGATGGGACACAGGAGCTGGAAAACAGGAGTCTGAATTGGAGCTACCTGAAACAAACCTTATTTTCCTGCTGTTTGCAGTGGAATCGGGCTACGGCTGTGTCCTATAGACATCTTCAGTAGGGTCTAGAAGAGATGTCTTCACCCCATGCCCTGGGATCCCCCCCCAGCACCTCCGCTCATCCCTCTGCCATGGAGGGGTTAGTGCTTTGCAGGCTCATCTTATGACAAAAATAAACCCAAAAATAAGGTGAAGAAAAACACGCCCCAGCC
This sequence comes from Numenius arquata, assembly GCF_964106895.1. Classification (NCBI taxonomy): domain Eukaryota; kingdom Metazoa; phylum Chordata; class Aves; order Charadriiformes; family Scolopacidae; genus Numenius; species Numenius arquata. The sequence goes on along the minus strand of NC_133598.1, from coordinate 5,042,751 downwards.
GTGCTGGAGGTCGTCTGTAAAATCTTCCTTCCACCCCTGGGTCCTCCTGTGCCCTGAGCCCTTCTCCAGCTCCGGTGGTATAAAGCTGCCTCAAAACCAAACCCTCCCACAACCCATAATGACGATCGCCCACCACAAGTTTTCCAAAATCGGGATGATTATCCCCATTTCCCAACAGCAAGGTCTTCTGGCACCACGGCTGGACAGCCCAAGTGACTTTGCAGGTTGCGTTGCCACGATTTCAAACGATTTCCCAATCTGGCTTCCGTGGGCCGGAGAAAGACTCGCTTCCCACCTCACAGGCTTTTCGGAGCACTCAAATTTACTAACTATTCAAAACTTCTCCTTTGCCAAAAGCCAGATTTTCCTCCCTAAGCTGAATTTCCATGAGGATGTCCATGGATGGGGCGGGAAGGAGCAGGGACTGGAGAGCTCGGGAAGGCTGGCGTCTTCTTTGCAGAAGGCAGCAACGTATTTCTATAGAAAATTCATTTTTCGAGACAAATCTTTTGACGTGGAGGACTTGGGCTGCCTGTGACTCTGAGAGGGGGTGAGACATGGACCCTTCACTGCTTTCCAGGTCTCAAACTGGGGGCAAATCCAGCTGGTGGGAGGGAGCTGGGGAGCCGTGGGAGTCCCCCGTCCCACATGAACGCCCAGGCCGCGAGTTATTATGGGATGGACACATACACCTCTGCAGTATTTTGATGAGAAACTCTGCCCAGGTTGAAGTGAGCAGCTATATTCCTGGCAAAAATCGTTATTTCCAATGGATCAACATTTTCCTGTTAAAAAAAAAAACCAAACCCAAAACAAACCACTTCCAAACCCTCCCTCGGTCACTTTTCCTGCTCGGGGCTCAGCGAGGGGCGAGGGGGCTGCTGGACCCACACCCACGGGTGCGTTTTGGGCTACAAACTGGATGAAATGGGAACCCTGGAAAGCCCAACTGCGACCAGGTGGAATTTTCCAAACCGCCGGCGAGACAAAAGCTCGGCCGACCTCCACCCAGGCAAAATCACTATTGGCGGGGGGGGGACGGACATTCAGAGTAAGGGGGTGCCCGTGGTGCCGCCCACCCTCCCGGGACCAGGAGGAGGAGAGATTCAACTGCTGGTTAACACCGGCGATGCCGCCCCAGCTTTGAGCGAGCGGGATTGAGTTACTGGGGCTGGAGCTGGGAAAGCTCCTCCGCAGGTCACAGGTGGATTAAGGAATTCCAGTCCCCATTCAGTGCCCAGTGAACCACAACTAATATGGGAGCTGTAAAGAGCAGGGGGCAGGCGGGATGGGAAGCGTTGAATGGGAAAGCCACCTGCAAGGGAGCGGGGCTGCTGGAATCCAGCGGGCGGTGAGGAAACGGTGCGATTTACTGTCAAACCTGGCCACAACTTGCTTTTTTTTTTTTTTTTTCCTCCACTTTTGAATAGGGGAAACCTGGGAGAGCCCTGGGTGAAGGTGGCAGGGTGGCAGGAGAGGTTCATGTGTCACCTCCACGGTGGGGATGTTTCCAGAGAGAGGAAAAATAATCACCCCGCGCAGGTGAGATGCTGAGCTGGGTGAGAGCCGGGCTACGTCCCGGGCACAGAGCCTGCCAGGGGCTGAGCCCGAAGAGCACGGTGCCGGGGAGCGTGGTGGGATGTGGGCAGGTCTCTGAGGATGCCACGGACCTCCCAGTGAGGGTGAGGACCTGATAACACCGAAAGGGCTGAGAGATGGAGAGGGCGTAGCCGGGGTGTAGGAGATGGTGAAACCCTGAGTCCATGCCAGCGCTAACACAGATCAGACGATAGCATCTTCTTCTTTTTTGCCCATTAAAATGCCCCTCTCCTCCAACAGCTCTGCCGAACCGCATGGCTCCAGCCGGGCATCACCCCGCCAAGCCCAGGATGTAGGCTGGACTCTCTGCTTGTCCAAGGTTGGTGTCCGCTTGTTCCAGCCCAGTCCAAGGGGTTTTGGACTCAGGGAGCACCCTGCACCGGAGCTGGGCACCCAGCCCACCTGTCTGAGCTGTCTGGGAAGCCAGCGGAGCCAGCAATGGAACGGACGCTGGCTCCCAGCATCTCTGGAGTCAGAACAAAGCTGCCGGGGTGGGACAAGGACGGTCCTCCCACACCACAGCCCGGCCTTGGGAGGGATGCCCCAGCGCCACAGAGACCCCAATGATGCCACGTCCCCTGGGGCAGGTCCCCTGGGCCCTCCTGGCCATGCCTGGGGAGACTTTTGCACCCAACAGCCGCCGGGGAGGCAGCAATCTGGTACACCCTGCTCCCCAGGAGACTCCAAGGCGCCTCTTAATAGGGCTTTAATTATACATTTTACCGTCACCATTTTTTGCCTCTCTCTCTCCCTCTTGGGTTCAGCTTCCCCAGAGATGTAAATACCCGGCGCGTGCTGCGGGGATTGTCAGCTCCACTAATGACCTCCTGCGAGCCTGCTGGGGAGGGAGGATGGTGGAGTGGGGACATGGTAGGTGACACTGCCCCGACTGGCTTTGGCAGTGGCTCCCCGGCTCGGCCAGGGTGTCCCTGGGCCCCCCGGGGTGGGTGGCTCTGCCTCCAGCTCTGCAGCAAAGGATGGTGGCTCTGGGAGTCGGGGAGATGGCTGTCACTTGCCAGAAGAGGAGGGCTGAGGTCCTGCGAGGGGACCAGGGTGCAGGGTTGTCCCTGTGCTCCCTCCGTGCAGCAGGACGATGCTACCAGGTGGCTGTTAGCCCTAGGCACTAGCCAGCCACTGGTGACCACCAGACACCTCTGCCCTAGGGGGGGATATCCCGGCTCCAAATGTCACACCGCCAGCTCTGCCAGCGTCCGCCCTCCTGGCATCCCTGCCAGAGCCATCCCGCCTGCCTCAGACGGTGTCTGATGCCCAGGGCACTGTCAGGTTCCTTTCCAAAGCCTTTCCCTCCAAGCCCTCTGCAGAGACAGGCACAATTTGGCAGGGACCGACCCCTCCTTTGCAGGGGGGGGGAGAGTCTGGGCTGGCCCAAGCATCCCCTGGCACCGCTCCGAGAGCGGGTACCGGGGGCTCAGCCCACTTTAAAGTGAAGCAGAGGGTCGGCTTCTGCCCTTTTCTGCTTCTGGGCAAGACCCTGACTCCTTTATTCAGGAAAAAAAAAAAACCCTCACACTGAGAATTTCGCTTAAGTTGAGCCTGGGAATTTGGCCCCCAGAGGCTTAAATAATTCTTTCTACATGGTACATGCCGAGAACAAAAAAAACCCAAGCCAAAAAAACAAGCAAACCAGAAAACAGCAGTATAAGAGGAACAATTTCCTTTACCACTAATTTTCTCTCTGTTAATTAGCAAGAATGCGGGGTCACTGATTATAATGCTCTTAATGTCTCTCCAAACCCACACATCCCGGTTGGGGACGGCGAGTGACCAGGCAGCGCTGAGCCTCCCCGGGTCCCCCGGCAGGGTCGGCATCATGGGGGGGCAGGAGGAAATCTTCCCTGGGAAGGGTTCGTGGGGACCCGGGGCTGGTCTCTGCCCTGCTGTCACCTCTTCTGCGGGTAAATCCAGGGCTCTGAGATGACAATTTTTTTCCGCAGCTTGACCTGAACCTGCTCCCTCTGAAACTCATCGTTGGCTGTGGAAGAGGGGAAAGGAGCCAGAGCCAGGGCTGGTAACACAGCGGGTTTCATCAAGGCTAAAATATAGAGCCGGAATATGGAGAATGCAGAGGGTCCAACCCAGGGAGCTTCTCCCCGCTCCCCCAACGCTGTGCCCAGACCAAGGGACGAGCTGAGCATCTCCATTCCCCCCCAGGACGCCCACTGCCATCGTTCTTGGCACCTTCCAGCAGCAAACCCGCAGGAGCGAGTCACTGGGATGGGTCGGAAAACACCCATTTCTCCAAAAATGTTGAAGCTTTTCTGATTTATTGCTCCTTTCCCTCTTAAAAATTCCTGAAATAATTTATTTTTTTTTTCAGAGTCTTAACCACCAAAAAGAAAAGGACATTTTGGGCCGCTGCTCTTCATTAAAGTATTGAGGGACTTTGTGCTCTCATTTGGGGTTTTGGTGGAAGCCCTGAGAAATGTCAACAGAACATATATTTTTCTCTCCAAGAATTTGTTGAAAAGTTTCTGTTCTACCAGTGAAATGTCACAGTGATTTCCCCCCCTTCCTCTGTTCACCTGCTCATGGATTTTTGCCGTGGGACTCCAATGTGGTTCCTTGGCTGACCCACGAGCATCCCCCGTAGCCACAAACGGCATCTCGAGCTCGGTCTGACACGGGGCTTCGCTAAAAGCACCTTCTGATGAATATAAATCGGGGTGGGAGGGGGGGGGAGGAGGGGATAATTAAATCGCTCGTCTATTTTCGGCAGAGAAGAGTAGGTGCTGGGGAGGGCTGGGCTCCCCCCGCTGCCACCCGCCGAGGAGCCCCCTTTGCCAATTGGAGCGAGCGCCGCAGATTTCCCGTCACTCAATCCCCACCACCTGGGCAACAAAACAATTTTCTGTCATCAGCGATGCAAAGTGCTCACGAACCAGGACTGAACGTGCAGTCAGTCGGCTGCCAGCTCCAGCCCTTCCTGTCGGCTCTTTAAACGCTCAGCAAATTCTCCCCCCCCACACACACACACCCCAAACCTGCAAGCCCCTACAGGTCCCACGGCACGGGATGGGCACCCTGCATGGGATGGGGAGGATACGGGGTTCATCCGTGCTCTCCCCTTCCCAAGTGTCCACCTGCAAATGCAGCTTCCAGGGCTTGGGAGAGGCTGGGGGGTGTGTGTGTGTGTGTGTGTGTGTGTGTGTCCCAGGTGCTCCAAAACGGGGGATCTAAATGTTGCCCTGTGGCATCTGGATGCGGAAAGGCTGCCCAGGCAGTGTCCCCTCCTGCAGCTGGAGCATCCTCAATGTGTGCCCCCAAAGAGATGATCCCCCAAAGTGAAGATCCCCCCAGGTCTCCCCACTCGCTCTGATTTGAGATCAGATCATTTCGTGCCATCTCTCCGCACCAAAATGCCAAGGACAGGGATTCCTCGGTGGGTCTTCATTCCACCGGTCCCATTGGTGGCATCCCCCTGACCCTCAGCTGAGACATTGGCCTTTCCCCAGGTTTTTATAGTGATTCTGAGTGGCCGGGGCTGGGGGCAGATTTCAGAGGAAACCCTGCTATTTTTTCCTGTTCCTTTACAAAACCAGAATGAAAACATCCCACAAATGGTGCAACATCCCCCCCCCCCAACCCTTCTGACCCATCGAAACGGTTTGCTTTGAGAAAACAGAATGATTTCATTCCGCTTATTGAAATTTAAACAGGGGTTTGCTTGTTAAAATAGTTAAAAAAAAAAAAGTCGTTTGATTTCAAAGTGAAAAATTGCATCTTTTCACCGCAACAAGTGGCAGAAGGGGCTCTTCTTCCCAGGAGCTCGGCTCTTCCACCCATCCATACCAGTTCACCTCTTGGATTTTGCCTCCCAGCATCCCAGCATCAGGAGAATTGTAGCCTCCCCCCCCCCCCCCCCCCCCCCCCCCAGCATCTGGACCCAGTGGGTGATGGAAGCGTGTTTTCCTGGGGGCACCGGGCAATGGCAGAGCTGGAGCCCAGCGTTGCCAGAGGAGGTCTCAGCCACAGCTTCCAACTTGCCGGCTGGGACATTAGAAAAGAAAACCAATAGTAACAACCGAAAAAAAAAGAAAAAAAAAAAAAAAAGGAAAATCTGTGGCTTTTAAATTCCATCCTTGGCCAAGCCCCTTTGCAGAGAAACATCTCGGCAGGCGCCGCAGCCAGTGGGGCTGGAGCGGGATGCTCTGGGAGGTGGGGAAACGGGGGGGGGGGGGGCTCAATTCCTCCCACCCCATGGGCAGCGGAGCATCACCCCAGATGTCAATGTGCACAGTGTGGGTGCCATGGGTGTGGGTACCATGGTTGGATGCTCCACAAGCACCTGGGATGGAGGGGGATGAGGGGAAGGAAGCACATTCCTGGGCACCAGGAGCAAGAGGAGGCTGCGCCATCCCCCAGGTACCCCACCTGACACCTCACCCCCCCTCAAAACATCACCTTAAACCCCACCTCCCCATCCTGCTTTGCCAGCCTGGCAGCTATTAGAGGTGTTAAAATAGGTGCTGCCCATTCCCATCCTAATCCCAAAGTTTATAAAGTTTCTCCCTTAGAGAGGTGTGCCTGCGAGAGATTGTTTTAAAACAAATTAATCGGGGTTTATTGGATCAAATTCTCTGCTGAGACGCCAGGGCTTGATGCTCGCTTTGTTTAACTGCTGCAGCCATCCATTACCCACTGCCTTGTTATGTTGTTAAAGCTGCAAAGCCTTAATGGGTCTCACTAAAGGGAAAAATAACAGCTTCTCAAATGAAGAGCCTGCGATCGGGAAGGAAAAGACCATTTATGCAAGGAAGAATCCCCTGGAAATGGTGTAGAAAACCTGGGCCAGATCTTAATTGGGCTTGTTGGAAGGCTCAGCCTTAAGGGGAAAATCAACCTCCAAAGAGTTATCGAAAAAAAAACAAAAAACAAAAAACCCACAGTCCAAACCAATATCGTTCATTATTTAAATGCGCAACAAATTCAAGTTATCTTAGAAAAATAAATCCGAACCAATATTCTCCATTATTTAACTGCTTCTCTTCCAAGGCAATGAATTCACGTTATCCTCTTCGTCTCTTCCACCCAGAAAGCGGCAGTTTCGTGCTGCTCCAGCAAAGGCAGCAGAGGCAGGGAAGGGGCAGGAGCATCACGTTAGATTCCAACCTGGTGCCAACCCACCGCCAGAGTCCAAGCCACGGAGTTTCACGTGGAAGGACACATAACTGGGTTTTCAACACTTCATTTTGGAGCACCCGAAAGGATTTTTCTGGATCTGCATCAGCAGACAAGATGCTTTCGCAGAGCCAGGGTTTTTCCAGTGATCGTTGAAGGGAAGGCGAAGGGTTTTGGGGTGTCCCATGTCAGGATGGGGTTCAGCTCATTTCCAGCTTCGGTGCTCTCCAGCTCCCTGCGTTAAGGGTGATGGGAAGAAAATGAGGGTTAAAAAGCCTCTTTAACTGGTTCTCTTGTCAAATTAGCAGGGCAAGGCGCTGAGGCTAGGGCTAATGAATGGAATAATTGATTAAATATGTCATATTTCTGCCTAGCAGGTTCACACCTTCCCCAAAGGTTTCCAGATGGGGCATAATTATCCCGCAAACTGGCTTCACACGCCAGGGCACAAGGGGAGGAACAGTGACATGGGGAGTTTAGACAGCAGAAAATTGCTCCCGCAATTAATCCCAGGCACTAAATAAACTCACCGAAGAACAGCAGGGACGGGGAGAGACCCTCTCGGGTTTGGCCCTCAGTGGTGCCGATCAGGAAGAGCTGGTGATGCTGGGTGTAAATTCTCAGCCTCTGCGTTTATGGGGTAGCAAAACCAGCACCGGGTGTTCTTCTCTCCAAACAAGATGCCACGAAAAGGAACTTTCCCCTCTCCTCTGCTCCCGCCTTCGCCCGTCTCAGCGGGGGCCAAGGGCTGAAGTGATGTAAATCAGGGCGACTACTTTGCCCCTTGGTGGATCGCTGCTGATTCACATCAGGGTCCTTCTGTTCCTCTGATTTCCAGCTGGCGGTGCCCAGGAAAATCAAACCCAGACCAGATCTACGTCCTGGAAAACATTTTATGTTCTAAAACTAAATATTTGCTTTATTGAGGGGGGATGAAGGAGGGGGGCGGGGGGAATGATTTTTAAGGATTCTTAACATCTATATGATTTTATCTCAGCTCGAACCAGCGATGAAGCAGGGCACAAATCCTGGCTGATGCGGTGGCTCTGACCACAGCCGTGCTGCTGGGGAAATGCTGATTTACACCACCCGGATGGTGCCTTTGGTGGCACCAGGCTGACCCACAGCCTCTGGGCGCTGGAGAGCAAGAATCCCCCCCCCGCCCCTGCCCCGAGCCCAGGCCATGGAGCTGGGCTTCAATCAGCCCAACCCCGGCCAGGCTGGCTGCTGAGGTGGCAACCTTTGGGACAAGCCATTTTTGAGCATCTTTTCTTTTTTATTTTTTTTTTTCCCCCCAGAAAAAAACCCTTTAAAATCCCTCCTGGAGATGCTGGAGCTCTGCAAAGGTAAAGGTGAGGGGGAAATAATGATGTGAACTTTCTCTGCCCTTGCATGCCTCTGAAAGCTCCCCGTTGAAGCAGGGTCCCCAGCCCCTCCTGTGACGGCCACACCGCTGTCACCTCCCAGGTGCGTGTGTCCCCCAGGCCACCTCTGCGCCTTGCGGTCACCTCCCCGTCGGTAGCTCCCGTCTCGCCTGGCTGATGCCGTGAGTCATCGAGTTGGGGAACAGGTCTTGAGTGCTTCGGGGGGTGTCTGACACCATCCAGGGGACAAACTCTGCTCCCACCCGTGTTGATGCTCCCCAGTGGGACAGAATCAGGCCCTGGGAAAGGAGGGGGTCGTGGAGCACATCCCTTCCCCTGCTCCATCCCCCTCCCAGAGGATGCTCCCTGTAAACCTCCCTTCCAACCCAAACTATTGTATGATTCTATGATGAGGGGCTCCCAAACGGCCCCTCATCCCCCCCCCCCCTCCCCGGGGTGGCTTTTTCTCCAGCCGACAAGCCGAAGAAGCCAGAGGAGAAGCCGAGGGGAGAAGCCAGCGCCGCAGGTCCCTTGCAGAGGAGCCCGTCTCCCGCCGGCACCCCGTCTCCCCGCGCTCCCCCGGGATTATTTGACGGGGCGGGAGATAGCGCGGTTGTTCGTTAGCGTGGCAGCGGTGGCGTGTGGGAGGGCAGACGCCAGGCTGTCTGCTCCCACTTTGTTCGGCTTGTTATTAACTTCTCCTTGGGCTGCCATTAACCCAGAATTCCTGTACTTGGCTTCAGGCTTTCCCCGCGCCGCCGCTCTATCTCCAGCGCGTAATTACAGCTGTTGGGATCTCCCTTTATCTCGGAGGATCTTGTAGGTTTGTTACCTGGCACATGCTTTCCTGCCCCCCCCCATACACACACACACACACACACACACACACTTCCCTACACCCCTTTAATCCTTCCTGCTTTCATCAGCCTCAGTGCCGGCAAACCGGCAGGGAAAAAACCCGGAGCCTCCGTCGCCGGGGCTTTGCAGCAGAAAAGCCGCATCCCGAGCATCCTGAGCATCCCGAGCCGGCAGTGGCTCCCGCGGATCCCGCCTGGGCAGCCCCCGGTGATGTCCCTGCCACCGCCGCCTGGGTCTTGGCATGTGCCAGCACCTTCCTTCCAGCCCCGAGACCGAGACTCTGAGTTGGCTCCCAGCGTGGCCCTTGATTTATTTTTTTAATTTAATGCGAGTCGACTTGATGTATTTATTTTGGCAGCGGGTTACCCCTCAAACCCCAAACCCTGCTAAAACAGTGTGTTCTGGCCCTGCCAACCCACACAGAGACAAACAGGAGGGTTGGGACCTGTCCCCCCACCCCCTAGGGTGTGCGCCCCACCATCGTCCCCGGGCAGGTGCCTGGGTGGCACCGGCTCCTGCCTTCGGGCAACTGAAGCCACTGGGAAGCAGCCCCCGGGTGAGCCGTGGCTGGGAGCTGGGAGGTTTTTTACCGCCTGGAGGGTTTGGTGCCAGTTTCTGACCCCGTCTCCCAAGGGAACGCGGGGAAGGGAGTGCTGTCCCCGCTGGGCTCGGAGATGGGGACAGGATGGGGGTCAGGGATGCTGAGATTGACACCTTCAGCCCCCCACGCCCCCCCACCCCCCCCAAACCAAAACTCCACCTGTGCGAGGCTGGTGTGGAGTCAGGGAGAAGGAGAAGGAGAAGGAGGAGGAGGAGGAGGAGGAGGAGGAGGAGGAGGAGGAGACGCACTGCCTCTCCTCTGGTGTCACCACTGCCTCCTTGCTCACCCTGGGCTGCCCCATGCCAAGGGACATCCTCAACTGGGGGGGATCCACTCACTCTCCAGCCGCCAGGAATGGGGGGGTGGGATCCCTCCTTGGCATCACCAGTGAAACAGAGCCACCACACCTTGCCCCAGGAGGGGATTTGACCCCGAGGGTCCTCCTCCTCCTGCCAGAAGTCAAATATTGCCCCAAAACACCCATGGGGATACTGTTCTTCCACCAGCACCTGGCACAGGGACCCTGGCTCCTCTGCTGGGTGGTGGACATTGTGGGGTACTTACATTTATATTTAATTATGGGTATTTATTATGTCCACCACGTAGGGGAGGGGTGGGAGAGCACAGGGGGCTGGGAAGGGGGTCCAGGTCCCCTGAGCATTTGAACCCCCCAAGATCCATCCCTGGGAGCCTCCCTGCCACCATGGACATCCTCGGTGGGACAGGGCAGGACACGCAGCCCCCAGCCCCAGCATCTCCCTCCCACCCTCAGCGCCGGGGCCAGGAGCACCGGGGAGAGCGGAGCCACCGGTAGCTCATCCCAGCAAGCCGGTACCCGTCCCCGGAGCCGGTGAGCGTTGAGTCACCCCGGCAAGGAAAGTGGGGAGCCGGGATAAAAGCAGATCAGCAAAGGTTTCCTTCGATACTCGCAGTGGCCAGGCTTTGCCGGCCGTGCTGGCCAAGCTGGGCTCCCTGGGGATGCTCCACGGAGCCAGCCCAGGGAAGGGCTGGAGAGCATCTGGATTTCTCCTTGTGCCTCTTTTTATTTGCTGCTTCACCCCCGCTTTTGCCTGGGTGGAGTTGGGGGATTTTCCATGTTGGCCCCTGGAGTTCGGTGGCCCGGGCAGAGGTGGCAGGACAGCTTCTCCCTGTCCCCAAATTTAGGGCTTACATAGGATTTTGAGCCCGTGTCTCCCCTGAGGACAGACCATGCTGGGATGGAGGGACATGGGGACACCAGAGCCTGCGTCCGGCACCGAGGGGCCAGTCTGTGGGTCTAGCTGTGCTGGAAATGGTCCTTACGGGGTGATGAGCGGAGCTTTAGGGAGTTTGGGATGGGGAGAAGGCAGAAGCCATCAGCTTTGGAGGGTCGGAGGTGGGTCAGAGGAAGGGTGGCTGTACTGGGAGGCTGGGGCAGGACACGGTCCCAGTGTGTCCCGGGGTTAGCCAGGAGCTCGGCTATTTATATCAGGGCTCCTGGCCCCTGCTCAGAGTGACTCAGACCCGGCGCGATGGCCAGATGGAAACATGTTTTGAAGATGGTCTAATGGGAGGGTGGGGACAGGGGACCCTCCCTGCCAGCATCCCTGGCCGCCTGTCACCTCCTCTCTCCCTCGGGGCTGCTCCCCTCGGGCAAACCCCGCGCCGGGTGGTAACTGAGACCTCATGGCCAATGCTTGGCTCAGCACGGGCCACCCGGCTGCCTTCCCCACTGCGTCACCCCAGTGTCCCCAAACCTATCACCGCGGTGCAGCCGGTGCTCACAGACCCCGTCCAGGGCTTGGTGTGAGACCTGGGACTGCAGGAGGTGCAAATCCTCCCCACCAGCACCCTCCGGGTCCCCAGCCGGCTGTCCCCAAAGGCGGTTACAGCGTCCACCAGCACTGACAGGGGTCTTTTACCCCCAGTTTGCCCTGGCTGGCAGCCGGGGTGGAGGCTGTGGGTCTCCTCCAGGCCCCACGCACCCCGCCGGGGTCAGGGCTCCCCGGGGCAGTGGGAGGGAGCAGCCGGGCAGGTCGGCGCCTGCCGCCGGGATCGGGGCCCCGCGGGGACGGGGTGCTGCCGACGCCAGGGGAAGGGGCCTCCCGTCTGCCAGGGCGGGCGCCGACGGGGCGGCTGCGGGGGCTCCCACACACCCCCCCCAGCATCCTGGGTGTCCTCCCCCATGAGCACGGGGACCGGGGATGCACGGGGCCTCGACGCATCCGTGTCCCTCCGTCTGGTGTCTGTCCTTCCCGTGTCCATCCTTCTCCCATCCCCTCTGCGTCCCACCGCCCCTGCACTGGTGAGATGAATGCGAATGGCCTCAGCTCCTCCTTGCCTGGGGTCTGTCCCCGGGGGCCCCAGGGCTGCCCCATGCCCCCCCCTCAAGGGGACGCGTCCCCCCGGGGCCATGTGTGCGGGGAGTCCCTGTCCACCTCCTATGCCGCCAATGAAGGGGGGTCCCTGAGAAGGGGTTACTCCCCCCCCCCAACACTACAAGGGCAGTAGCGCGTGGATCAGGCCCCCCCCCGGGGAGACCCAGCCAGGACACGGGGGATCGGGATGCCCCCACCCCGGGTGTCCCCTCCGGGGATGGGACCCTTGCACGGGGAGGGGAACCCCGGGGCGGGGGGACACACAGAGGGGGCTGCCCCCGGGGGGTGGCGGGGGGTAACCGGGGGGTGGGGGGGTGCCCCGGGGGCGTGACGTCATCGCGGGCGGGGCTTGGCGGGGCGGGGCGGGGCGGGCAGGGGATCCCCCGGGCGCGGGGCCGCGGTGCGGCAGCGCGGAGCCCGTCGGGGGGCGGCGGGGGCTCGGCGCGGCACTGCGGGCTCCGGGGGCTGCCCGCCCCGGCCCGGCCCGGCCCGGCCCACCATGACCATGAGCTCCGTGGCCGAGAGCCTGCTGGGGCCCGATCCCTCCAAAGCCGCTTTCCTGGAGCTCGGTCACCCCTCGCCGCCGCACTACCCGCTGCACGGCCTCCACCCCGCCGGCCACCCCCAGCACGACCCACCGCCCTTCGCCTCCTACGGCCGGCCAGGGCCCTACACCTACACCGGCGGTGCACCCCCGCCGCCCCACGGGGGTCCCTACCTGCCCTACCCGCCCCCCGGCGCCCAGCATCCCCCGGCAGGGCTGGCCCACGGCTCCAGGCTGCAGGACGCAGGTAAGGTGGGCGCGGGGTGCTCGGCGCTGCACATCCACCCCCGGGCACCCACCCAGCCGGGAGCGGCGGGGATTCACCGGGAAGCGCCGGGACGAAGCCGTCGGAAGCGCGTTGGGGCTGCGCCGGCCCGTCGGGGCAGCGGCGATGCGGGGCTCGACCCAGCGGAGAGGTCCCCGAGGGGACCCAGGGGGGCCGGGGGCGATGGCACCCCGCTCCCAGTATGCCCGGAGCCCCGTGGGGATGGGTGGCTGCGTGGTTGCAGGAAACCTCGGGGATGGGGAGCATCAGAGGCCTGACTGCCCGCATCCCGCACCCTGGGACCCCCAGCTCCCCGCATCCCACGCCCTGAGACCCCCGGCTGCCCGCATCCTGCCCCCCGAGGCCTCTGACTGCTTGCATCCTTCTCCCTGAGACCCCTCCAGCTGCCCCCATCCTGCACCCTGGGTGGACTCCCCCTTCTGCCCCTCTGCCAACATGCTCTCATCTCAGCTCCCTGCCCCATCGCATCCCCATTCCCTGCTGTTTTCCCCAAAAGCTGATGCAGGAAACTGCAAGCTGAGCCGCCCCGGAGAGAAGCAGCCCCCAAGTTGCCCCACGGCAGGGTCCCAAGCCCAGCTGAGCCCCCAGGCCCTGTCAGCCCCTCATCAGCTCTGGAGGGCCGTGGCTCTGGCCAGAGCAGGGTGTGTGTGGGGCGTACGTGGGTGCGCAGACACGCTCGCCGCCGTGCCCTGCGCTCGCCCACGTCAGCCCCGTGCTGCTGAGATAGGGTTGTCCCCAGTGGGTTTCTGTCCCCCACAAGCCACGTGGCCCAGGATGGACCCAGGGATGCTCAAAGGCACAGAGTGGGGAGGAGGTGGTGCAGGGAGGGGGGCACAGACCCCACAACAAGAGGGTGCCTGGGGGCTCACTGCAGCCCTGGGGAGCAACAGCCCACCGCAAAGGCCCCCGGGGCAGGGGTATCTGTTCTGCTGTCCCCTCCATCACCCCATGGGGCCCTGCCTGCCCCCCGCAATGGCTGCACAACAGATGGGCCTGTGGCTTGCCCGCTTTTGGGCTTGAATAGTGATATTGAATGAACAATCCCATCCCTCCCTTCCTCCTCCTGTTTCCCCTTTGCTTTACCTGGGGCTTAAACAAACCAGTCCAGCAAAAGTAGCCCCCCCCTACTCATTCCCCCTCCCCTCCAAACCTAACCTCCAAAAAGCAAAACCCGCTGCAGCCCCCAGGGCCAGGGTGGGATGGTTTGGGATTTGGGGTTGGTGTGGGTTTTTTTTTTTCTAACCTCCCAGCGCGTTGGTTTAACTCCTTGATCCTCTTCCATCCCCCCCCCCTCCCCCCCCAAGATCACGAGAAGCCCCCAGCCATCACCAACGGGGACCTGCGCATCAACGGCAAGGGGAAGAAGCTGCGCAAGCCCCGCACCATCTACTCCAGCCTCCAGCTGCAAGCCCTCAACCAGCGCTTCCAGCAGACCCAGTACCTGGCGCTGCCGGAGCGTGCCGAGCTGGCCGCCCAGCTGGGGCTCACCCAGACCCAGGTATGGCCCCTTCCGAGGGGTGAGGGGACGGTCACGGGGTGGGGGGTGGGGGGGGGGCTTCTGCCCTGGGGTGACTCCCAGTTACAGGCTGCATCACGATGCCGGGGTGCAACTGGAAGGGTGCCGAGCCGTGCCGTGCCGCGGCTGGGGAGCTGGCGCCGGTGGGCCCCCGGGGCTCGGGTTCGGGGGTGCTCCTGCTCGCACCTCCCAGCGGCACCGGGACTTTCCCAGCCCCGGAGCCTGGCTGCCGGCCCGGCCGTGCCCGGCGTTGGGCGGCCCCGGGCCGCGGGACGGGGCGAGTGGGTTTTTGAAGGCGATGGGGAGAGACAGGCAGGCGGCAGCGGTGCAGCCCGGAGCCAGGGGCGAAGCGAGCTCATAAAGCCGGGGAAGAGGAGGCAAGTGGGAACCTGCCGGCAGCGCGGGGGGGACCGCGGGGAGGAATGAGCGGGGCCACCACCCCAGCACGGCGGGCCCCACCGCGCCGCACCCCGGCCCAGCCCCGGCACCCGGTTGGGCTTGTGGGGGGGGGGGGACACAGCCCGAGGTGGAGGGGGGGAACAGCGGGGACACATGGGGATGTGTGTGACCGGGGGCTCCTGGCTTGCTCTCCGTTGATCGCACGGTTGTCTGGGGTCCCTGTGCCTCTTCCCGCATTCTCCTCCAGCTGCTTTTAGTGGAGTCTCTAGTGGCTTGTAAGGGGTTGGGCTCGGAGCCTGGCTTATCTCACAGACCCCGGTTTATCTCACAGACCCCCACAGAATTGGCTGTGCCCCCCGGGAAAGGGCAGGTGGAGATGGGGGACATGGGGACACCAGAGGGGTCTGGAATTATTGCTGTTGGGGATTTAGGGGGGGGAATTATTGATGCTGGGGGGCTGAGGGGGGGGGGGGGGGCATTGACTACAGACCCCATCCTCCCCACTCACCCCTCTCTCTCTCTTTCCCACAGGTCAAGATCTGGTTCCAGAACAAGCGCTCCAAGTACAAGAAGATCATGAAGCAGGGCTCCAGCGCGCCCGACGGGGAGCACCTCCACACCACCGCCTCCCTCTCCCCCTGCTCCCCCAACATCCCCCCGCTCTGGGACATCCCCGTGCCAGGAAAAGGGCCCCCCCTGGCCCCCAGCAGCTACATCAACAGCTTTGGAGCCTGGTACCAGCCGCACCCACAGGACGCCATCCCCAGGACCCCCATGATGTGACGCTGCCACGGCTCCGGCACCCACCGGCTCCGGGAGGGCCAGCAAGCGGGGGGATGCTCTGCTGCCACCCCCACCGAGGGACTGGGGAACCCAGCGAAGCCCTGGGGGACCCCAGCGAATGGAGAAGGAGGAAGAGGAGGAGGAAGGTGACCACGGTCTGCAAGGACACGGGGATCACCTGCTCCATCGCGGTCCGAAGTGAGACAGCTCCGGCACAACGTCCCAGTGGGACAGGACTTGGCCTCCAGACGCAGCCCCGGGTCCCTCCGTTCATGGACATGGGGCAGGGGGGGGATGACCTGAGAGGGGCTGGGGGGGGGTCCCCAGACCTCCCTGGCCTGGCTTTATTTATAAATACCGTCCGTTATTGTATGTGCCCCCCCCCCTTTATAAATAGGCTGTACACTTGTAAAGTAATGACTGCTCCTCCGTACCTGCTGTCCCTTTGCGGGGGGGGGTCTGTCGCTGGTTTGGCGGAGATGCTTCCATCCCAGTCCTCGGAAGCTTCCATCTCCAAAATCTCTTGGGAAAACAGCCCCATGGGGATGGGGGCACTGGAATGGGGGGCTGGCGCTGTGTCGTTTCCCCCCTCCCCGGACATCTGTGCGGGACCCGCCGCTGTTTTCAGACACGCGATCGCCCCCCTGAAATGGAGGCACAATTACAGTAATTGTGGACCCGGGCCCCTGGGTGAGGGGCTTCTCGCCGCCTCCTCAGGATAATTATGGGCAATTTGGAGCTGTTGAAGATGTCTCCCGTAATAGGGGCGGGAGAGGGAGGGCGGGGGGACGCAGGGCAGGCTGGGGACCCCGGGGCAGGTCGAGCCGAGGGTTACTGCCCCGCTCTCCAGCAGCCCCCACGAATTCCTGGCCCTGGGAGCCAGGAATTTTTTTTCAGCTGCTGGTTTGAGGGCAACTTCTCCCTTTTTGTTTTTCAAACGGCCGGAACCTGACGAGAAAATGCATTATCGTTATTTCCCGCTTTTCCCAAGCCTGCTCAGTGTTTGTCACCCACCATGGGGACGGGACCCGCGCCGGGGCTCTCCCCAGCAGAGGTTTACTGGTGCAGGGGGTCCGTGCCGAGGTTTGCTCTGCTGCACAAACACGCCGTGCTCCTCGCTCCAGATATTCCCACCTTATATTTCCCCGGCTCCAAGGGTCACCACCTTCCCTGGGGGCCACGTTTCCCATCCCAGCCGGTGAGATCGGGGAGGGAGTGATGCCGCGATGCCACGTGTGCGATGCCAAGTTTGATTTGCACCTTTGGCAGCAGATGGGGCCGGAGTTTTTCCAAGAACTTGGCTCCCACCTGAAGAGTCGGGTTTTTGAGCAAGTGATCAATAGCGGGGACATGGGCAGGACTGGAGACCGGGCACTGAGCGTGGGAATGGCGTGGTCCGGAGCCAGAGGGATGTGGGGAGCCCCGGACACAAGCCCTCGCTGTCCTAGTAGTGGTTCTGATCCCTCCGCTGAGAGGTTTGGGGTGCTGGCCATGACCCCGCTGGGACACGGGCATGGTTGTCCCTGGCTGTGTCCCACGATGGCCATGGGCACGTTGCAGTGATGGCATGGGGAGGACATGGAGCCCATGGGCTGGCTCGGCACCACTGTTGTCGGGACCCACTGCAGCCCAGGGCCAAGACATGGTGCGTGTGTCCCCTACATGGGTGGAGGGTGTCCCTGCGTGGGGACGAGTCCAGCAGAAGCAGGGGTCTGTGCAGGGCAAGGCTGGCTTTATTTTCCTTGAGTGATGGAGTCCATCCCCCTCACCAAGGCTTTAGGGAGGTGGATGGATTTGTTTTGCACAGACACTGGAGGAAAAGAGAATTTCTCATCCAGAGACTGGGGAAAAAACAGCTCCTCATGGGTGGGATTTACTCTGGGCAGGGGCTTTGGGATGGAAGGGATGACTTTCCCTCAGGAATTACTCTCCAGCCATGGAATGGGGCTGAGACATGGTGTGATCCCTTCTGCAAAGGGCTCTTGGATCACTTGGGGTGTCACTGTCGAGGAGCCAGGTGCCATCCCAGTCCCATGCATTTGGGGTGACCCCAGCAGAGCCGGCGGTGGGGTTGAAGGGGGCTTGGTGGCATGGGGTGCCCAGGGATGGGGGGGAAGGCTCTGGTGGGATAGGAGAAGCAGGAGGCAGAGGCTGCGGCTCCCGCTCGGCGTTCCCGACGGATGTTCTGCCAAGGACCTGCAGCCAGAGCCGCTCGCAGGTCCCGTCTTGCAGCGGGAGGGAGGCAGCAGCCCTGGGCTCCTGGGGCCGGCATCCGGCCCGCCCGGCGCTGGCGGTGCGACCGGGACGGCGGCTGGCGCCCGGACCTCATGGTGGGGGGGCCGCCGCCTCTGCCTGGGGCTCCCCCCCGCACCCCGCCACACACATGGGAGAGCCGTGGCCGACCCCCCCCTGCCCTGATGCCTGGGATCAGATCCCAGTTCGGGCACCTTCGGGTGCAGGGAAATTCCTGCTCCAGCCCCTCTCTGGGGACCCCGCCTGTGCTCAGATCCTGCTTGGGATGCTCCTGTGGGATGGGGATGGGGACAGGGAGGGGGTCCTGTGCCCTGAGGAGGGGGCTTGGGGACTGTTTTGCCCCTTCCTCTGCAGCCAAAGCGGATGGTGACCCCGCTTTCCTCTGCGCCCCAGGACAGGGGTGGCAGTGCCAGCATGGCATCGCTGAGCCTGCTCTTGGCTCTTCTCCACCAGCCAAAAGTGTCCCCAGTTGGGGACACTCAGAAAAGGCCAAGAGACCCCAGACATCCCAGTCTGGTAGAGTTTAACCCACTGGATGGGAGAAATCCCACTGGGGGGGACAGGGATGTCCCTGGGCTTGTTCAGGTCCCTCTTCCCTCCACCGGCGCAGGCTGGAAACCCAACTGGCTCCCTTCAAATTGCCAGGGTGGCTTTGGGCAGCCGGGGGCGGGGGGGGGGGGATGACTTTGTGTCCCCTTCCCATCCCCAGCCAGGCAGGATGATGGGACACAGACTCAGAGAGGGATCACAGAGGTCCCCAAGGCCACTGTCCTATTTTCCAGCACTGACACTGGTGATGGAACTCCAGCTGGGCGGCGATGTCGTGGCTGCCCGGTGTCCCTCCTGGGCTCCCGGCTGCCACGTGCTGGGTTGGCCAAGAGCTGGGGAGGGGACAAAGCCACGGTGGATGCCAGGCCGGGCTGTGGGCGGGCGGCTGCCCCCGCGCTTTGTGGGTGCTGGCAGCGGGGTGACGCAAGGGGCTGGAAGCGGCGTGTTGCAACGGGGCAGGGAATGTGTGCCGCGCTGGGAGGGCTGCGGGCCGGGGCTTGTGCATGTGGGGCAGAGCTGTGTGGGGACGCTGGGCACTGCTGACCCACAGCTTGGACCCACAAGGGGATGGAGACTACACCTGAGTCCTCATCCTGCCCGTAGCCACTGGGAAAATCACCTCCGAGGGGCTGGGTGTCCCCAGCATCCCCATCCCGGTACCGGCCGGTGCCACTCCATCCCCAGCAAGGGATAACTGGGATAATGAAGAATGGTCATTTTATTCCTGTGCCAGGGCTGGGTGAGGGATGCTGGGAGAAGTGGGATGATGGGGTGATGTCCCCACCTCGGGGGGGGGGGGTCCTATCTCCGTCTCTCAGGCCCTGTTCTGCTTTCGGGAGCACGCTGAGGCCACAGCCGCTGGCAGGCAGAGTGGCCTTGGCCTTGGGGAGGGAGGTCTGGGTCTCACAGCCCCTTTTGGGGAGCTCTGGGGGTCTTGGCCACCTCTGGGCTGGAAGAACTGCAGGTGATGATGGTGGTAAACCCCTCCCCACCCTGGGCTGCTGGAGATGGGGCTGGGCGAGAAGGAAGAGGAAGAAGGCAACCAAGAGAGGCCATGCCCGGCTCTGCCATGGCTCATCAGGCAAGTGTGAGGGGCTCCTGGCACCCACCCCACGGGCTGTGGGTGCTGCGACCCCCCGGGAAACCCCAGCCCCACATGGGCTCTGGAACGTGTTCCATGGCCAGGACAGAGGAGTGGGACAGGAGGGACAGGGGGGCTACATGAGTGCAATGTCTTCCCCGGTGCCCATCCCCGTGGCATCGGGGCTGGTGGCACAGGCTGCCAGGGTAGCCCAGCTTGCAGGCAGTGCTGCTAGGGGTGGGGGGAGCAGGATTAGTGCCTGTCCACAGGCAGTGATGCACCCAGAATTTATATAATCCACGGATACGTAATCTGCTGTCTCGTTATTATTTTTTTTTTCACTCTCCATCCTCAAAAAAAATTAAAAAAAAAAAAAAAAGAAAAAAATAAATAACATAAAATCACCCCGCGCCAGCTCATGCCGCGCTTCTCACTCCAGGCAACGCCACTCGGTTTCCTCCTCTCCCAACCCGCCGCCTCCTCGCCCTCGCTGGCAGCCTCCCCCCGGTAATAACCCCCGTGTCTCCAGCGTGTCTGCCCGCCTGCCGGCTGCGGGGCGGCTGCGCCCGCCTCCAACCCCAGCCCCAACCCCCGGCTGGGGGCACGGGGGGGCTGGCAGCACCCCGCAATTCTTTGCAACCGGCCTGGTCATGCAGGAGCCCTACGGAGATGCTCGGGGGTCCAGCACAGAGGGGACATGGGATGGGGACATGGGATGGGGAGCCAGCCCGTGGCAGGGTTTGGGGAAAACCCAAAATCCCTGGGCTGGCCCCATATGGACTTGGCCGTGGGAAGGGGGGGATGTGGGGACATCTCTGGGGACACCAGGATGTGTCCCAGCCGTGCCCAGCAGGCCAGCACCCCAGGGTGCTGGGGGTGTCCCCCGTCGGTGCAGAGGGACCGTCCCTGGGGCCACCCCACGGAGAGCTGGGTGCTGCGCAGGGGGCTGGGGAGACCCCACCACGGCCATCAGGGATGTGATGGCAGGGACCAGGGCAGGTCCCCTGTCCCCAGCACGGCTCAGTGGGGACAGCAGCAGGATGGGGGATGGGGCTTCAGCCCCCCGACCCTTGGCTGCACTCCCACCCGTGACACGATGCTGGGGGCTCTGGGAACAGCAGGGCAGGGGGCCCGGCGTGGTTCATCCCCAAGGACTGTCCCCGTCACCCGCATCTGGGGGGGGGCATCTTTCGAGTCCTCCCAACCCCATAACACCCATGGGGAAGCCACCGTCCCCGCAGTGGCAGCGAGTATCAGTCCCACGGGGGGGGTGCCTTGGTGGGGGTCCCATCCCTCGCCAGCCCTCACTCATGGGGTGTCCCCAAAGGGGGCACCGGGACAGGCCGGCCACCCTCCCAGTTTGCACAGCTGGGAACCAGCTGGTGTCCCAGTAAGAGGAGCGGGAGGGAAGCGGCAGATCTCCGCAGCGATTCGGGGAAGACTCGGCAAACCAGGAATAAAATCCGCCCCACCAAGAATTCCCTCTCGGCAGGGCAAAGCGGGACTCGGGGTGAGCCCAGTGCCCATCACCCGGTGCCATCCCCGACCAGCCCCCCAGCTGCCCCCCCCAAAAACGGGGCACGGGGGAATGCGGGGTTTAACTCCGCGTTTCCCAAGCCGGAAAACTCCCGAGCTCCATCGAAAACCTCCCAAAAAAAGTGGTGTTTGGAGCCTTCAAATTCGAAGCGCTTTTATTAACATTTATAGATCAGCTTTTGTTCACTGGGAAAGCAGCAAAGGATGCTCGGAGGAAGCCCCCGTCCTCGGAGGGGGCTCCCATCAACCAGGGCTTGCTTTTTTTTTTTTTTTTTTTCCTTTAAAAAAAAAAAAAAAGCAAAGAAAAAACCAGACCGAAACCAGCTTGGTTTGGATCAACTTTATACAAACGAACCTTATGTACACTCTCTTTTTTCCCCCATACACCCCTATTTATATAAGGCAACATAAATAAGATCCTCGGGACTGTACAACACATATGAACACTTCTTAAAACTGCACGTTCGGCTTTTAAAAAAATAGCATCATTCTCTTAAAAAATAGTAAAGAGGGGTTGGTTTTTCTTTGGGTTTTTTGGGGTTTTTTTTTGTCTTTAAAATGTGTTGTCGGTTCATTTAAAAAATAGGCGTTCTGCTCCGCCGTTAGCTTAAATGACGCAGATGGAGGCACTGTTAGAAAACAGACATTAGCACAATTTTTCTCTTTAAAAAATAACTTAAGCCATTCCTGAACTGTTTAAATATTAAAATATTTTCTCTCCCCGCACTTTTTTTTTTTTTTTTTTTTTTTTTTTAAATAACCACCTTATTGTCTGAGCATCGTCCCGGGTGATTCCCACGAAGCTGCCACGGAAGCGGCCAGGTTGGGGGTCCCATTTTGCTCCCGTGGGGTGTCCGTGGTGCCCCCAAACTGCTCCCGGTCCCTGGATTTCGGGTGCTGCCAGGGAAAAGCAAATCCCGCTCCTCCGGCATCGGCGACGGGCACCCATCGTCCGTCCTCCTCCCCACAGTTTCCATCCCGACCGGGGTGCGGGTGCTCCGGGTGCCCCTCGCACCCCTCCTGGGTGCCCACCCGTGTTCGTGGGGGGGTCACAGTCCGTCCCCCCCCCAAGGCAGCTCATTGGGGTGGCCCCAAGAAGCAAAGCTCCGGCGAGGGATCCCCGGCGGGACGTGGCTCCTCGGGGGCTGTTTTTATTAGGGGGTGATGGAAAAAAAAAAAGAAAAAATAAAATGCATAAGAAGAATTCGCCACCTTTTTCCTCGCCTGCCCTGGGCTGGGAACTAACGAGTTTAACCCTTTGCAGTCCTCTTGTTCCTGAGATGAGCTGGGAGAGGATAGGATATATAAGTGTATTATCTAGGGGTGCGTGTACATGGGTGTCCTTTTTTTTTTAAAAAAAAAAGAAAAAAAGAAGAAAAACCAAAAAGTAGGGGGAAAAAAAAGGAGGCAAAGAAG
Organism: Numenius arquata; assembly: GCF_964106895.1. Lineage (NCBI taxonomy): Eukaryota > Metazoa > Chordata > Aves > Charadriiformes > Scolopacidae > Numenius > Numenius arquata. The sequence goes on along the minus strand of NC_133598.1, from coordinate 5,020,470 downwards.
TTCTGCCACTGTCTCTCATTCCTTTTTCTCGCTGTTAATAGACGGCGCCGGTGTTGGGGGGAGGCCCCGGGGAAGTGTGATGCATCGTGGTGGCCGGCGGCGGCTGGTGGGGTCCGTGGGGTCCGCTGAGGGTCTGGGGGTGATACCAGGGGTTGTGCTCCTCCAAAAAGCCGGGGGAAGAGCTGTAGGGAAGCGGCTGCGGGAGCGGGGTCCGGCCCGGCGCGCTGCTGTGAGAGTTACTGTCCCAGACGGCCGGGGAAGGGGGAGAGTTGCAGGCCATGGAGTCGCTGTTGTTGGGGCTGTGCTCCAGCGGCACCTCGCCGTTCTTGTAGAGCTTCTTGAACTTGGAGCGGCGGTTCTGGAACCAGATCTTCACCTGGGAAAGGGAGGGAGAGGGGTCAGCCCCCCCGCCACAAAAAGGGGATGCTCGGGTTGGAGGGGGAGCTCAGGGGTCGCGGGAAGGGGAGGCGGGATGGGGGTGATGAGGGGACACCAGGCACATGGGAAGGGACAGGGGACATGGGTGGCACGGAGACCCCAGGCACATGATACAATATGGGGAGGGACAAAGGACGTGGGTGTCGTGGGGACCCCAGACACACAATACAATGTGGGAAGGGACACAAGGGACATGGGTGTCACGGAGACACCAGACACACGATACAATGTGGGAAGGGACAGGGGACACAGGTGTCACGGGGACCCCGGACACGCGATGCAACACGGGAAGGGACAAGGGACATGGGTGTCACGGGGAGTCTGGACACGCTGTGCACCGCAGGAAGGCACCCAGGATACGAGCATCATGGGGACCCCCCCACACATATGGTGGCAGCCTGGGACAGGGGTGTCATGGAGAAGCCGGATACACGGTGCATCCCGGGAAGACACCCGGGATGTGGGTGTCACGGGGAACCTGAACACACCAGGTGGGAGGGCACCCATGATGTGGGTATCGTGGGGACCCCGGAGATGTGGTGCGTGGTGGGACAACCCCCCTGGGGACGTGGGTGTCACGAGCAGCCCGTCATGCCATGCATCACGGGACGCCGGGCGTCGGGAGCGTCCCCGGTGCTGGGTGAGGCAGCGGTGGTGGCGCTGGACGCCCTTGGCCCCCGGGGAAAGGGGTGGAGGTTTAGGGGGGTGGAGGTTTAGGGGGTGGGGGGGTGGGGGGAGGCGGTGGTTGTCACCCAAACAGGATGTCCCTCTGGGAGCGGGTGACGCGCTCCGTCAGCCCTTTGCCGACTTGTCCCCGATTGCTTCATCGCCCAAGGGAGGAGGAGGAGGAGGAAGAGGAGGAGGAGGAGGAAGGCCGGGCGCTGGGGAGCGCCGCAGCAAGGGCGGCACAAGGGCGCCGGCGCCGGCCCGCAGGCAGGGAGGGAAGGAGGGCGCCGGGGACGGGACGGGGTGCGGGGGTGTCACATGCGCTGCGGTGACAGCGGTGACAACCTGCTCACCCTCACGCCAACAGCTCGGCGGGGACGCTTTGTCCCCGTGCCGGGCAAAAAACCCCAAAACCTTAGGGTTTAGCCCTAAATCTGGGTGGCTCGTGGGGAGGAGAAGCCCAACGCCCCCATCCCGGTTCGTCCAGTCCAGGCTGAAGTGTCACCCCCAGCACAGGGTCCCTGGGGGTGGGATGTGGCTCCTGTCCCAGATTCCCTGCTCCCCGTCTGGCACCAAGCGGGATGCGGGAGCCGGAGCGCCGGGGGGGAGGGACCCAAGGGGAGCCCCAGAAAGTCTGGGCGGGGGGAGCAGGGTTCGGCCCCCAGGTCCCCGCGCTCCGGCTGGACTCGGGGCCAGGACCTGCTCCGGGATGGGGTGTCCCGAGCACCCCGTCCCGAGCGTCCCCTCCCGCCCGGAATTCGGCGTCCCGCATTCCCGGGAAGCCGGGTGCGTTACCGAGCCCGGACCCTGCCACGCACCGGGGCAGGATTCAGCCTCAGAACCCCCCCTCCCCCCGGGCGCCGGGGCAGAGCCAGGTCTGGGATGGGGCTGGCTCCGGAGGGAGGGGGCTACACCCCAAAACCCCGGAGCGGGGCACGGGGCGGGGGGTGTGTGGGGGGTGTCTGTCCCCTCTCTCTGCTCCTTCCCTCCCCTCCGCCTTCTCCCCGGCAGCGCGGGGAAATCTGGCGGCAGGGACCCCCTGTGCCATCCCCGGGGACCCCCGGACCACCCCCCCCCCCGTTCTCACCATCCAGCTGCGAACAGAGCCCCCTCCCAAACCCCCACCAATTTGGGTTTTGCAAGGCGGGGGGGGTTGGGGGGGGGGGGGGAGCTCCGGCTCCCCGTCCTGCCATTCCCTCCTGCCCGTAGCTGGGAATTGGGGTGGCGGGGGGTGGCGGAGGGGGGGGGGGGGGTGAGCTCAACCCTTACCTGGGTCTGGGTGAGCCCCAGCTGGGCGGCCAGTTCGGCCCGTTCGGGCAGTGCCAGGTACTGGGCTTTCTGGAAGCGGCGTTGCAGAGCTGCCAGCTGGTAACTGGAGTAGATGGTGCGGGGCTTGCGGATCTTCTTGGGTTTCCCGTTGACCATCCGCACCTCCGGCTCCGGCTCCTCCTTCACCGACACTGGGCAGAGGGCGGAGGTGTGAGGTGGGTGACGGTGACCCCCAGCGCAGACCCCCACTCCCTTCCCCTTCCAGCTCATCCCACAGGACGTTCCCCCACCCCCCCATCCTTCAGCAGGGACAACCACCCCCTTCTTTGCCACCCCGTCCCCAACTTAGGGGACACTTAGAGGAGGACAACTTCACGAAGCTCCCGCTGTAATCCCAAGGGATCAGCGGGATGGATACGGCCCCTCTCCCCCCCACCTCTCCCCTCTCCAGCATCCTACCTGCTTCTTGCGCTGGGAGTTGCTGGTCCCTGAAGTGGCCATACTGGCGGTAGGAAGGGCTGTAGGAATAGTCAGATTTGGGCGAGTAGGTGCCGGCGGCGCCGATGCCGTTGAGGTTGAACTGGTGGTAAGGGTAGTGGCTCACGGGCTGGCTGTAGGACTGGCCCGAGTAGTAGTCATGCTGGCCGGTGTAGTAGCCCAGATCGGTGACGGAGGACTCCGGTAAGGTGGGAGAGTCCTTGGAGGCGGCATGGCAGCTCAGCGAGCCCGAGAGGTCCGTGAGGATGCTGGAGAGCTTCTTGTCGAAAGAGCCGCTCATCGCTGGAACTGGGGTGGGGTTTAGAGGGGGGGGGGGGGGGGGGAGCTGCCCTCCTGGCTGGGGACCCCCCAACCTGGCGGCTCCGGCTACCCGCGCGTCAGGCCTGGCGTGCCCAGAGCCCGGCTCCTCCGCAGTGACTCTTGCGAGGAGCAACCAAGAGACTGTGCCCAAACCTCCAGCCCCGGCCGCCTGCTTAAAGCCTTTAATTAGGGAGCAGGGCAGGGTGGGTGCGCATTCCGATTGGCTCCAGAAATATTGCCTGGGAGGCAAAACAGGCTCCTGCCTCCTCTCTCTCTCTCTCTCTGTTTTTTTTTTTTCTTTTTTTTTTTTTTTTTTTTTCCCCTTCTTTCCCTCTCTCAAGAAACAACAAAGAGTGGGTGAAGGAGGGAGAAGGAATAAATAAAGATCGCAGGCTCCTGGCTGCAGGAGTTGGGGGGGTGGGGGGGAAATGATGGCTGGAGGGGCCACTGGGGACGTCGTGCTATCTGGGGAGGGGGGGGGATTTTTTGCAAGGGGAATTGTGGTCCCCCCCTCCCGGGACTCTTGGTGCTGAGGGGAGATTTGGAGGGGGAGTGGGGGGGTATGTGTGTGTGTGTGTTTGCTGGGGGGTAGGGGAAAGGAAGGATTGGGGTTAGGGAGTAGGATGGATCCGGGATTGGGGCTGGGTGGCTACGGGGGCATGTTTTAAACCCCCCCGCCCCGCTCCACTTCCCACTTTCTCCCATCATTTACCAGTGTCTCCCAGTTCAACACCATCCCCAAGGCAGAGCACCCCCAGCCTCGTGGAGCGGGGGAGCCTCACATACCCCAAAACCTGCCATCCTCCACATGCCTCATGGGGACCTCGGGGGGGTTCTGGGGACATCCCCCACCACCACCATCCCGGGGGCTCTGTGCCCCTAATCCTGACCCCCCCCGCTGCCCTAAGAGAGCCCCCAGCAGCGTCGCACAACCCGGGGCCCCAAGCCAGCCCTAGCCACCCCCTCCACCCTGCACCAGGGAGGGGGTGGGGGGGCTTTGGGAGGGGGACTTTTATTTTGGTGGGGGGGTTTCTGCCTCTCCTGACAGGTCCTTGCCCCCAGAGGGGGGTCTGGGACGTGGGGAGGGGGGGTGGGGGGGTGGATCTTTAAGCCTGGGCTTTTCCCCTTCTGCCCCCTGTGTCCCCACTCCTGGGAGTGCCCCCCCCCCGCGACCCGCCGGCAGCGCACTGCGGTGCAATGGCGCCACCTGACGGCCGCAGCGGGGACCTGCGGGGCTGCGGGTTCGAGTCCCGGGCCTGCCGCCACAGCCGGGGCTGTGATCAAGGTAGGAAAATTATCAAAAATATTAACAGAATGGAAATAAGAAATGGAATAGGAATAGGAATAGAAATAGCAATAGCAATAGCAATAGCAATAGGAGGAACAGAAATTAGAAATAGAAGCAGGAACAGGAGAAGCCAAAATATAAATCACGAATAGGAATAGGCATAGGAATAGGAATAGGAATAGGAATAGGGATAAGAGTAGGAGAAATAGAAATATAAATTAGAAATAGGAATAGGAATAAGAGAAATAGAAATAGGTATAGGAAGACGAATAGGAAGAGGAATAGAAATAATAGAAATAGGAATAGGTAGAACTCGGGATCAGTTCCCAAGGGAAGCAGCCGGGACAAGGCAGATGCGTGACCCAGAAGCCGTGTGTGAAGGCACGGGCTCTCCATCCTGCCTGGGAAATGTGATTTGAGATTTGAGAAATTAATTCAGAGGGGACAGAAACGTCTGAGACAAGCCCAGCCCTGCCGCCTGTCCTGCTCGGAGCTCTGCAGGGGCCTCCCTGGGGAGGTTTCCCAAGGTCCCAGAGGAGCCGCTGGGACATCCCCGGGTCCCCGGCCTTGCTGTCCCTCCAGCCGGACTGTCACCAGGGCTGGTTCCTCCTGGGAGAGGGTTTCTCCAGCAGGAAAAGCCGGTTGGGGAGCTGCGGGCCGGGGAGCAAACAGGGAGCAGGTCTGTGCAGTCCTGAACCAGTTTGGGACTGGGAGGCACTGGTGCCTCCAGCTGCCCGAGGCTCCTCGGCCAGGCTGGCTCCTGCTGAAGCCCCAAACCCGGGAGCTCGTAAGGGGGGGTGAGGGTTTGTGCTGGAGGGGGGGGCAGTTTGGGTGAACTGGGACAGTGCGGGGGGGGGGGGGTGGCAGAAGGTGCTGCACTGGGGCACCCGTGGGTCTCGGTGGGTGGGTGCACGGGGCGGGGGGGGCTGGCAGGGCTGACCACAGCAAACCCCCCCCCTCCGCCATCCCATGTGCCCCCCACCAGGCTGGAGGGGTTGTGTGTCCCCCCCCAGATGCCCCGGTGGGAGCCCCCGACGGTGCCTACTGGTGTCCCCTCGTGTCCCCACCTCTGCCACAGCTGCGGGAGGGGTGCGGGGGGAGGGGGCGGGACCAGACGGACTGCCACCCCCCCCCCCCGCATCCTTGGGCTGACATCTCCATCTAGTGGCTTTTTAGGGTAATGACACCCCCTCTTGGGCAGTGACACCCCCTCTTTGGGTGCTGGCACCCCTTGGGTGCTCACACCTCCCCTTGGGTGCGAAGACCCCCCTCCTTGGGTGTGAAGACCCCTCTCTTTGGGACCTAGTGCTCCCCCCCCCCGAGCCGACCCGACAATACTCTTCCCTGGGGGTTAAGACCCCCCCACTTTGGGTGCAGGTACCTCCCCGTGGGGTGTCAGCACGCTCCTCGGGTGCAGACACCCCCTCCTTGGGTGCTGACACCCCCCCCTTTGGGTGCAAACACCGCCCTTTAAGTGCAAACATCCTTCCTTTGGGTACCAACACCCCTGTTTGGCTGTAAACACCTTTTCTGGGGTGCTGTCCCCCCCCTCCTGGGTGGTAGCCAAGGCCCCCCCTGAAACACCTGACAGGGACCAATTTCACCCCAAAATGTCCCCAAGCCGGGAAGGGGGGGGGGGGGGGGCCACACCTGGCCACACGGCCGGGGTTCTTTGTCCCCATGCCGGGGACTGTGTCACCTGCCAGAGGGAAAATCCACGTGTCCCCGGGGAGACGGAGGGTGTTTGGGGTGCTCCGAGCCAGGATCGGGCCCAGCCAGGCTGGGGGACAAGGGACAAGGGGACAAGGGACAGGGACCCCCCCCCCCCTCAGAGCCGTGTGCCGGCTGCCCTTGGGATTGTCCCCGGTGCCGTCACTCTTTCCAGTGACACCGTGTCCCGCCGGGACGCGGGGACATCGGAGCGGGGGGCACAGCGCCCGCCCCCCCCCCCGCCCCCCCTCTTCCCCACACACCCCCACATCCCGACCCAGGGGGGTTCTGTCACGGGTGGGAGCGGCGCGGTGGCTCCCGGTCACCTTCTCCGGGGGTCGGGGACCGCGGCAGCCACCGCCGCCACCTCCCCGGGAGGGAAGCGGTGATGCCGCGGCTGCAGCCGCCTTCCCCGGGGACAGCGCGGGGGTGTCCCCGGCCCCTGCTGGGGGGGGGGTGTGTGCCCCGGGACACGGTCCCGCCCGTGGGGTCCAACCGTCACCTCTTGCCCCCCCGCCGGGCCTTCGGGGGGTGGGGTGGGGGTGGGGGTGTCTGTCTGTCCAGCCCCTGGGGACCCCCCCCCCCCGGTCCTCGCAGCCACCCCCCGGAGCCTCCCGCCGGGTTCCGCAGCCCCCGAGGACCTGCCACGGAGGGAGGGGCCCGGGAGTCGGTACCGGGGCAGGGAGGAGCCGGTACCGAGCAGGGAACAGATACCGGGACAGGGAACCCACGGGAACCGGTACCGGGGCAGGGAGCCGGTACTTGGGGCAGGGAACCCACGGGAACCGGTACCGGGCAGGGAACCGGTACTGAGGCAGGGAACCCACGGGAACCGGTACCGGGCAGGGAACCGGTACCGGGGCAGGGAGCCAGTACCAGAGCAAGGAGTCCCCCGGTAGACGGGACAGGGAGCCCCCGGTAGCCGGTACCGGGCAGGGAGCCGGCGCATTCCCGGCGTTCCCGGGCGGGCGGACGCCGTGGGAGGCCGGGGATTTTTCTCTCCCTCCCGTCCCGCCCCGGCAGCTCCGGGGCACAACACGGGGGAGGGGGGGGCTGAGCTCAGGAGAGGGGGTCCCATCCCGGGGGGGGGGCATCCCACAGGGAGGGGTACGATCCGGGGTGGGGGCCCATCCCATGGGGGGCTCCGATCCTGGGAGCGGGTCCCATCCCGGGGGCGTTCCTAACTTGGGGGTCCCATTCTATGGGGCTGCTCTGATCCTGGGGGGTCCCATGGGGGGTCCTATCTTGGGGGTCCGGTTCCGGGGGATACCACCCCATGGGGGGGTTCCGATCCTCATGGGATCCGATCCTCGGGGGTCCCATCCCATGGGGGATCAGATCATGGGGGATGGGGTCCTAACTTGGGGGTCCCATCCCCGGGGGTCCCTTCCATGGGGGGGGGGTGTGTGTGTCCCAGCCTGGGGGTCTCATCCCGAAGGGTCGATCCTGGGGGTCCGAGGTGGGGGGTCCCACCACGGAGGTCCTGGGCGGAAGGGGGGGTGTGTGTGTGTGTGTTCTCAAGGGTCCCAGGAGGGGGGTGCCCTCCCGGGGGTCCCACGGGACGATGCTGGGTCCCCACCCAGCTGTGAAGGGGGGGTGGGGGTGGCCCCCTTTCCCCCTCAGCTTGGGGGGGGTACGACGACACGACACACAAAGGGAAAAGGGGGGGGGGGGGGGGGTGTCCTCCGTGTGCGGGCACGTTTGTGTGCGTGGCGTGGGGGGGGGGGGGAAAGGGGGGGGGGGGTTTGCGGTGAGCCGGGGTGGGCGGGGCGTGTGCCAGCGCGCGTGCTCCCGCCGCCTGCTGTGCACGCGCAGGTATGGCCCCGCCCCCCCCCTTCCCGGTGCGCACGCGCGGGGAGCGCCCCCCCCCTTCCCCCCCCCCCCCCCCCCCCGCAGGTGCCCCGGTGTGGTTGCGATTGCCGTGATTGCGGTGGTGGCGGCGGGGGGGGGGGGTGGGGGGGTGGGGGGTGGGGGGTGCGGTCCCTTTAAGGGGGAGTGCCCGGAAGGGCGCGCGCCCCCGCCCGGCCCCGCCCCGCCCCGCAGCGCACCGGCCCCGGTGGGGCGCGGTCGTGCGGCGGTAACGGGATAGGCGGTGCGGGACGGGCCATGGCGGGGCTACCGCCGAGGCTACTGGGGTTGTTGCTCCCGCTGTTCCCGGGGTTGTTGCTCCCGCTGTTCCCCGTCGCCTCCGCCTTCAACCTGGGACCGCGCCTTCCCGGTGCTCAAGGAGGGCGCGACCCCCCGACGGCTTCTTCGGCTTCTCGGTAGCGCTGCACCGGCAACCGAGAGGCGGGAGCGGTGCCTGTGAGTGCGGGGGGGACGGGGGGGAAGCTACACCGTACCCTGGGTCTCCGGGGGGAGGTGGGGTACAGGCAACGGGGTCCCGTGGGGAGGCGGGCGTGGGGGGGGAGCGGAGACCCGGGGCTTGAGGCGGGGAGAGTCCCCCGTGGGGAGGGTGGGAGTCCCCGTGGGGAGGGGGTGTCCCCCGTGGGATGTGGGGGTCCCCGGGGGGTTCGGGTCCCCCTTGGGGCAGGGCGAAGTTCCCGAGGCTGTGCTGGCTGCCGTGGGGACAGAGGTGAGGTGGGAGGAGGAGCTGGGGGGGCGGCTTTGAGTGCAGGGAGGGGGGTGTCCCGGGGGGTCCAGGTGCTGGGTGGGAGTCGGGGGGTGGTTGGGGGGAGTCTCTCTCCTACCCCAGAGCCCTGAGCTGAGGGTAAGGGTGGGGCGGGGGGTATGTGCTGTAAATAGCTCCTTGGGTGTTTATCCCCTGCTCGTGCTTTGCTTTGTGCACATTTATTGGAGGGGGGGCCCATCCTGACCCTGGGCTCCCCCCACCACCACCACCACCTTTATTCCCCGGGTGCTGAGCACCCACTGTGGGGTCCCCACCCAGGAACCCCCGTGACCCGGGACAGCGGAGCAGGGACGTGCTGTGACGGCACCGGTGGGCACGGAGCCTGGCAGCCACCCTGGGTCCCCAACCGCGGGGTCCCAGCTTGTCACCATCTGTGCTGACCCTCCCCAGGGTGGTTGCAAAGCCCCTCGTGTCCCCCCCTTCACCCCTGGCCGCCTCCGTCCCCCATCCAAGCAGCCCCAGCTCTGCCAGGGAAGGGGCGGGGGGGGGGGGCCTTGGGCAACCTGTTGAACTGTGATTCCTGCTGCCGCCGAGCGAAACCCCAACAAAAGCCCTTTTCAGCGGGTGCATTCCCCGTGTGATCCCACCACTGTCGCTCACCGTGTCCCCTGCTGTCCCCCCGGCTCAGCCAGACACCCCCCGCCCCCCCCCCCCCCCCCCGTCCTCCACCCCACAAGCGTGGGCAGCATCCCCATCCCTCCTGGCCGGCGGTGCCAGTTGCCTGTATGTGCTGGGGAGAAGGCGTAGGGGTTGGGTTGGGTTTTTTTTCCTCGCTTGGGGGCACAGGTTTTTGCTGGCTCACCCTCCCAGTGGAGCTCCCAGCTGCGGGGGGGGGTGGGGGGTGGGGGGGGGGGATGCCCTTCAGAAACCCGGAGGGCTCCCTCTTTTTTTCCGCTGTGCCCGTGGCGGAGGGACCGATGGCAGCTGCTGGACGGAGGCATCTGCTGCTCCGCATTCCAGAGATGCATTTTGGCCGCTGGCCCCGCCGTGGGACGTCGTGTTGTTGCTCCCGTCCAGGAGGGAGTGAAGCTGTTCCCCATGGAGCAGCTGGAGGGGTGCAGGACCTGGCCCAGCACCCTGGGAACCCCCCCCCACCACGGGGACACGCTGGCTCCCATCCATGGCTGGGTTCCCTCAGCTCCCGTGGCATCGGAGCAGCTGGCGGGGGGGCATTGGGGTCGTGGTCCTGGCTGGCACCGGGGTAGATTGGCTTGTCCTTCTTCCTGAGATGTTGGCAGTGGCCATGACTTTGATTTGGGGGGGGTGGGGGTGGGGTTTGGCCCCAGCAGGGGTTTGCGATCCCCCCGGCGTGGGCCACGTGGCCCATGCGTGTCTGAGCGTGATGCTGGCGAGGCGCGGAGGCTCCGCCGTCTGCGGAGTGGAGGGGGGGGGGGGAACAGCTTTGGAGTATGAAACCCCCAGAAGATTTGCACCCCCTTCCTCTGGGAGCCCTCTGCTGCCTGTCCCCATTGTGGGGGGCACAGGGGACCCTTGTCCATGGGAGTGCACGTTGTCCCCAACCTGGGGTGTCGGAGCCATTCTGGGTGGATGTGGGGTGGGGAACTGGTGTGCTGGGGGGGTGCTGAGCTGGGTGTGTGTGTGTGTGTGTGTGTGTGTGTGTGAACCTGCTCCCCTTCCTCAGCCATGGCGGCTCCCCCTGCCCTTTGCTCGCCAGGCGTGCCCTCGCAGGTGGGAACAGGAAAGGGATGCTTCCTGCCACCATCATCCCCGCCGGGGGGGATGTCCTGTGGTTTTTTTTGGGGGGGGGGGGGGAAGGGGGGAACTCAATGCCTAGCCTCGCCCTGACGCCACCGTGGCTGTCGGAGGTGTGGGGCTGGCTGTGGGGTGAGAGGGATGCTCTGGGCTGGCATTCCCGACCTCTCGCCCGGCTGGAGAGAGCCGCTTCCCGGCTGGGTGCTGGCGGGGGGCCAGGCTGGCACATCGTGCCCGAGTGTGTCCCCCCTTTTTCCCTCCCCCTCCCCCCCCCCCAAATATTTTTCATGTCCCGGAGCTGTACCCATGCAAAGGTTTGTTTGCTCACTCCTCCCTGGGCCAGGTGAAGGTGAGGTGGAAGTTTTATCTGCCTTCCCAAGATTAAGAAACTCCTTCAGCCGCCCAGTGCCGGATCCGGCTGCTCCCGTGGGCTCCTGCAGGGTTCGGCTTGTGGCCACGCTGCTTGGACCCGGCGGTGCCGGAAAAACCCGACCCGTGTGGGTTTGGGGGGTGATCCCTGAATGACAGGGGGAAACTGAGGCACGGGGAGGCTGGGGGGGAGGCAGGAGGCAGCACCCACATCCGCAGCCCTCTGCGTGCCTCAGTTTCCCTCCTGGGAGGGGGGGGGAGTGGTGCCCTGCCTGATGCTCGGGGGTCCTGCTGTTCCCAGCTGGCCGGTGGGGAGGAGGAGAGCGTGGCCGGCTGAATTCCCAGTTTTCCCTCCCCCTCGCCTGATTTTCTGCCGGTTGCCAGAGCCGGCCTGGCCTTGTTCCCCCCCCCGGCCTTGGCTGGGGGCCGGCAAAAGCTGCCGGGGTCCTGTGGGGTTGCGGCTCCTTGGCAGGCGGAGGGGGGACGGATGTGCCGCGGTGGGGCTGGCGTCCAGGGGGTCATCCATCCCTCCGTCCGTCCATCCATCCCTCGCTGCTTCGAGGAGCCCTCTCTCCTCCTCTCCCGTCTCTTTTCCCGCACAGGCGTCAGCAGATTTGCCTGCTCAGGGCTCCCGGGGGGGGGGGGGATTGATCACAGGCCCCCCCGCATTGCAAATGTAGCAGCACTGGGGGGGTGTCAGGGTGGTGGTGGGTGGTTTGGGGCTGGCCCGGAGCAGTAATACTTGAGCAGGGGTGGGCTATTGCTGGGGTCACCCCCTCAGTGCACACCTTTGGGGGTCCGAGGGGGTTGTTGGGGGCTGGACCCCCCCCCCCCAGCACCATCATGGAGCTGAGCTCTCAAACCCTGAGCTTGCTCCAGCCCCGATGTGGGGGCAGATTTGGGGTGTAAAACCCTGGAGGGAGGGGGGTCCTCCACAGCCCTGAGCTGGGTGCTGCCTGTGGGGATGGGGTGGGATGGGGTGCTGTGCCGGAGCCCCCACCCTCCTTCCCCTCGGTGCTTGTCACCCCTCCAGCGTGTCGGGAGATGGATGAGGTGCTGCGCTCACTGCCCAGCTGCTCCCCGAGGGGGAGGTTGGGGCTGTGGGGCTGGGGGGGGGAGGACTGTTTGGGAGCCCCCCCTGTTGCTGACCCCAGCCCGCCATCAGGTCTGATCCTCCTTCTCCATCCTCCTCACACCTCTCCCATGCCGGGGGTGACCACATTTTTGGGGCCAGTCGGTGCCCCGGTGCTGAGACCATCCTGCAACCACCTCTCCCGGTTCAGCCATTGCTGGCGGGGAGCCCCCACACCCCTGTGTCCCCCCCCCTCCCCGGTTTACCAGGGCGGATGAGGACGGGGCACGGCCTCGCATTCCTGCCTCCCTCCCTCCCTGGCCTCCCCCTCTTGCTGCTCTTTGACCATCCGAGCACAAGGCCTGGGGTCAGCCCCATCCCCCTTGTCCCCCCCCCCATCCAACCCAGGTGGGACCAGTGCCACAAACTGGTCCTGGCCTCTCCAGGATGGAAGCTCCCAGCTCCAGCATGTAGCTGGGCTCTCCATGGCACCTTGGGGCATGTGTGGATGGGGGGACACCTTTGCATATCCCCCCCCCTGCTGCTGTGGTGGGGCTCGGAAGCCCCCAGCATCCTGGGGACCCCCCACCCCCCCCCCCCGCCGGCCCCATGAGCAGAGCCTGCGGGTGGGCTGCCGTGCCGGGAAGTCTTGGCTGGAGGCAACGAGATGCCGGAGCCACTTGGCTTGGGTCGGCTCCCACCACCCCCCCGGCCCCTCAGGACCTGTGGGGCACTCCATGGTGGTCGGGAATGGCTTTTCTTGGAGCTGGGGTCCGGTTGAGCCGGGACCACCTGGGGAGGCTGGGAGCTGGTCCTGGCTGTGGCACCCCCCGACAAGGGGCCATATGTGTGTCCCTGTCCCCAGGAGCCACACTGATGATGGGGGCAGCACCTGAGGGCTGTGGGTCCTGCTGGGGCTTGGGGGGGGGGGGGGGGGGGGGGGGCAGGATGCCCCCTATGGCTGGGGCAGGACCCCCCTGACTTCTCCCTCCAGCCCTGAGTCACTTCCCCTCCAGATAGATGGGGACAATGGTGCCCCTTGTGTCCCCATTCCCCCCCCTTTCCCCCCCCATGTCCCTCAGGTGTGTGGGGTGGGAGGAGCAGGGATCGGGGAGGGGGGGAAGTCAGGAGGAAACAACTTCACCTTTGCATCCGATGGGTCCCACTTTCTGGGATGGTGGCGGGGGGGAATGCAGATGCAGCTGTCACCCCCAGCCCAGCATTCCCGGGGGGGCGGGAATTGCACCCTTTTGGGGGCTCTTCCGTGAGTGATGCTGTGTCGTGTCCCGTCCTGTCCCCCCCCACCCCCTGCATCCCACCCCACCTGCAGCATCTGTCTCACTCAGCCGGAGCGATGCCGCCGGCGGTGCCCATCGCCGGGCGGGCGGGTGCGGGGGGCCCCGACATGCCGGTGCGGGGGCTGCCTGGGGCCCCGCATTCCTCCTGCGCCTGGGCTTTGAGTCAGCCGCCCCAGCCCTGCCCGGGCTCGCATTGCTCAGCCCTCCCAGTGGCTCCCGGCACGGAACGGCACCGGTGGGATGGGGACAGCGGGAATTGTCCCTTGTCCTCACCGGCGGCAGGGCGGGCTGTGCTGAGAACTGACCAACTCGTTACCCCAGTGACCGGTGATAAGGGCTGGGGGCTGCAGCAGCTACCTGGGTGCCCTGTGTGTCTGTCTGTCTGTCTGTCTGTCTGTCTGTCCGTCTGTCCGTCTGTCCCTGCCTCTGACAGCCTGCCCGTGGGTGGGGACGATCTTCCTCCGCTGGTACGGTGTGGCCGTGTGCCTCCTCCGCGCCATTGTCCTCGCCATCCCCAAGGACTTCCCGGCGGAAAGGCTGGCCTTTCCGGAGCTCCCCGGGCACGCCGGGTCCTCCTGCCGCCACCCTCCCCGAGCCCCATGGCAGGGCTGGGGGTCCTGTCCCCTGCCTCTACTTGGAGGTCCCCAACCTCTTCCCTTGGGTTTGGGGGGGATGCTCACCCCCTTCAAGCCCCCGGGGGGGGCGAGCGCATGTGGAGCTGGGCTGCGGGTGTTGCATCTCCAGCCTGGGCACACACACCCCCCCCCCGGGATGCCAATGTCCTCCCCGCTGCATGGCACTGCCATGACTCAACCGGGACGTCTCTAACCCACCCTGAGGACTGAGTCACCCCCGGAAGGGTGCTGGCAACCCCAGAGTTTGGGAGGGGGGGGGGACGACACCAAGCCTGAACCCTTCCCGGGAAGAGGGACACGTGCGCACCCTTCCCCTTCCCGGGGTCTTTTGCCATTCCCGGGCACGGTGACGGCGAGCCTGTCTGCCAGACACGCCACAGCTGTGCCGGGGGGGCCCCGGCCTCGCCGCCGGCTCAAAGGTTGGCCGGGATCAGGCTTGCGGTTGTTTACACAAGCAGGGGGCCCCCCCCCCCCCCCCCCGGGTGCTGGCGGCGGCGGCGGCTGCATCGTGCCAACGGGCTCCCCGCTTTGCCGTCCTGGCCAGCGGGGTTTGCCGGCATCGACCCGACCCCCTGTTTCTGTATCCCCCCCACCGCTGTGCATCGGGATGGTGGGGGGGCTCAGCCATGAGCCCCGGCTGGAGCGTGTCCTTCAGTCTGTCCCCCACTCCGAAGGGGGGGGGGGGGGGGTGTCTGTCCCTTTGCTGTCCTTCCAGTGCCCTCCTGCACCCACGTGCCGGTGGCAAGGGGCTGGTTGCTGCCACCCTGTCACCCTGTGCATGCCAGCCCCAAGGGAACCCCACTTCTCTGCTCCAGAGATGGGGCTGGGGGTCCCCTCCCCCCCCCCCATAATTTGGGGGTGTCAAGGTGCGACATGCTCCGGGGCTGCAGCTCCTGTCCCCTCCAGGGGTGTCCTGGCCACCATCGCCCCCTCCCCAGGGCAGCCAACCTGCCTTTGCACCCCCAAAAGGATGCGGAGGGCATCGGGATGGGTGAACCCACTGTTCTCCCCCCACACACACACACTCTGTTCTCTGCCCCCCCCCCCCAGGCTGCTGGTTGGAGCCCCCCGAGATGTGGAGCCAGTGAACGGCACGAGGACGGGCGCCGTCTACGCCTGTCCCCTCACCGCCTCCACCAGCGACTGCCAGCGGCTCGACATCGAGTTGAAGAGTACGTGGGCACCCCGGGACACCCCAAAAACACACCCCCCCCCTCGGCGTGTGGGGGCTCTGGCTTGGTGGGGGGGGGTGTCTCCGCTCTCACGCTGTCTCTTCCTCACCTAGATGAGCCGGACAAGGCCATCATCGATGACATGTGGCTGGGGGTGACGGTGGCCAGCCAGCGGCAGCCGGCCGGGAGGGTGCTGGTGAGTGCACGTGCCCCCCCGATGTTTCACACGCCACCTTGCACGACTGCGCTAGGGAACCACTGGTCCCGTCACGTGTCCCCAGCGCGGTGGCACCAGGCAGAGGCACTGCAGGGCTTCCCCTGTCACCTCCCTGTCCCCTGGGGCGGGGAGCTGTGGGGTGATGGGGTGCTGGGACCCCTCTTCCTGGCAGGATGTATTGGTGTGGATGGACTGATGCTCTCGGGAGCATCTCGGGGACATCTCGGGTGCTCTCGGGAGCATCCCTGGAACATCTCAGATGTTCTTGGGACCATTTCGGGGACATCTCAGGTGCCCTCAGGAGCATCTCGAGAGCAACTCAGGGACATTTCAGATGTTCTTGGGACCATTTCAGGGACATCTCGAGAGCATCTCAGGGACATCTCAGGTGCTCTCAGGAACATCTCGAGAGCATCTCAGGGACATTTCAGATGTTCTTGGGACCATTTCAGGGACATCTCAGGTGCCCTCAGGAGCATCTCGAGAGCATCTCAGGGGCATCTCAGGTGCTCTTGGGAGTATCTTGGGGACATCTCAGGTGCTCTCGGGAGCTCTCTCGGGGACATCTTAGGTGCTTTTGGGAGCATCTCAGACATCTCGGGGGCTCTCAGGAGCATCTCAGGGACATCTCAGGTGCCCTTAGGAGCATCTAAGGGACATCTCAGGAGCTCTCAGGTGGCAGGACAGTGTCATACCCTATAGGCCACCGTACCCAGGATAACGCTGTGACGTATGGGCTGCATTAATGGCAGGGCAGCATCCCTGTATATGGCCTGACCCCAGGATCGGGGCAGAGGCAGCACATGAGGCAGGGGGTGGTGGCCCCTGATTTTTGGGGGTGCCTCTGGTGCTGAGAGGGGGTGCCGCGCTGTGCCGGCAGGCCTGCGCTCACCGTTACACCAAGGTACTGTGGTCGGGCAGCGAGGACCAGCGGCGCATGGTGGGCAAGTGCTACGTGCGGGGCAACGACCTGCGCCTCAACATCAGCGACGAGTGGCAGACCTACCACAACGAGATGTGCAACTCCAACACCGACACCGACGAGACTGGCATGTGCCAGATGGGCACCAGTGCCGGCTTCACCGCCAACATCATCTACTTTGGGGCGCCCGGTGCCTACAACTGGCAAGGTGTGTGGGACTGGGGTGGGCAGCCCCCTTCCCTGGGGTTGCCTGGTGCCCGTATTCCCCTGGCACATCCCCTCGTGCAAGCACGGGGTGGGCAGCCCCCTTCCCTGGGGTCACCTGGTGTCCCTGAGACATCCCCTTGTGTGTGCACAGGGTGGGCAGCCCCCTTCCCTGGGGTCACCTGATGCCCCTACCCCCCTGGGACACCCCCTCGTGCGTGCACAGGGTGGGCAGCCCCCTTCCCTGGGGGTGCCTGGTGCCCGTATTCCCCTGGCACATCTCCTCGTGCAAGCACGGGGTGGGCAGCCCCCTTCCCTGGGGTCACCTGGTGCCCCTGGGACATCCCCTCGTGTGTGCACGGGGTGGGCAGCCCCCTTCCCTGGGGGTGCCTGGTGCCTGTACCCTCCTGGGACACCCCCTTGTGCATGCACAGCCACCTGTGTGTGCATGCACATTGGAGCACACGTGTGTGTGCACACTTGTGCGTGCTTGCATGCCCCTGTGTGCACGGTGAGCTCACTGGAGCGTGTGTGCAGGTGTTTGCACATGTGTGCCTGAGTGTGCCCTACACGTGTCATGCGTGTGCACCTTGGCGTGTGCCTCTACACATGGGTGAGCGTGTCCATGCGCACACATGTGGCTGAGTGTGTGCTCACATGCACTGCGGGTGTGCAAGAGGAGCTGGTGCCAAACTGGGGGCAAGGGGCTGCACCTCGCTGTGGGGTTGACCCCCCCTTCCCCCCCCCCCCCCCCTTTTTCCCCCCCTCCGCCATTGCAGGTACCGACTACATGCTGCAGCGGGAGATGTGGGACCTCCACGACTTCTCCTACCCCAACAAGAAGAACGGCAACACCTATATAGGTGGGGGGGGGCAGCAGGGCAGGGGGCTCCCCCCCCAATTTCATGGTTCCTGGGGGGGGAGGATTTGGGGCGAGGAGGAGCTTTGGGGGATGTGAATTTAGGTGGGGGGAGCCTCGGGGGTGGGTGTTAAAGGGGTGTGGGATTTAGGGGGGGAGCTTGGGATGGTGCGAGCAGGTTGGTGACACCATGGTGATCGGGGGGGCTGGAGGAGGTGATGGCAGTGGGTGACGTGGGGATGTCAGGGGGGGTCCCATCTAACCGGGGCGGGGTGTGTGTGTGTTTTTGGCGGCAGGGTACACGGCGGAGGTGGGCAGCGCGGTGCTGCAGCAGACGGCGGTGACGGTGGTGACGGGGGCTCCCCGGTACCAGCACACGGGGGCCGTGTTCCTGCTGAGCCGCAGCCCCCAGCAGACCCTGCAGAGGAGCCTCCTCCTCCCCGGCCACCAAGTCGGCTCCTACTTCGGCAGCGCCGTGGCCCTGGCAGACCTCAACAACGACGGGTGAGGGCAGGGGGGCTAGGACCACCCCCCCAGGGGCCAGGAGCCCCCCGCTGTGTCCCAGGGATCGGAGTGAGGGGTGTCTCTCCTTGGGCATCCTACAGCTCAAGGGGGTCTCTGTGGGTCATAGCTTGGGTCTGTGGGTCATAGCTTGGGGGGGACAACTCCAAGGGTAGGGGGGGTTCACCAATTTTTTTTTTTAGGGGAATCATCTTTTTATGGATCTGGGGGGGTCCCCACCACTTCTTGGGGGGTGTGTATGTCACAGCCCCCAGCCCTAACCAGCCCCTCGTCCCCCGCAGGTGGCAGGACCTGGTGGTGGGAGCCCCCTACTACTTCCAGCGCAAGCAGGAGGTGGGGGGCGCAGTCTACGTCTACATGAACGAGGTGGGGGGCTTCCAGCATGACCCCAGCCTAGTCCTCACTGGTCCCAGTTACTCCGCCTTCGGTTTCGCCGTGGCCAGCATCGGGGACATCAACCAGGACGGCTTCCAGGGTGAGGGGCTGGGGACCCTTGAGGAGGGAGCCATGGCTGGGGGGGGAGCGGAGGAGAGGGCACAGCAAGACTGTCTTGGGGTGTGGGGGGGGGTCTTCAGGTAGGAGGGGATCCCAGTTGAGGGGGTGTGGCGGGTCTCTGGAGAGGTTTGGGGAGAAGAGGTGGAGATGGGGGGCATCTTGGTTGGGGGGGGGGGGTTGTTCGTAGAGGTGAAGGGCTGGGTGAGAGTTGGGTGTGGGGAGGATTGAAGACGACCCCCTCCATTCCCTGTGGGGCTGACCGTGCTCTTCTCCCCACAGATATCGCTGTGGGGGCTCCTTTTGAGGGGCCTGGCAAGGTCTACATCTACCACAGCAGCGCCGAAGGGCTGCAGGACAAACCCCGGCAGGTAACGGCCCCGTGGGGAGCCCCTCACCGGGGCAGCAGGGCTTGGGACCCCCTCCCAGCACCAATGGGTAACACCACCCCCCCCACACCTCCTCTAAATCCAGGTGATCAGTGGGTTGGATCTGGGCCCCGCCAGCATGCGGACCTTCGGGTACTCGCTGAGCGGGGGGCTGGACGTGGATGGTAACTCCTACCCCGACCTCCTGGTGGGCAGCTTGGCCGAGAGGGTGGTCCTGCTCAGGTAAGGGACATGGGGACAATGGGGGTCCTGCAGCCCTCTGCCACCTCCCAGGGACACATCCTGCCTCTGCCAGGGCGGGCATGGAACGATGTGCCCCCCCCTCCGTGAGCTGGCACGGGGCAAGGAGGGGCTGTGCTGCTGCCGGGGTGTGGGGGGGGGATGCTCAGCTGCCCCCCATGTCTCCCTAGAGCTCGGCCCGTCATCAACATCTTGAACAAGACTTTCACGGTGACCCCCAGCAAGGTGGACCCTGCCCGGTGCACCCCCAACTCCTGGTGAGCCCCCCTCCCCTCCCCGGTGCAGCCGGTCCCACTCATGGCACCGCAGTGCCGGCGGCTCCGCTCACGGCCCCTTTGCCCCCCCCTCAACCCCCCCAGCATCACGGTGACCGTCTGCTTCGCCTACAACCAGAGTGCCGGGGACCCCAAGTACAAGGAGAGGATCAGTGAGTGCCAGGGGGTGCAGGGGGTCTTGGGGGGGGGTGTCCACCAGCACGCGTGCAAGGATGTGAGCACACCTGGGGGGACACGTATGTGTGTGCAGGGGGATGTGTGTGAGCACACATTTGGGGAGGACGTGCACACATATTGGTGTGTAGGGATGTGCACACGTGCCAGTGTGTAGGGACGCACACGTGTGTGTGTGAGCCCACGTTTGAGGACGATACACACGTGTGTCGGTATGTGGGGATGCACACGTGTGTGTGCAGGGGGTGTGAGCACACATTTGGGGAGGACATGCACACATATTGGTGTGTAGGGATGTGCACATATGCCAGTGTGTAGGGACACACGTGTGTGCGTGTGAGCCCACGTTTTGGGGACAATACACACACGTGTCGGTGTGTGGGGATGCACACACGTGTGTGTGAGCGCAGGTTTCAGGAGGATGTGCGCACATGGTGTGTGGGAGTGTACACACGTGTGTGTGCAGGGTATGTGTGTGACCACATTTGGGGAGGATGTGCACATGTGTCTGGCGATACACACGTGTGTGTGCAGGGGTGTGTGTGTGAGCCCACATTTGGGGAGGACATGCATATGTGTCAGTGTGTGGGGATGCACACGTGTGTGCAGGCTGTGTGTGTGAACCCACGTTTGGGGAGGATGTGCACGTGTGTCTGTGTGTGTGGATGCACACACTTATGTGTGCAGGGGATATGTGTGCACACAAGGGGTTGTGCTGGAGGCACACGCGTGTGCAACACCCGCAGCCCTGTGCTCTCCCCCCAGCCCTGGAGTACACCCTGGAGGCTGACAAAGACCGGCACCCCCCCAGGGTGAGGTTTTTGGAGACTCATTCTGCCACCTACCACGGCACCTTCCCCATGCCCAAGACTCGCTGTCAGTCCAAGGAGCTCCTGCTGCTGGTGAGCACGCGTGTGAGCGTGTGTGAGCGCACGTGTGTTTGGTGTGCCCTGCAAGATGCTCTGCACGTGGGGTTGGAACTGGGGGGCTGGCTCCTGGGAGATGGGGAGAGGGATGGGTGTGTGTGTGGAGGTTCTTGGGAACAGCAGGGCTGGGAAAAGAGGTGGAAATCCCTCCCTCCCTCCCTCCCTCCATCCATCCATCCATCCATCCATCCATCCATCCATCCATCCATCCTGTGATGAGTTTGTTGGGCCTCATGAGCAGGAGCTGGAGCCCCAGACGTGGCTGGGGGCTGCCTGGCTGCAGCTGGAGGTGGGGCCGGGGTGAGAACCAGGAATTTTCCATGATTTCTGCCACCCCTCAGGAGAACATCCGGGACAAGCTGCACCCCATCGTGCTCTCCATGAACTACTCGCTGGTGGAGAAGCCCAGGACCTTCCAGCTGGGTCCCCACTCCCTCGACGCCTTCCCAGTCCTCAACCAGGACCAGTCCCACGAGAACGAGACCAAGGTGCCAGACCAAGGGGTAGGGGGGTGGTGGGGGAGACGCTGGGGTGAGCCACCATGGGGGGTGGGAGAAGGCTCATGGGGACGTCCCCGTCCCTCCAGATCGAGTTCCAGAAGGAGTGTGGCTCCGACAACAAATGCTACAGCAACCTCCAGCTCCAGAGCAGCTTCGTCACCGACCAGAACCAGTCCTTACCCAGGTGACAGCGGGTTCCTCCTGGTCCCCATCCACCTCTGCCACCCCCTGTGCCATCCCTCTTGGCTGCGGGTCACCTCTCAGCCCCCCGCCCTGGGCTGTGTTGGGGTGGGCCATCCGTGTGCTGAGCGGGGAGGGTCTCTGCGCAGGCTGAACGGTACCCAGGTGCTGCAGTACAGCCGGGACATGAGGAAGCTCTACCTGAGCATTAACATCACCAACATCCCCACCACCCCTTCCAACGGCGAGGATGCCCACGAGGCCCTGCTCAACGTCACCGTGCCACCCAGCCTCTTGCCCTCCTCCGTTCGCCCGGTAGGCGACGCCGTCCCCCTCCCTAGAAGGTGGAGGGACCATGCTGGTGGGCTTTGCCAGGACCTTCCTCACCCTCTTCCTCTTCTCCAGAGCGGAGCCTGTACCTTTGCAGAGACAGTGCTGTGCGAGTTGGGCAACCCTTTTAAGAGGAACAAGAGGGTGAGTCCTTCACCCCCCCCCCCAACCCTTTTTGGGGGGTTCGGGAGGCAGGTGGGGGGTCCGGCTGAGCTGCTTCATGGTCCCTCTGCATCACAGGCAGAGCTGATCATCACCTTCGAGGCCATCGGGATTATGCTGGACACACGGGAGATCTCGGTGTGGCTGGATTTGTCCACGTGAGTGGCCCCCGGTGGGTGGGAATGGGCTGGGATGAGGGTGCCTGGAGCGATGGTGGCTCCTCTCTGGCTTGGTGATGGGTTGGGATTGTATCTGGTGGCGTTACTGGTCCAGGAAGGACTGGAAAGCAGGGAGGATGGGAAGGACGGGGACCCCACGGCTCCTTCTGGAGGGGTGGGGGCTGCCCCACGCTGTCTGGGGGCTGTTGGGTGGTGGGAGATGCTGACCCCCCTGCCTTGGCAGGCAAAGCACCCAGGAGGACCTGCAGCCCGTGGAGGCCAAGCTGCTGGTGGACTACAGCATCCAGTCCTCGCTGGCCACGTGAGTGCAGCAAGGCTGTGTGTGTCCCCCCCCTGGTCCTTCTGTGTCCCCTCCATCCATCCCACCTGAATTTGGTAGTGTTGGGAGTAGGCATGGCCCACCAGTGTCCCAGGACCGGGGCACAGGGATGCCCTGGAGATGCTCCCTGCCACCTCTGCCCTCCTCACCATGCCTGTCTCCCCCTCTTCTCCCCTGCAGAGCCTCCTCCCATGCCCAGTCGCACTTCAGCGGGACGGTGGTGGGCGAGTCGGCCATGCGGAGCGAGCAGGACGTGGGCAGCCCCCTCGCCTTTGACTTCCAGGTGAGCTGGGGGGCGGCCGGGGGGGGTCCCGTGGCGGGGTTGGGAATGCCCAGCTCCATCTCCCTCTCTGCTCCGCAGGTGACTACCAAAGGCGAGTCTCTGGGCAACCTGGGCACCATCCTGCTGGGCTTCGAGTGGCCCTACGAGATCCCCAATGGCAAGTGGCTTCTCTACCCCACTGAGATCCTCGTCAACGGCAACGAGACCTGCCAGCCCCCAGGGGGGGTCATTAACCCCCTCAACCTCACCGTGAGTCACCTTGTCCCTGCCCCACTGCGTGGGTGCTTCCAGCCCTGTCAGCCCTGGGTGGGCAGAGCTGCCCAGGCTCTGACGGGGGTCTTTGTCGTCGTCCCCCCCCCCCCCTCAGCTCCTGGAGGACCAGGCTCCATCCCGGCAGAGACGGGAGCTGGACCCCCCCGAGCCAGCCGAGCCCCCCGTCACCCTGGCCACCGCCAAGAAAGCCAAGTCGGAGGTGGTGCTGGTGAGTTGGGGGGTGTGGGGGGGTCCAACAGCATGTGCCCCCCACCGGCATGACTGTGCACGTTGCTGCCTGGCACCGGCGTGATGCCAAGGCTCTGGTTCCCCCACCCCCACCCCCAACCCCCTCCCCTTTTATCTCCCAGAGCTGCTCCAAGGGCACCGCTCGCTGCATCTGGTTCGAGTGCCCCCTGCTCGACACCCAGCACCCCACCACCTTCAGCATCCGCGCCCGCGTCTGGAACAGCACCTTCATCGAGGTGGGTGCGGGGATGGGGGGGGGGACATAGGGGGGGAGGGTGGGGAGGAACAGGGCTGGGCTGCTCCCTTCGGGGGACAGTGCTGGAACAGGGCACTGAGTTTTCCAGGTCTCAGCTCAGCGGCTGACACCCATCCCTTACCCCTTCCATCGCCCACGTCCCCCCTGTTCCATCACCCACGTCCCCCCCATTCTGTCACCCACGTATCCCCCCTCTCCCATCATCCATGGCCCCCCAGGAGTACAGCGATTTTGACCGGGTGAAGGTGGACGGCACGGCCACGCTCTTCCTCCGGACCCGCGTTCCCACCATCAACATGCGGAACCACACGGTGCGGGTGAGTGACGTCAGAGCCTCTTACTGGGACAGACTGGGGCCCACTGGGAGCTTTTCCCCCTGACGAGGCTCTTCTGGGCCCTTCCAGTTCTCGGTGGACGTGGACTCGGAGCTGACGGAGGAGCAGCCGGCCGAGATCGCGCTGTGGCTGGTGCTGGTGGCGGTGGCGGCCGGGCTGCTGCTGCTGGGGCTGATCATCCTCCTGCTCTGGAAGGTGAGGGGGGGCCCAGATCCCCCTCCTGGGGAGGGGGTGCAGGAGCCGTGCTGAGACCTGCCAGCCTCGTGTCACTGGTGGCTGCCGTCCTCCCTGCCTGGCTGCGGGATGCTCGTGAGCGGCGGGTGGAAGGTGTCCCCCTGAGGGTAGAAGGTGCCCCCCAAGGGGTGGAAGGTGCCCCCCCAGGTGGCCTGGATCCCCCTCCCAGGGAGGGGGTGCAGGAGCCATGCTGAGACCTGATGGGCTCGTGTCACCGGTGGTTGCCATCCTCCCTGCCTGGCTGCAGGGGTGCTCCTGAGTGGCAGGTGGAAGGTGTCCCCCCCAGGTGGAAGGTGCCCGGCTGCCGAGCGATGAGGAAGAGGAGCAGAGAGAATCCTAACTTGCCCCCCCCCGCCCCCCTTGCAAAACATTTTGGGAGCTGCAAAAATCCCACCCAAAGCAGGGCTGGGTGGCTCCCACCTCCCTCTCTGCTGAGGACTGGGGGGGCTCTGGTCCCCTGGGGACCCCCCCAGCCCCCTTGGGACCCTCCCGGCTCCCAGGGGACCCCACTCTCCGGCCAGGAAGGGGTTTGTGGGTCTGCAGGGCCACCCACCCTCAGCATCCCCAGGGGTGAGGGTGCGATGGGGCAGGTCGCCGCCCCGCGGGGGTGGCCAGGAGCCCCCCCCCCCCCCCCCGCCCCCTCTCCCATCCCCCCCTGACCCCTGTCACCTCCTTCCTCGCAGTGCGGTTTCTTCCGGCGGGCCAACACGCGGGCCATGTACGAAGCCAAGGGGCAGAAGGCGGAGATGAGGATCCAGCCGTCGGAAACCAAGCGGCTGACGGATGACTACTAGTTGGGGGGGGGCAGCCCCGCTGTCCCTCCCCCATCCCGGGCGCCTGCGCCACCCGCTTGGTAATGCCCTGCGGGGGCCGGCTGCAGCGGCATCTTCTTCCTCTCCTCTTCCTCACTGCATCATCTCTCCTGCCGGACCCTATAGGGTCCCTATAGGGCACAGGGGGCTCAGCGGGGGTCTCTCTCTCCAGGACGGCTGCTCCTTTTGCCTCTGCTCTTCACCGGTTTTTTGGGGGGGGGGCTCTCTCTCTCCTTCACCCTGCGGTGTCACCCCCCCAGCCCCACGCTGACCCTCTCCTCTCCTTCTTTCCCCCCCCTCCCCAGTGCCATTTCTTCCAGCGGACCCGTTACTACCGGATCATGCCCAAGTACCACGCCGTGAGGATCCGGCAGGAACAGCGCTACCAGCCCGGCGGCCTCCTGCCCCGCCGCCGCCGCCGCAAGAAACACTGGGTGACCAAGTGGCAGGAGCCGGAGAAGTACTACTGACCCCCCCACCCGACCTCCCCCCACCCCCCGGCCCTCTGCCAGGGGAACACCCGGGCCGGTGTTTTGACTTTGCACAAGCGCATCTCTCCCTGCCCCAGTCCCTCTCCCCTCCCTTCGGATGCGGCCGCATCCCGGCACTGGCTTCTGCCTGCTCCTCTCTGCTTGCCCGGGCTCGCACCCTGGCTCTTGCACGCTCGTGCCTTGCACGCTCAGGGGGATGAGGCCCCAGATGTGTCGTGTCCCCCCCCACCCCATCCCCTGATGTGACCGCTGCTGGTCTCAGAGTGCCTTCTCCCCGCCATCCTGCGCAGACACTCCTCCCGTGTCCCGCACACGTCCTTGCACGCCAGGATACGTCCTTGCACGCCGGGACCCATCCTTGCACGCTGGGACACGTCCTCACATGCCAGGACACGCTCACACACACCACCACCCCCCCCATGCACCCCCCCTTCCCTCAGCACTGGATATATGCTGTGGTGGGGATGGGGACGGTGGGAGCTCCTTCCTTCCTCCCCTGCCTCCTCCTCCTCCCCAAAGCGGTGCAGGGGCCTGATCCTGCATGTTCACACACACGCCCCCCTCCAGTCTGCATCCGACACAGCTTTGGCTCGGGGGGGGGGGGGAGGAGGTGTGTGTGCAGAGCACGAAGCTGTGCTCCCCCCCTCCACCCCCACAGCTTCATCTCCCAGGGGTCTGTCCGTCCCCCCGCAACAGACGCTGCCCCAGGGGGTTAAGTTATTCCGTGTCTCTCCTCGGTGTTTTGGTGTTGAGCCCCGGAGCCCGATCGGTACTGGGGACTGGGGGGGGGGGGGGGGGTCCCCACACCCCCCAGCCCCTCTCACCCCCTCTCCCCCCTCCTCTCCTTGCTGGGGCCCAATAAAGCCTCGCTCTGGGATTTGTAACCTCTTGTCTCCTCCGTCTCCTCACCAACAGCATGATGGGGGGTGCAGGCTTGGTGGGATGGGGTTGGGGTTTTTTTGCGGGGGTGGGGAACCCTGGGCAGTAGGGGGTGCTGGGGGGGGGGGCGAATGATAACCTAGGCAGGTTTTGGGGTGGAAAATGTCCCAGGTGGGCAGGGATATTGGAGGGTAATACCCCAGCGGGGTGGGGGGGTGATGCCGGAGCTGGGGAGGGCTCAGCCCCCCCCCCCCCGCCCCGGGAAGGGATATCGGGGCGCCCCGGGCTGTAAGGGGTTAAGCCCGGCGGGTCCGCTGCGGGCTAGAAAGGGTTACAGCCGGTGGGCGTGGCCAGCGCCGAGGGGGCGGGTTCTCCCCGCCCTCAGGGGGTGGAGTTAACGTGAGGGGCGTGGTTAGCGCTGGGAGGGGCGGGGCCGGCGGCAGGGCGGGCGGCGATTGGCGGCGCGGCGGGTTGTTTGTGCGCGGCGGTGGGCGGGGACTAGCGCGGAGGTGGGCGGGGCCTGGCGCGGCGGGGGTCGGTGGGGGGGGGCGCCGGGCCGGGCCGGGGCGGGCGGGGGTCGCCATGAGGCTACTACGATGGCTGGGCAAGCGGGCGGCGCTGGCCGGCGTCCCCACCTACATCGAGCACTTCAGCAAGTTCTCGCCGTCGCCGCTCTCCATGAAGCAGTTCCTGGACTTCGGTAAATACCCCCCTTCCCCCCCTCCCCGCGACCCCCCTCCCCTTTTCCACCGGGTGGGTACCCCAAGGGGGAGAGACACCCCCCCCTTTCCTCCCGGAATACACCCGGTGCGGGGAAATACCCCCCCCTCCGCCGTAAATATTCCGTCTGGGGGCGGTGCTCCGGGGAGGGACCTCCGTCTACCCTCCCCCCTTGCCCCCCCCTGCGGGAAATACCTCCCCCCACCCCCACCCGCCAGAAAATAAATACCCGGGTGGGGAGGGGTCGTCGGGGGTCGTCCTCGGGGAGGGAACTGGTCCAGTGGGTGTCTGGGCCTGGGTAACTATACCCCCCTCCCCCCCAAATTATATGGTTATTAATTTCTTGGGGGGGGGGGTTACCCCCAAGGTGTTCCTTGGCCCGGGTAAATATCTTTTCTCGCCCTCCCCTGCCCGGAAATACCCGCTCCCGGGTAAATAAGTGGAGCTGGGATCATGGTGTTTTGACATGCACCTGCTCCGGGGGGGGCGGAATTTCCCATTTGCCCCCCCCCCCCCCCCCTAACCACCCACAGCGGGGTGTCACCCCCTGCGGGCAAGTAATGACCTGGGTAAATACCCGCTCTGGGGAATGGCTGGGTGGATGTGCCCCCCCGTCCCCCTCTGGGTAAATAAACCCTGGGTAGATACCCCCATAAGGTATCTTTTGCCCCTATCAGGTAAATACCCCCCCCCGGGGTAAATAACCGCCCGTGAGTACCTCCTGCCCCCTCTGGGTAAATAATCCCGTGTGGGGGACCCCCATCCAGGGGGGGTCCCTGCACCCCCCCAGTGTGTCTCCCCCCAACAGGCAGGTAAATACCCACCTGGCCCCCCAGCACCCCCAGGGTGGGTGACACAGGTCGTCCCCCCCCGGGCAAATAGGCCAGGGAGGTGGAGATGCCCCCACCCATCGCTGTCACCTGTCCCGGCCCCCGCTTCGCCTCCCCCCCCCCCCCCCCCCGTAGAGTTTTTAATGTCACTGCTATATTTACCCGTGTCCCCTCCGTGCCATCCTGGGCCGAGGCTGGCGGCTGCGCCCTGGGGGTCCCGTCCCCCCCCTCCCCCCCCCGGTTCTGCCCCGTCCCACCAGCACCAGGACCCCCCCTCTAGTCCTCTTCACGTTTCAGCACCGTCCTGTGTCCCTTGTCCCCAGGGATGTGCCCCTCCTGGGGTTTGGGGGCAGCTCTCCCCCCCCACCTTGCTGGACGCTGGCTCCTGGTTGGGGACGTCCCTGTCTTGGGGACACTTTGGTGTGTTCCCGTGGCAGAGGTTCTCCGCACCCCGGTGCCACCAGGCTGAGGGTCTGGCTTGGGTGTCCCCAGCTCTGATGGTGGCCCAGGTCCTTCTCCCCTCCAAATCGCTCTCAGGGTGGGGGGGCTTCAAGCCCCAGTCTGGGTTGTACTGGGCTATACTGGGAACCCAACCTATCCCCCCCTCCCCAGCCCTCCCAGCCCCTCCAGGGTCCTGGAGGAGGATCTGCTCCTGCCTTCTCTGCTCCAGTTCTCCCAGTTTCCACCAGCAGAGGAGCAGGAGTGAAGCCAGCCCTGGGGTTGAGGGTGTCAATTGGGGGCCGGGGGCTCATCCCATGTGTCCTGTCCTCCCCCGCCAGGCTCCAGCAATGCCTGTGAGAAGACCTCCTTTGCCTTCCTGCGCCAGGAGCTGCCCGTCCGCCTCTCCAACATCATGAAGGAGATCAACCTCCTGCCCGACCGTGTCCTGCGCACCCCCTCCGTCCAGCTGGTCCAGAGCTGGTGAGACTGGGGGGGTCTGTGGGGGGCCCACTGCCATCGGGGGTCCTGCTCCCACCATGGGTCCAGCCGGTCCCACCCAGCATTGGGTGTGGAGGTGCCACCACCGTCATCTGTATGGGTCCTGCTGCCACCACGGGTCCTGCTGCCGGGGGTCCCAGCGTTGTAGCTCATGGGGGTCCCACCATTGGTACTTGTGTGGGTCCTGCTGTCACCACGGGTCCTGCTGCCACCACAGGTCCCACCGTTGTTGCTTATGGGGGTCCCACCACTAGCGCTTGTGTGGGTCCTGCTGCTGCCACAGGTCCTGCTGCCAGGGGTCCCACTGCCACAGGTCCCACCGTTGGTCACCTAGAGGGGTCCCACAACTGCCACCCACCTGGGTGCCACCGTTGGTCCCACCACTGTCACCTGCACATCTCCCTTTGCCACCATGGCTCCTGCCACCGCCGTTGCTCAGGGGGATCCCGCTGTCACCGCAGGTCCCACCACCACCGTGTGTCCCACCGCTGCCACCGACTGTCCTCCCCAGCAGGTCCAGAGGGAGCTGCCGGGGGGGGGATGGGGGCACACAGGGACAAGTGGCTGGCAGGGCCACCCAGCTGGTGCCATGCCATACCCTTGGGTGACAAGAGCTGCAGGCCCTTTGGGGACACCCCCGTGCCAGCGGGGTGTCTCCAGCCACTGGGGGGTCACCAGTGCCACCCCCAAGTCCTGCCCCCAAAAAGGGCCGAGCCAGCCCTGGTGACTGGGGGTCCATGTCCTTGGGGGGGTGGGGGGGGGGTGTCTGGGTGTCCCTTTAAGTGCTGTCCCCTGCCAGCCCAGGCAGCGTGAACCTTCTCCCAGTGCCACCACGTGACGAGTTGTTTGTGCAGTGTCCCCAGTCCCTGCCAGCGCCACCGGCCAGCAGGATCCGACCACACGACCCTCCCACAGCCCTCGGGACAGGGGCCGGGGGGGGATGACACCCCAGATGGCAGTGACCCACATGCCCCCCCACCCCATCAGAGGGGCCGCTGTCCCCAAGTATCCCCAAGGGCCACCGTGCCAGCATGGGGGTGGGACAAGCTTTCCCCCCACCCAAGCACAGGGTGGTTTCATGGGGCAGCAGCTTTTTGGGGGGGGGTTCCTGGTTGAGGGGGTGCTGAGCCACTCTCCCTGTGTGGGGCAGAGCCCCAGGGTACCCTGTGCCACCCTGGTGTGGGGTTCCTGGGGTGTCCCCTCTCTTTGGGGGGACACACCAGGTGGGGGGTAACCGGCTCCTTCCCCAGGTACGTCCAGAGCCTGCTGGACATCATGGAGTTCCTCGACAGGGACCCTGAGGACCAGGCCACCCTTGGACAGTAAGTTGGGGGGTGACAGCATGTCCATGACACCCCTTGTCACCAATATTGGGGTGTCACCTCCTCCCAGACCCACACTGGTGGGAGCTGTTGTCACATGCACCCTGTATCATCCCCAAACTGCCCCCCACCCCATTGTGCCCTGAGTGTCCTGGTGCCACCGGACTCTGCTCCGGGTTTTCCCCAGTGCCACCAGCTCCTGGGGAAACCCAGCCTGGATCGGGGCTCTGCCTGGACCAGGTGTCCCCCAACTCCATTCCCTTCTCCTCACCAGGTTCACGGACGCCCTGGTCACCATCCGGAACCGGCACAACGACGTGGTACCCACCATGGCACAGGGGGTCATCGAGTACAAGGAGGCCTACGGGGACGACCCCGTCTCCAACCAGAACATCCAGTACTTCCTCGACCGCTTCTACCTGAGCCGCATCTCCATCCGCATGCTCATCAACCAGCACAGTGAGCGGCCCCGGGGGGGGCCCCTTGCCTCTGCACCCCCCTGCCCCGAGTGTCCCCATCAGCCCTGAGCATCCCTGCCAGCCCTGAGCATCCTTGGGGGTCCCCCTGTCCCTGACATCCCCCTGCCCCGAGTGTCCCCATCAGCCCTGGGGGTCCCCCCTGCCCCGGCACCCCCCTGCCCCGAGTGTCCCCATCAGCCCTGAGCGTCCTTGGGGGTCCCCCTGTCCCTGGCATCCCCCTGCCCCGAGTGTCCCCATCAACCCTGGGGGTCCCCCCTGCCCCAAGTGTCCCCATCAGCCCTGAGCATCCTTGGGGGTCCCCCTGTCCCTGGCACCCCCCTGCCCCGAGTGTCCCCATTAGCCCTGAGCATCCCTTCCAGCCCTGAGTATCCTGGGGGTCCCCCTGTCCCTGGCACCCCCCTGCCCCAAGTATCCCCGCCAGCCCGAGGCATCCCTCCAAACCCCCCCAGAGCATCCCCCAGCTCCAGGGCTCCTGCCCCAAGTGTCCCCCCCAAACCCAGGGATCCTGCCCCAAGCAGCCTCATCAGGCCCAGCTCTTCCCCAGGGCATGTCCCAGACCAGAGCCCCCCCAAGCCTCAGCGCCCCCCCTGTGCCCTGCCTGCTCCAGGCACCTCCCTGCCCTCAGATGCCCCCCCCATCCTGTCCCCATATGTCCCCTCCCAGTCCCGTATGTCCCCTTTCACCCTCCCCCCCAGCCCCAGGAGGGGCAGTAAGCCCAGCCTTGGGCTCAGCCTGGGGGGGGGGGGGGCATGAGGGTGACCCTGGGTGTCTCTGGGGCTGGGATGGGGGCAGCTGCTCACACCCCCCCCACATCCCCTCCCCAGCGCTGCTCTTCGACGGCAGCACCAACCCTGCACACCCCAAGCACATCGGGAGCATCGACCCCCACTGCAGCGTGGCCAACGTGGTGAGAGGTCCGTGGGGACCGGGGGGGTCCCACCCCCACGGGGGGGCAAGAATTGAGAGGGGGGAGGCGGGTAGCTGAAGGTCCCCCCGATCTTCCACCCCCCCACCCCAGGATCTGCCTGTTTGGGAGCCACGTGTCATGAGTTTGGGTGGGCCTCAGCCAAGATGTCCATGGTCCCCTGTACTTTGGGGTGACTTCAGAGGACCCCAAAATCTTCCTGGATCTGTAGGAATTAGGCGGGGGGAAGGGCACCCCCAAATTCTCCCCCCCCACCTCTGTGCTGGGGGTGGTGACCCCTCTGTCTCCCCCTCCCAGATGCCTACAACATGGCCAAGCTCCTGTGTGACAAGTACTACATGTCCTCACCCGACCTGGAGATCGAGGAGGTGAACGGTGAGGCTGGGGGGCCATGAAGGGGGGTGGGGGGATTCTCCGGTGGCTTGTTTGGGGTTCAGGGGATGGTGATGAAGCTGATGGCTCCTCCTCCCTGCAGCGAGCAACTCCCAGCAGCCCATCAGCATTGTCTACGTCCCCTCCCACCTCTACCACATGCTCTTCGAGCTCTTCAAGGTAACCCCAGCCCTGGTCTTTGGGGTTGGGGGGGACAAGAGGGAGGTTGTGGGGGGGTCTTCCCTAAACCTCAGCTGGCTCCTTGCCCGCAGAACGCCATGCGAGCCACCGTGGAGAGCCACGAGAACAGCCCGCGCCTGCCGGCCATCAAGGTGATGGTGGCCCTGGGCCAGGAGGACCTCTCCATCAAGGTGCGTAAGGGACCACTGGCTCCATCCCGGGGGGGGGGGTGGTCCCCGAGCCCAGCATGGGTGACACTTAGTGGGAGGGGTGGTCTAGGCGTGGGATTGTCACCCCTCACCGTGTCTTGCAGATGAGTGACCGGGGCATGGGTGTCCCCCTGCGGAAGATCGAGCGTCTCTTCAGCTACATGTACTCCACCGCTCCCACCCCACAGCTGGGCACCGGGGGGACCCCCCTGGTAGGTGCCCCCCTGGTAGGTGGCACAGGGACCCCCACACGGTCCTGGGGGGTGGGGGACAGGGCGTGGGTGGGTTGCTGGAGGGGGCTTGGGGACGTTTGGGGGTGCCTGGGGGTGGTGTGGAGACACTTGAGGGCAGCTAGAGTGGCGTGGAGGTACTTTGGGGGTAGCATGGGGAGGTTTGGGGGTGCTTGGGGTGGCATGGGAAGGTTTGGGCTTGGCATGGGGACTTTTGGGGACATTTATAGGTGGCTTGGGGATATTCTGGGAATGCCTGGGCATGGCGAGGGGACATTTCAGGGTGGCCGGAGCGTTGTGGGGGAGCTTTGGGACTGGCATGGGGGGATTTGGGGATGCCTAGGGTGGCGTGGGGAGGTTTGGGCTTGGCATGGGGACTTTTGGGGACATTTAGGGGCTGCTTAGGAGCAATTTGGGAGTGTCTAGGAGTGGCTTGGGGATATTTTGGGATGCCTGGGAGTGGCATGGGGACACTTAGGTGTGCTTGGGTGTGACATGGAGTGGTGTGGGGACACTTGGGTGTGACGTGGGGACACTTGGGTGTGACGTGGGGACACTTTGGGATGGCATGGGAACGTTTGGGTGTGCCTGGGGAGGTTTGAGAGTGGTGTGGTGACCACTGGAGGTGGCACATGGGTGCTTGTGGGTGCATGTGGCGCTACTTGGGGAGGCCTGGGGAGGCTTGGGGTCCCCTGAAGGTGCCAACCCCCAGACTGGGGACCCCCCCATCACATATTCTATCCCCCCCAGGCCGGCTTTGGCTACGGCTTGCCCATCTCCCGCCTCTACGCCAAGTACTTCCAGGGGGACCTGCAGCTCTTCTCCATGGAGGGCTTCGGCACCGACGCTGTCATCTACCTAAAGGTGGGTCTTTCCTCCCCAGAATGGGGTGAGAGGGGTCTGTAGCCTCCTGGGGGGGGGGGGGTGGGTGTCGTAGGGCCCTCCCCAGCCCCCCCCTGTGTCTCCCACAGGCCCTGTCCACGGACTCGGTGGAGCGGTTGCCGGTCTACAACAAGTCGGCGTGGCGGCACTACCAGGCCAGCCAGGAGGCAGGGGACTGGTGTGTCCCCAGCACCGAGCCCAAGAACACCTCCACTTACCGTGTCCCCTAGGGCCACTAAAACCCCGGGGGGCTTGCTGACCCCCCCCCAAGGCTGTCAATAGCCCCTGGGACCCCCAGCCCTGGGTGTCCCCCATCACCCCAGGGTGGTGTTTGATGCCGGTGTGATGTTTTAGCATCCCCGTTCTGCATCCTGCTGCCGCGGGCTCACCAGGAAGCGTGTGAAATGTGAGGGTGGGGGGGGTCCCAGTGGGGTGGGGGGTCCCAGCACCCCCCCCCCCCCCCGCCTTGGTGGCACTTAGGTACGTAGCTGGGGGTGGCGTTGGAGTGGCGTGGAGGGGATAGAGCCCCCGTTGCGTGTCCCCCCTCAACCATGGCACCCACCCCAGGGGTAGCAAGGGACTGGTCCTTCCCCAGTATGACCAGTAGCACCTCCCTGCACTCCCCCCAGCCCTGACAGGGTGGAGGGACTGGTCCTGAGACACCCCCCCACCAGCTCCCTGCGTTGTCCCTGGTATTGCACTACTGAGTTGTTCTCACCTGCGTGTGCCCCCCCTCCCGCACCTCCTGCACCACCACCCCCCAGAGGTGGGTTCCCCATCCATGATCTGACCCCCCCCGGGAACCTCCCCCCGACCTCCCCAGGAACCTCTCCCCAAACCCCCCCGCTGTCAGTAAATTGGATGTTGACTGAGCTCCTGGTGTGGTGTTTTGGGGTCTCGGGAAGCACCCCCTGCTTTTCACCCCCCCGAAGTGGATCACTGTGCCCCCTCCATGCCTCAGTTTACCCACCCTGGGGCCACCCGGGCTTGGGAGGGGCTGCTGTGTCACACCACCCTGGGCACAGTCACAGGGTGGCACCTGGGGACACAGGTCCTGAGCATTGTCCCCCCACTCAGGTTGCCCCCCACCCCAGCACTGAGCTCTCCCCACCCCATCCCAGTCAGGCTCACACTGGTTGCACTGGTTTGCACTGGCCCTTGATACCCTTTTATTTCCTGGGGTGTCCCCCGGGGTGCTGTATTTGGGGCTGGGGGGGGCAGCATTCACTCCCCAAACCCTGATTTGGGGGTGTGTGTGTGTCTGGGGGGGTCAGGCCATGCACTGTCCTCGGCTGGTGCCACACCGTGCCGGGGGGGGGGTGGGCCGAGGTGAGGGGGGTGGCTGTGACCCCCTCAGGGTTGGGGGGTTGACAGGAGGCAGGGGGGGGTCTAACGTGCCATTTGCATCCGGAAAAGGGGCCCATGGGGGGGCCCAGACCGTGCCCGTGGGGTGCAGGGGTGCAGCGGGGAGGGGGCGGCTGGAGGAGAGGGGGGGACATGTGCCACTCCGTGCTCGTCTCAGCCTGGCACCGCCGTCCCTTGGCCACGGCGGCTTGTCCCGTGCCGAAGCTGGGTGCCCCCCCGGGGTGTCCCAGGGGGCTGTGGGTGGGGAGGGGATGCAGGGGCGCTCCCGGCCCCCCCCTTTAGCTCCGCCGCTGCTCCTGGTCCTTCTTCTTCTGCTTCTCCCGCTGCTTCTCCGCCTTCTCCTGGGCCTTGCGCTCTTTCTCCACGGCCAGGCTCAGCTCCTTCAGCTTCCTCTTCAGCACGGCACGGTCCTGAGAGCTGCCCACCCCCAGCGCCTGCCGGCACAGCCGGGCGCTGCCAACGGGAACACCCCAACCTCCCCATGGCCTTGGGGCACCAGCACCCCCCCTGCCCCATGGACCAGCCCCTTGGGGTACCTAGACCCCCCCCCTGCACTGGCTGTCTCTCAGGATCATCCCACTGAGATGCCTACACCCCCCATTCACCAGGCTCTTGGGGTACCTAGAACTTCCCATCCTCCTCCTCGACTCCTCCATTGGAATACCTGGAACCTCCCCCTGATCTCCTGCCCCGTGGAGCAGCCAATTAGGACAAGAAGTTTAAGGTACCCTGTGATGAGCCCATTGGGGTACCTAGAACCCACACAGACCTCCTACCCCATAGAGCTTCCTGTTGGAGTACCTGGAGCCTGTTGTCCAGTGATGAGTCCATTGGGATACCTAGAACCCTCCCAGAGCTGTTACACAGAGCACCCTGTTGGGATACCTAGAACGTGCCCAGACCTCCTACCCCTTGAAGCATCCCGTTTGGGGTATCTAGAACCTCTTGTCCTACAAGCTGAGCCTGTTGGGGTACCTGGACCCCCCTGAACCCCAGCAGAAGAGCCCCCCCAGCACCATACCTTGAGCTTGGCACCATCAAGGTGCAGCAGCCGAGGTCCATCGACACCGTGGGCCGAGAACTCCTCCACGTACTGCTCCAGGTTGAGGCTCTCCAGCCACTGTCCCACCTGATGGCACGTCCAGCCTGCAGCTGCGCCGAGGGGCTCATCCAGAAACTGGGCACAGGGGACTGGGTGTTAACGAGGGGTCCCCACAGCACCTGAGGCGGGGGGGGGACGGACCTGACCTTGCGTCCCCTGTGGGTCTCACCTCGTCCGAGGACTGTGACAGGGTGTGGTAGGGGTAGGAGTACTTGGTCGCCATGGGGCCGGGCAGGCGTGGGCTGGCGCTGGGCGGTGGGGAGTCCTCGCTCAGCGTTGAGTCCTGGGGCAGCGGGAGGGGTGAGGGCAGGGCTGGCCCCACTGTCCCCAGAGCAGCCTGGATCCCCCCCTGTAGCTGTCCTTCCCCCTATAGCCATCCTTCCTATAGGGCTACCAGCCCCTGTGGGGCTTTGATCCCTCCTAAAGCCGTCTTGACCCTATGGGGCTTTGATCCCTCTCCTGGTTGCCCAACTCCATGGGGCTTTGAACCCCCCCTCATAGTTATCTTGACTCTATAGAGCTTTGACCCCATCCCCTATAGCTGTCTTGACCCTATGGGGCTTTGATCCATCTCCTTCTGGTTGCCCAACCCTAGGGGGCTTTGATCCCTCTCCTTCTGGTTGCCCAACTCTATGGGGCTTTGAAGCCCCCTCATAGTTATCTTGACCCTATGGGGCTTTGTCTGCTGTCTCCATAGCTACCCAAACCTAAGGGGCTTTGACCTCTTCTGTAGCTACCTAACTCATAGGCCCACCACCCTCCTTCCCTATGGCACCCTGGCCCTATAGGGCTCTCATACCTTCCCCTATAGCTGCCCACCCCCAGGGCCAGGAGCCCCCCATTCCCGGGCACTGACCTGGGAGGCAGATTTGGCAGGGCTGAGCCCCTCGTGCCGGGGGGAGCCGGCAGGAGACGCGGAGCCAGGGGAAGCTGAGCCCCTCGCACCATCCGAGAACCAGGAGAAGGGCAGGAAGGGGGACCCCGAGGGGCGGCCAGGACCCTCTGCTGCCTCCCTGGGGACAGAGCTGCGTTAGGGCCCCTGGATTGTCCCCCTACAGCCCCACCATGCCTGGGGCAGGGGCGGGGGTGTCCCTCACCTGCTGCCCATGGACAGGCGGTTGCTGCCCTTCTCCTTCCGGCTCTTGCTGGAGGATGCTCGGCGCAGGGTCACCCTGGGTGGGATGGAGGTGGGTCGGTGGGGAGTGAGGTGTCCTGATGGCCGTGCCACCCCCACGGCCCCTAGCCTCCCATCCATCCATCCATCCATCCATCCATCCATCCATCCATCCTCAGACACCTCCATCACCTTTAGAGCCTCCTTCTCCATCCCTCCCTTCATCTGCACACCCCTCCCTCCATCCCTGCATCCCATCCTCCATCCCTCCCTCCATCTCTACATCCATCCCTTCCTCCATCCCTCCCTCCATCCCTGCATCCCTTCACCTCCAGGCATCTCCATCTATTCCCACATCTTTCCATTGCACCTCTCCATCTGTTTGTCCGTTCCCCCCCCCCCCCCCCCCTCCATTTCCTCCCTCCAGGGCCAGGTCTCACCCCAAATCCAAGAACTTCCTCCTCGTTTTCTTATCGAGCCCCACGGTGGGGCTGGCCGGCTCGGGGGGGCTCATGTCCCGGCTATCATCTGCAGGACAAGGACAGGGGTGTCACCCACTGCCCCCTACATGGGTGCCAGGTTCCTGCATGCCTCAGGGGGGGTCAGGGGGAGGAAGAGGGGGCTCACCTTCGCTGTGCCGCTGGGGCCGGGCATCGCGGCGGGCAAAGCCAGGCGAGCTGTCGGAGCTGTGGCAGGACTTGGGCGAGGGGGTGCCCGCCAGCCCCTCCTGGGACGAGGCGTTGGTGAGGGGCTGGTAGCGGCTGAGGGGGGACGAGGGGGCCAGGGGGTCCCCCAGCACCCGCTGCACCGCCCCCGCCTCGAAGGAGAACTCGGCGCTGTGGGAGAAGGGTGAGGGGGCCGGGGGGCCGCCATCGCCCTCCACTCCCTGGAGGGCACACGGCATGGAGGGGGGGGGGTCTGTCAAACCCCTGTAGCCCTCCCTGGGGTGTCCCACCCTTGTAGCCCCCCCGGGGTGTTCCCTCCTTGTAGCAACCTCCCGGGGTGTCCCCCCATCCCCTCCCTAACCCCAGCCATGGGGTCCTCCAAAACCCTTCTCTTGGGTCTGTGGTGTGTCCCCCCCCACACCCCCAGCAGCACCCCCCCGGGGCTCACCGCCGCCTCGGGCCCCTCGTCACCCTCGGTGGAGCTGGCGCTGTCTCGCAGGCGGGAGCGGGAGGGCCGGTGGCGGCGGCCCTTGGCTAGGAGCCGGGCACGGGCCTTCTGCAGGCTACTGTCCAGGCGCGGCGTCTCTGGAACCACAGCGGTAAAATCTGGGGGTGAAAGAGAGACCGGGGCAGAGAGAGAGAGAGAGAGACGGACAGACGGGAGCAGGATGGAGTGGATGGATGGACAGACAGGTAGGGAGCAGGAAAAGGTGGATGGATGGATGGATGGATGGATGGATGGATGGATGGATGGATGGATGGATGGAGACAGGGAGAAGGATGGACAAATAGAGAAGTAGGGACAAGGAGATATGAAGAAGGGGTGGTTGGATGGATGTATGGATGGGTAGGGAGGGAAGATGTGGGTGGACGGATGGGCGGGTAGGCGGAAGGAAGATGGGGATGGATGGATGGACAGGAGGACAGACAGAAAGAAGATGGGGATGGATGAACAAATGGAGAGAGAAGGACAAGGAGATACGAGGGAGGGGTGGTTGGAAGGGTGGATGGACATGTAGGGAAGGAAGATGGGGATGGATGGATGGATGGATGGATGGATGGATGGATGGATGGACGGACAGACGGACAGATAGGTAGGGAAAAGGAAGATGGGGATGGATGGAGACAGGGAGGAGATGGATGGACAAATGGAGAAGTAGGGACAAGGAGATACGAGGGAGGGAGGGATGGATGGGTAGGGAGAAGGAAGATGGGGATGGAGGGAGGGATGGATGGATGGATGGATGGATGGAGACAGGGAGAAGGAGATGGATGGACAAATGGAGAATTAGGGACAAAGAGATACAAGGGATGGATGGTTGGAAGGATGGATGGAGACATAGGGAGGGAAGATATATATGGATGGATGGATGGATGGATGGATGGTCAGACAGGGAGAAGGAAGATGTGGATGGATGGGGACAGGGAGAAGGAGACGGGTAAACAAATGGAGAGGGAGGGACAAGGAGATACAAGGGAGGGATGGTTGGAAGGATGGATGGACAGGTAGGTAAGAAAAGGGGATGGTGGACGGACAGATGGGTGGAGACAAGGAGATGGGGATGGATAGAGGGATGGGGACAGGGATAGACAAATGGAGAGGTAGGGACAAGGAGACACAAGGAAGGAATGGAATGACAGATGGACATGTAGGGAGAGGGAAGACATGGGTGGATGGATGGATGGATGGATGGATGGATGGATGGATGGATGAATGGATGGACAGACATACACAGGTAGGGAAAAGGAGATGGGGGTATGGACAGATGGACAGGTAGGGACAGGGAGACGGGGAGGGAGGGATAAGGCCAGGTAGAGGAGATGGAGGGACAGATGGATGGATAAGGACAGGAAGACAGATGGAGGGACAAATGGCCAGTTAGGGACAGGGAGAAGGATGGGAGAGCATCGGAGGGAGAGGTGGACAGACGGTCAGGAGAAGACGACCAGCCAGGTAGAGAGGGGACAGAGGGACAGCGGGACACAGGGACGGGGCAGGAGAGTCAAAGGACGGGCAGGGGATCCCAGGGGAGATGGGAGAAGGGAGCATTGGGGACATGGATGGATGGGGCACCCCAGTGGGGTGGGACAGGGGACAGAGGGACAGAGAGAAATGTTCAAAGAGATGCCCCGGCATGGGCAGAGGAGCAGTGGGGGTGTCCCCGAGGACAGAGCGTCCCCATCACCCGGGGCGGGGAAGAAGCTTTGCCCAAGGTCTGGCTGGGACCACTCCAATGTCCCTGCCTTGCTGTGGCCTCCTGTATCCCAACCCTGGCCCAGGGAGTGGCTTCAGGCCGTGTCCCCTGCTGTGTCCCCATGTCTCCATCACCCTCTGTGTGCCCATACCCACATGCCTGTGTCCCCTGTGTCCCCCTGCCCCATGCATGTCCCCATACCCATATATCTGTGCCCCATGCATGTCCCCATGCCACCCTGTCCCCTGTGCCACACATGTCCCTCTGCAGATGGCTTCATGCCCCATGTGTCCCCTAGCACACGTTGTCCCCAAGCCCGTTTCTGGGATCTCCCCCTCACCACTGGCAGGCAGGAGGACACTGAGGGAGGGTGGGGGACCCGCGGGGCAGCACCCATGGGTGGCTCTGCGCCCCACGGGCCCCCAGGGGGGACTCACCGAAAACCTCATCCGTGTCCTGCAGTTTGGAGACCGACATGGTGGGACAGAGCTGGGGACAGAGGGGACAGTCAGGGAGGGGGAACCCCGTGCTGGGCGAGTGGGGGGGGGGGGCAAGGGGGAGCAGGAAGGGAATCCGGCCCCCAATGCACCCAGACCCTCTGCAAGTGGGGGTGGGAAGGGTGTGTGTGTGCCCCCACCCTCTCAGTGATCCCAGTATCCCTATGCCCTCAGCCTCGAAGTGCTGGGGGGGGGGGGGGGGGGGAGGAGGGAAGGGACTTGGGGGGGAGCAGGACACAGCACATATCGTCCCCCCACTGGGGGTACGTGGGGACAGTGGGGGAAGAGCAGGCTGGGGGGGTACTGGGGATGCTTTTTGCAGGGCAGCCGGAAAGGGGTTAAATCCCCCCCCCCGGGGGTTCGGGAGTCTCCAGCTCGGGGGGAAGCGGGGGGTACATAATGCCTTGGCAGCATCGTAGGGGGCTGCGGGGGGGGGGGGGGGGGGGGGCAGATATCCGAGCCCAGCTCTCTCTCAGCCCCTCCCTTCCCCTAGGGAACCGGGACCAGCGCGGGCTGGGGGGGTCCGGGAGGGGGCTGGGCTGCGGGGGGGCCGCAGGGCAGGGGGCGAGGACCTTACCGGGAGGGGACAGCACCGTCGGGGGGAGTGGGGGGGGGGGGCTGGCTGTACCCGGGATGCTCTACCGGGGAAAGGGGATGTACGGGGTACGGGGCCGTACCGGGGATGCTCTACCGGGGGTGGGGCTGTACGGGGAACGGGGATGTACCGGAGGTGGGGGGGTTGTACTCGGGATGCTGCACCGGGGGTGGGGCTGAACGGGGAACGGGGATGTACCGGAGGTGGGGGGATTGTACCCGGGATGCTGTACCGGGGGTGGGGCTGTACCGGGGATGTTGTACCGAGGGATGGGGGAGTTGTAGCGGGGATGCCACCCAGTGGATGGGGCTGTACCGGGGATGCTGTACCTGGGGATGGGGGGATTGTACCGGGGATGCTGTACCGGGGGTGGGGCTGTACCGGGAATGCTGTACCGGGGGTGGGGCTGTACCGGAGATGCTGTCCGGTGGATGGGGCTGTACCGGGGATGCTGTACCGATGGATGGGCTGCCCGGGGGTTACGCCCTGGTGTGTGTCGTCCTCCCCCCCCCACCCCCGAAACTCACCCGCGCTCCTCGGGCATCCTGGGCGCCTCCCGCCGCCGGGCCGGGCCGAGGGCGCCGGGGAAGCGCCGGGCCGGGCCGAGCCGAGCGGAGGGCGGTGCGGAGCGGGGCCGCCCCGCCGGGCCGGGGGCCGCGGGGGGGGGACAGGAACCCGGAAGCGGCCGGGGGGGGGGGGGGGGGGGAAGGGGGGGGATGTGTGTGTGTGTGTGTGTGTGTGTGTGTGTGTGTTGGGGAGGGGGGGCTGGGATCAACCGCCCCGCCCCGCCCGGCTCGGTTCGGCCCAGGCCCGGCCGGTCCCGGAGGCGGCGGCGGTGCTGAACGGACAGCTCCCGGGGGGGGGGGACACACGAGGGGGGGGACACACACGTACTCTAGGGGGGGAGACGGACACCCCGGGGGGGGACACGGACACGGGGGGGGGGGGAAGAGGACACGGGGGGGCACGGACACTGGGGGGGAAGGGACACACACACACGGGGTGGGGGGGGGGTTACGGCTCCACCCCCATGCGCGCCCCCCTTGCCCCCCCCCCCGCTTCATGCATACGCACCCACACACACACACTGCCTCCCCCAGCCCTCCCATAGCCCCATGGAGATAGGTTGGGGTCCCAGTGTCCCCAGTTCTTTCCAGTCCTCCTAGTGTCCCCCCCAATCCTTCCCAGTCCTCCCAATGCCCCCAGTCCTCCCACTCCTCCCGGTGTCCCCAATTCTTCCCAGTCCTCCCAGTGCCCCCCAATCCTTCCCACTCCTCGTAGTATCCCTAATCCTTCCCAATCCTCCCAGTTTCCCAAGTCCTTCCCACTTCTCCCAGTGCCTCCCAGCCTTCCCATTTCTCCCAGGTCCCCCCCAATCCTTCCTCCTCCTCCCAGTGTCCCCCAATCTTTCCCAGTCCTCCTGGTACCCCACATTCTTCCCACTCCTCCCAGTGCCCTCCAATCCTTCCCACTCCTCCCAGTACCCCCCAGCCTTCCCACTCCTGCCAGTGTTCCTCAATTCTTCCCAGTCCTCCCAGTTTCCCCAATCCTTCCCAGTCCTCCCAGTGTCCCCAACCCTTCCCACTTCTCCCAGTGCCTTCCATCCTTCTCACTCCTCCCCATGCCCCCCCAATTCTTCCCACTCCTCCCAATACCCCCAGTTTCCCCAATCCTTCCCAGTCCTCCCAATGCACCCAATCTTCCCAGTTTCCCCAATACTTCCCAGTCCTCCCAGTGTCCCTAATTTGTCCCAGTCCTCCCAGTGCCCCCCAATTCTTCCCACTCCTCCCAATGCCCCCACTCCTCCCAGTGCCCCCAGTGGTCCCAGCCGGCCGGGAGAAGGAGGGGCGGTGGGACGCTGAGGCCGTTGTTTATGGGGATGGCGGGACGCGCGGACGCTGCGTTACAAAACGAGGACCAGTACATACATACGTACATATATATATAGTATATACACCCACAGGTATACGTGTGAGATTAAATAACCCCAGCACCCCCCCGGGGCTCTTGCTCCCCGCCCCCCCCCCCTTAAATACTTCCTCCCCCTCCCCCCGAAAGTGGCTCCAATCCAGTCGGACACCCCCCACCCCCCTTTTCCCCACCCCCTTCCCGCTTGCCCCCCTCCTCCCCCTCCCAGTATAACCAGCTCTGGCTCCCAGTTGCCCCCACATCCAGTTACTGTCGGAGACTCGGTACTTCGGGGAGGGGGCGAGGGGGGGAGCAAAGTAGAAACAAAATCTAAAGGGGTTCCCCCTGGGCCAAGGGGCAGGGACCCCCCCGACCCGGCTGGGGTTGGCCAGTGGTGGGGGGTGTTCTAGCCCCAGAGAAATACTGTGATTTATTGGGGGGTGGGGGTGGTGTATTTACAGTGGGGGGGGGCGGGTGAGAGCATCACCCCCACCCTGGAGGGGGACCGGCCTCTGTCCCCCCCCACTTCTGCCCAGGGAAGGCGAAAGCCCTGGACTCAGGGAGGGTAGTGGCAGGTGCTGGGGGGCACTGGGGGCACCCCCCATCCGTGCCCCTGCAGTGGGATGCTGGGCAGCCCCCACATCCCCGGGGGGGTGCGGTGGGGCTGGTGCCCCCCTCCCCATGCCCGCTGCAGGGATTGGCAAAGGCTGAGGGGGTCCCTCCAGCCCGGCGGTGGTGGCACTGGGGAGGGGGCACCAGGGGGTGCACTTGGGGTCCCCCCTCCATGATGAAGGTCCATGGTGTCCCGGGCACCAAACCCGAGGGGGGGCACTTCACTGTGGTGTCGGGGTCAAGTCCGCGGGGGGGGGCCCAAAGGCAACCGGCCGCCCCCAGCTGGTGGTCCAGGAGAGTCCCAAGAGTAGGAGCTGGGTGCAGGGGGGTCTTCCAGTGTACCCCCCACTTTGCTCCCCAGTATGGCTCAAATTTAGGGGGGGGGGGGCATTTCTGCCTGTCCTCCCCACAGTGTCCAACCGGGATGCCAGCTCTGTGTCCAGGGGGTGGGGAGCGTCATGTCGAGGGGAAGATGCACTTGGGGAGGGGGGGAGGCCTAGGGGGGGCCGTGCCCCCCCCAGTCGGTCCATCACGTCACCACGAGACTCACATTGGACACAGACACGAACGCGGGGTGTCCGCCCCCCCCCAATCCCTCCCCAAAGACGCACCCCAGCTCCCCCTGCCTTGCTGTCTGTGCCCCTGGGGGGGGGGGAGGGGGGGAGAGAGTGGGGGGCACCAGGAGGCCTTGGCGGGGGGGGGGGGGGTGTGTGTGTGTCTCGCCTCCTCCCTGGTGGGGAAGGGGTGTGTGGGGGTTGTGGAGGGGACAGGGCTGTGGGGGAGAGGCCCCCCCCTCCCCCCCCCCCCAAAATCGCTGCGGTTTGAGGGTGGTTTAAGTCGGGTTGGAATTTTTCAAAGTCTGCAGCTTGGCCTCCAGTTCGGAGATCTGAAAAACAGCAAAGGGGAGAGGTCTCAGCCGGGCGGGGGGGGGGGGGGGGGGGGGGAGGCGGGGAGGGGGCAAGGGGCATGGGGACTTGGGGGGGGACACAGGGACATGGGGGCAAACACGTAGTGGAGGGGACAACAGGGCTGGGAGAGACAGAGTGAGGATACAGGGATGGGGATACAAAGATGCGGGGGGGGACTGGTCTGGGGTGGGGGGCACACAGGACAAGGGGGGCAGGACACGGGGGTGGGGGGGACACAGGGCTCGGGGGACAGAGGGGGAGAGGGGCAGGGGGCCAGCGTGGGCAGGAGGAGGGTGCTGGAGGGCCAGTGTGGGGCTGGAGGCACAGGGTCGGGGGGGGCACAGAGCCGGGGGGAGCACAAGGATGAGGGGCAGGCTGGGGGCAGAGGGATGGGGGGGGGGGGGGCTGCAGGCAGGCAGTGGGTGAGTCTCTGTGGGAGGTGAGGGGGACATTTTGGGGGTGATGGAGGAGGGCATAAGGGGGTGGGATGTAGGGGGGCTCTGCTGGGTGCTAGGGGACCCCCCTGGTGCCCCCCAGCCGGGTGGGTGCCGGCCCCCCCGCTGCGACCCACAGCAGCCTCCCAGGGGATCTGGTGACCCCGCGGAGGATCTGCTATGACCCAGCACAGCTCTGGCCCCCCAACCCCAGCTTGGAGGGGGGGGGCGGGAAGGAATCCAGTGTCGCTAGCATGGAATCCAGTGTGACCCGCTGTGGGATCCAGCATGACCAGCATGGGATCCAGCTCCCAACAGAGGATGGAGTGTCACCCCGTGCCTGGCGCAGATCTACCGGGGACCACGGGGGGATCCTGCCCCAGCAGCCTGGGATCCGGTGCCCGAGAAGATCCCTTTTTGATCCATGATGGAATGCCAGACCCTGGAGCAAGATCTGCTGCCACCCAAACCCCAGGCAGATCCACTGCAATCCAGTGT
Source organism: Numenius arquata (assembly GCF_964106895.1). Taxonomy (NCBI): domain Eukaryota; kingdom Metazoa; phylum Chordata; class Aves; order Charadriiformes; family Scolopacidae; genus Numenius; species Numenius arquata. Next base: position 4,975,748 of record NC_133598.1, on the reverse strand, counting down.
GGGATCCAGTGCCGGGAGGAGGACGGGGCGCGCTCCGGCACCCCAGCAGATCCCCCCGCGATCCGGTGGCGGAAGGGAGCACAATCCAGTTGGGATCTGGTGCCCAAAGCAGATTCCCCCACCGCGATCCGGTGTGGGATCCGGCAGCCGGAGCTCAGTCCAGAGCAGGGGGGAGGGGGCGGGCAGTGCCCCACGCAGCTCCGCTACCGCCCGGCGTGGGATCCAGCGGCTGGTGGCGCCCGAGCGGATCTGCTGCGATCCATCCTGGGATCCAGCGGCGATCGTCGGGAAGCCATGGGCCGCGGCGGCGGCAGGGTGGTGGCAGCGGCGTGACGGAGCGGGGCCGGGCGACGGCGGGGCCAAAGCCGGGGCCAGCCGTTGCCCGCGGGGCTCAGGGGCAGCCCGCGTCCCGGCGCCCGGTGCCCACCTTCTCCTGCAGCTTCTCCATCTCCTCCTTGTGCGCCAGCTCCGACTCCTCCAGCACCCGCCGCTGCGCCGTCTCCTTCTTCAGGAACTCGATCTCCCTGCGGGGGAGCCAGAGCGTGGGTGCTCATCACCCCCCCCATACCCAGCACCGGGGGGGACCTCAGGACTTGGATGCCAGGGGAGGCCTGTGGTCAGTGGGGTGGTTGCTTCCCAGGGATCTCCCAGGGGATGGTCCCAGCCCAGGGATGAGGGATGTCCAGGAAGAAGTTGGTGCCCCAGAGATGGGTCTACATCAAGGGGATGGTCCCTGCCCAAGGGATGGTCCATGACCAGGTGAAGGTCCCTGCCCAGAGGGAAGGGATGTGAGATGCCCAGGAAGGATCTAGTGCCCCAGGGATGGGTCCACATCAAGGGGAAGGTCCTTGCCCCAGACCATGGTCCCTTCTCAGGGGCTGGTCCATGCCCGGCCATGAGGGATGTCCAGGAAGGAGTTGGTGCCCCACGGATGGTTCTGTCAAGGGGAAGGTCCCTGCCCAAGGGATGGTCCCTGCCCAGGGGATGAAAGGTGCCCAGGAATGATTTGGTGCCTCAGGGATGGGTTTCTGCCCAGAGGATGGTCTGTGCCCAGGGACAAAGGCTGCCCATGAAGGGGTTGGTGCCCAACGAGTGGGTCCATGGCAAGGGGATGGTCCATGCCCAGGGTATGGTTCATGCCCAAGAGCACGGTCTGTGCCCAGGGACAAGGGGTCCCTGGGAAGGGGTTGGTGCCCCAGGGATGGGTCCATGCCCAGGGGGATGCTTGGTGCCCAGGGAAGGATCGGTGCCCAGGTCCCGGTGCTGCCCTCACTTTTGCTGGTACTCCTTGATGAGCCTCTTGGCCTTGCTGTACTTGCGCTCCAGGGTCTGGTACTGGGCCTGCGTCTCCTTGAGGTGCTCGTCCACAGCCTGGCAGAGGTTCTGCGCCTCCATCCAGTACCCCTCCAGCTTTTCCATCCGCTCCTTGTTCTCCTCCACACTCTGTTCCAGTTGGGCCTTCTCGGCCCGCCAGCGTGCCTTCTCCTGCTCCAGGCACTGCAGCTGGGGGACAGAGGGGTCAGGGCATGGCAGAGGATGGCATGGTGTAGCCAGGGAGCAGGCATGATGTGGTACGGCACAGCACATCATGGCATGGCTTGGCAGACCATGGCATGGCACGGCCAGGGACCAGTCATGATGTCACATGACATGGCATGGCACAGCACATCATGGCATGGCTTGGCACAGCATGGCATGGCACAGCCAGGGAGCAGACATGGCTCAGCATGGCACCACATAGCCAGGGAGCTGGCATGGCACGGCACGGCACGGCAAATCATGGCACAGCATGGCATAACACGGCACAACATGGCACGGCATAGCCAAGGAGTAGGCATGACATGGCATGACATGGCATGGCACAGCATAGCGTGGCATGGCTTGGCACAGCATGGCACAGCAAAGCCAGGGACCAGTCATGACATGGTATGGCACGGCATGGCACAGCATGGCACAGCAAGGCATGGCACAGCCTGGCACAGCATGGCATGGCATAGCCAGGGGTAGGCATGACATGGCACGGCATGGGACCAGTCATGACATCACATGGCATGGCATGGCATGATATGGCACAGCACGGCGTGGCGTGGCATGGCATAGCCAGGGAGCACGCATGGCACAGCATGGCCAGAGACCAGGCATGACATGGCATGACATAGCATGGCACATCATGGCACAGCATAGCCAGGGAGCAGGCATGGCGTGGCATGGCGTGGCACGGCGTGGTGAGGGGTCTGGGGGGGAAGGTGTGGGGAGCTCGGAAGGGGTGGAGGAGATGGAGATCCAGGGGGGCCTGGGGAGATAGAGATGGAGGGGGTCCTCCCGCCCGCAGGGAGATGGGGCACCCGCTCACCTTCCTCTTCAGCTGCTGGATCTCGGCCTCGGTGACAGCGTGTTTGATCTGGAGCTGCGAGAGGAGCCGGGCATTGGCACGGGGTGGGCACATCCCTGCACCCCTCCTGGGCGTGCACACACGCTGCCACGTGTGTGACGCCCTATTTCCCACGTCCCCTCCTCACCTCCTTGAACTTGTGCACCAGCTTTTCGGGGTCCATCTCCACGGGGGAGAGCGTGTCCTCGTTCTCGGCCAGCTCGAACACCTCGATGGCCATCTCACCACTGGGGAACATGGGGCTCATCTCCTCTTCCTCGTCCGTGGCGTACTCGCCCGTCTGCGGAGGGCACGGAGCCGCGTTGGCACGTGGTGGTCCCCAGCCTGGCACCCCCACCCCATCCCACCTGGGGAAAACCGAGTCACCGGCCCCATATAGAGTGGGGGGGGACCACGTCTGTCCCCTCCTGGGTGGGTGTTGTCCCCCCCGCCTCACCTCCTCGTCATCCTCGGTGTACTGGGTGTAGCGCTGCTCGATCATCTCCCGCTGCCACCGCTCCTGCTCCAGCGTCTGCTGGATCAGCTGGGCCACCTCGCTCTGCTCCCCTGGCTTCTCCCGACCGATGAGGAACCTGTGGGGACGGCGGGGGCTCAGCCAGGGACGGGGGGCTCCGGCCGTGGGGGGTCTGGGGTGGGGGACACCCAGGTGGCACACCTGGGACAGTGAGGAGGCTCAGCCTGGGGACACCCAGGTGGCACAGGCAGGGGACAACCTTGCTGGGACAGGTAGTGCTCCTGGGGGTGGCAAATCTGGGGGAGATGTGGATGAGTTGGGGGGCTGGGAGGATCCTGGGCTGCTGTGGGGGCACTTTGGGGGGCACCAGGGTGGCACAGGGCAGGCAGTGGGCATGGGGACTAGGGGGGCAGAGGTGTTTTGGGGCAGGGGGACAGCCCGGCTGAGGAGCTGGGGTGCTCTGGGGACAGGCTATGGGGCAGGGTGCCTCAGGGGGCCCAGCATGGGCTGTGGGGGTTTCCCAGCCCCCCAAACCCTCCAGCCCCAGGCCCTACCGGACGCGTCCCTTGGTGTTCCTGAGGACGGAGGCAGCGAAGCTCTGCGTCACCCCCACCAGGCTGGTGCCATCCACCTCCACGATGAGATCGTTCACCTGGATCCTGGGAAGAAGGGGATCGTCACACCCACTGCCCACCTCCCCGGTATCTCCCACTCCCGGGGAACATCTGGCACATCTGCCCGCTCCCGCACCACCTCCTCCACCACTACCCAAGCCCTCTGGCGAGCGGCAGAGGGGACCCAGGTGGGTGTTTCAGGCCGGGCAGCCCCTTACCTGCCGTCCCGGTGGGCTGCTCCCCCCTCTGTCACTGTCTTGACGAAGATGCCCAGCTTCTCCAGACCCATGTCAGCCCCCGCGCCCATTCCGATGATGCTGATCCCCAGTCCTTCGGAGTCTGCGGAGACAGAGAGCCGTGTCCTGGAGGGGTGGCAGCAGCCACCCAATGCCACCGGAGTCACCTCCAACCTGTCCCTAAGGTGCCACAGAGGCTCCAGGGTGCAGGATGAGGTGAGGACCCACCTTTCTCCAGCTCCACGGGGAAGAGGTCAAGCCGCTCCACCCTCTTCTCCAGCTCATACTCAGCTGACGCAGCCATGGGGTCAACGTCTTCATTGCGGCGGTCGTAGTCTTCATTGGAGTAAGTGCTGAAGACCTGCCAGAGTGGAGGGAGCTCCTCAGCGAGGGGGTGGGATGGGGTAGGAACCACCCACCACCCCGGCACCAGCAGCACCCATGGCTGAAGGGGTGTCCCTGAGCAAGGGGATCCCCGGGCAGAGGCACAGGGGGGTGTTACTGAAGCTATGAGACACTGGAGAATCCCCCCCCCCCCCTCAAGCCTTGTCATGGAGTGAAGGGGGAGTTTGAAGACACACAGAGGGTTTGGGGTGGCCCCGGGAGCAGAGATGGTGTCTTGCCCTGTGCCCCACGGATGGATGGACAGAAAGACGGACAAAGGGGTGGACGGATGGAACGACAGATGGACAGATGGATGGAAGGAAAGAAGGATGGATGAATGGATGGATGGATGGATGGAAGGAAGAAAGGAAGGATGGACGGACAGGGTGTACAAGCACTGGCTGCTCTGAGTGACAGTTTGGGGAGGGCAGAACTGGCTTTTCCCCCCTGCTCCCCTCATCCTCCCCCTTCCCAGGCAGGGGCTCCCCAGCTCTCGGCCCACCACCTTCTCATGGTCCAAATTGGCCTGCAGGAGCAGGGAAGGGCTCTCTCCCTGGGGCAGCCTCACCTTCTCTGCCCTTCCCTGCCCCTCACCCCTGCCTGGGCACCTCCATGGGCCAGCCCGGACCCCAGGGACCCAAACCCACCATCATGGCCAGGAGAGAGAAATCCCACTATAAGTTTGGGGTTGGTTTATTCCCCTGGGTTTCCACCCAGCAGGTTCCACCTCCGGGCACTCGCCTGGGTACAGGGAGCACCAGGGACTCTGCAGACCCTGGGGGTCCACAGGTCACCCCCTCCCCAGGTTTCCATCGTGCCCCGCACCCATCTCTCCCCATCAGGTGTCACTTGTAGGACGCTTGAGCTTGGGCACCGAGGAGGAGTCAACCACGGGGCTGGGGCTGCCCCTGTGTCCTCCTGGGGGACACAGAGGTCCCCAGCCACCTTCAGTCCCAAGGGAGTGGGGATGGGGATGGGTCGGGGCCACTAACACAGTACATTGCTTGGGGACCCTGACCCTCGTCGTGGGGCACCCCTAAACGCCTGGTTCAATGGGGCCAGCAGCTCAGGGGGGCTGGGGCACTCCCATGGTCACCCTGAGGTTGGGTGTCCCCGTGCTGGGCACCGAGGTGCCCCTGGCTGAGGTTGGGTGTGCCACCAGCACGATGTCCCCAGCCTGGAGCCATAGGGAATGGGATGCCATGTCCCTGCACCCCGGGAGGCTGCCGGCACCCCTCTCCAGATGGGGACACGCCAGCCGGGCGCTGAGCCTGGCAGATGTCCCCGGAGGGGCCCCAGCCCAGGGATGCCGCCGGGGCGAGTGGATTAGTGATAACACGGCAGGGCTAAAGCCTCGCCACGGAGGGTATTAGGGATGAGTGTCAAGGGCCATCGCACAAAGCCCGGTGACACCCACAGACAGGCAGGACCCACCCGGGTGGCACCCAGGGGTGCTGAGGACCACCAGGGCAGGGGATGTGCCTCCGTCCCCCTGTTTGCATGCCATCACCAGGGGGGGCTGTGGGCACCCGAGCCCACGGGGACATGTCCCGGCTCACCCCGCTGTGCCCCCCACCCCTGTCCCCGTGTCCTGGGGGGTTTGGGACGTGGTGGGGGTCTGGAGTGGATTCCAAGGGAGAAGCAGCCAGAGCCAGCACATGCCCAGGGGAGGGGGCTAGCAGAGTGTGCACCCCGTCCCCGGGTACAGGGTGCCCCCTTTGGGGGCCACGCTGGGGCTGGGTGGGGGTCTTCAGCGCTCCCGGCCCCCACCACCACAGTGGGTTTGGGGGGCTCAGCATCGCCCATGCACCCGGAGTGGGACGGGGGGGGAAGCTGGGCCTCCCGGATACCTGGGTCCCCCTCCCCACCTGTGTAGGGGACCCCCACCATCACCCTGCAGTGGGATATGGGGGGGTAAAAGCAAGAGGTTGGAAGCAGTGTTGGGGGGGGGAGCACCCCAAAAAGCCCAGCTGCCCATCCATGGTGGGGGTGGGACACCCTTCCCAGGGCTGGGCTGGCCGGTTCCCACGGGACCAAGACCCCCCCCAACATGCAGCCACCCAGCACAGCGTTGTCCCCTGCCCGGGCCACGGCGGTCCCTGTCCCCCCGTCCCAGGTGGGGCCACCCACCCGCTCTGACTCAGAGCCAGAATATAGGCCGGGGCTCTAAAAATAACCCAGCTCCGGCACAAAGCAATCGCTGCTTCCCCGGTCGGGGGGATTCGAGCGGGAGAGAACACCCCGAAATAGCTGCCACGGCCCCTTCTCCTCCCGCCCCATCGCTGGGGGAGCATTCCAGATGGGGACCCCCACCCCAGCTGGCATCCCCACCGGGGAACTGGGGGGGGGACATGGGGGATGCTGTCCTCCCTTCCTGGCCATGCCGCTGAGACACTTCCCCTTCCTCCACTTCCCGAAACGGTCCCGGGCGCCAGGCTGGGCCCATGGCGGGGGCAAATACCCACCCCAATGCCACCTCATCCTCGGGGACCCCCACTTTGGGAGGAGCCCCGGCACCGAGGGACCCCCCCGGGGACCAAGAGCAAGAGGGTGGCGGCGCGGCCGCCGCACCCAGCACCCCGTACCCGGATATTTCGGGCATCCCCACCCAAAATATGGGGGCGGCTCCTGGCCCGTCCCGAGCACAGCGGTGGGTTGGCACTGGGTGCCATGCATGGCCACTCCAGTGGGTCCCAGTGTCACCTCTCCCTGTCACACCAGCCCCGGGGTGGCCCCTCCACTGGTGGGGGGGCCAGGCCATGCCAGGGCAGGGCCCTTCATTAGCCAGCTTGTTAGCCAGGCCCAGGAGGCCACCCTCTCTCCTCCAGCGCAAGGGCATGGCCAAGAGGGCTGGGGGGGGGAAGGGGGGCACAGACCCCCACCCCACATCTCTGTCCCTGGCACCAGCCCCCCCAAAGGGCGTTGTTTGGGGGGGAACATATACCCCACCCCGGGCTGGGCCCCACCCTGGGGTGCTCCTCACTCTGGGGTGCCCCCCTCACCTTTGGGTGCTCCTCACCCTGGGGTACCCCCAACTCTGGGGTGCTCCTCACCTTGGGGTCCTCCTCACCCTAGGGTACCCCTAACCCTGGGGTGCTCCTCATCCTAGGGTACCTCCAGCCTTGGGGTACCCCCAACCCTGGGCTGCTCCTCACCCCAGGGTACCTCCCTATCCCCAGCTGCCCCCCACCCCACGGTATCCCCCCCGCCACTCCCAGCTGCTCCTCCATCCCCAGTCCCCCCAGCCCATCTCACCTGGATGGGGGCCGTGCTGAACTGGATCTTGCGGTTGGGGACAGGCTCCTCTTCCTCGGACAGCCCAGGGATCTCCACACAACCTGACTCGGGCTCGTACAGCCCTTCGGCCTCCTCCTCCTCCTCCAGCCCACTGCCCCCCGAGTCCTCCCCGAGCCCACTGTAGGCACTTATGTCCACCAGGTCTGCCTCGGAGAAGTCCTCCTTCTTGGCCTCCTCATAGGCATCGCCCTCCTCCGCCCGCTCGCCCTTGATGTCCTCCTCGCCCGTGGCCACCGCCGAGCCCCCATCCAGCCGGGGGGCAGTGGGCGCTGGACTCTCGGCCCCCTTGGCTGGTTGGGGTGCAGGCACCGGTTCACTCGCTCCTGCTGTCGCCGCCTCCTCCTCCTCCTCCTCTTCGGCCTCACCGCTCTCCTCCACCTCCACGGGCTTGATCTTGCAGACCTCCTGCACCCGTGGGGTGGCCGTCTCCTTCTCCACCGGCCGGCTGGTCTTCCCCGCTGTCTTCTCCTCCTCTGGTGGCCTGGCTCGTGCTGGGGCAGCATGGCCATCACCTGACCGTCCAGCCTCGGGGCTTGGCAAGAAGACCCGAGGTCGCTTGCCTACCACCTTGGCATTGAGTGGTCCTCCCGCTCGGCCTGGCGCCTTATGGAGGTTGTTACGGAGGTCGGCCTTCTCGAAGACGGCGCTGAGCTGGCTGACGGTGGGTGAGACGGCCTCGGTGTCCAGCTTGTCCAAGGACTCGGTGCTGCCGTTGAACCTCACCACCACGTCCAGCTTACGGTCCTGGAAACCGGCTCGTTCCTTACGTAGCAAGAGCTTGGTGGTGGTGGCCTTCTCCTGCGGGCTCCTCTCGAAGATCTTACGGGTCTCCTGCAGCTTGGAGAAGGGTTTGTCGGGTTTGGAGTCGAAGCGACTGACCCTCTCCGAGACGCTGGTGCCCAGCTTGAGGAGGTTGCCCTGGTCCATGCTCTCGCTGAGGCTACCAGCCCGGGGCAAGGAGAGACGGACGGGCTTCTCCTTGGCCTTGGCCAGGTCGCAGGCGCCCTCGGGGCCGGGCGCCGTCCCCATCTGCAGGAACATGTTCTTGATACGGTGAACGTTGGAGCCATACTTCTTACCCCGGCTTTTCTTGCCGTCTTCGCCGTCGGCTTCCTTTGTGGGTGCCAGGGCCTGGATGGTGGCCTCGTAGGCGTTCCGGTGGGGGGACGCGCTCCGTAACCCCCCGCCACCCGTCGCCCCGCCGGAGGGGGACCCCCCACCGGCGGCGGTCGCCCCGCCGCCTGCCTCCGTCCTCAACATGCCTCCACCGGGCCTCCGCTCCGCATCGCCCGCCGCCGCCGCCGCCGCCACCGCCGCCGCGGCCCCTCGCCGGCTACAGCGGCATTGGGGAGGGGGATGCCGCCCGCAGCGGGGTGGGGGGGGGACGGGCTACCACCGACACACCTGCACCGGCCCGCGGCGGAGGGGGGGGATGCGGGGCTCGGTCAGGCCATGTCCATCCCGGGGGGGCTCCCCCCCCCCCTCCACCCCAGCCCTTCTTCCTTCCTCCCTTCTCCTCCTCTTCCCCTTTCTCTGTGGCTGGTGATGGAGCCGCCGCTGCCTGCGATCTGCCCGCCCCGCTGCCCGCAGAGCCCTCTGGGTCTTAGCGGCGCGCTCCCTCCTTCCTCTTCCTCGCCCGCCCCGCTTCGGACTCGCCACCCGGCGACGGGAGACCCCCCCCCGCCCTTCACACACACATACCCCGAGATACCCCCCACCACCACCACCACCCTCCGCCCGGATACCCCGCCGCGGTCCCCTCCCCACACCCGCACGGGGTCTCCTCCCTGTGGCATGTGTCGTGTCGCGTCCGTCCGTGTGTCCCCCCCCCCCGCCCCGCAGCATCCGTGCGTGTCCCCCGGGTTCTCCGGGGTTGTTGCCCCCCCCAGATCTGTACCCACGTCCCCCCACAGCTCTGTCCCCACATCCCCCTATCTCTGTGCCCATGTGTCAGAGCCCGGCTCTGTCCCCACATCCTCCTCCAGCTCCGTCCCCACATCCCCCCCATCTCTGTGCCCATGTGTCCCCCCCCAGCTCTGTCCCCCCATCCCACCATCTCTGTGCCCATGTGTCCCCCCCCAGCTCTGTCCCCCCATCCCCCCATCTCTGTGCCCATGTGTCCCCCCCAGCTCTGTCCCCCCATCCCCCCATCTCTGTGCCCATGTGTCCCCCCCCAGCTCGTCCCCCCATCCCCCCATCTCTGTGCCCATGTGTCCCCCCCAGCTCTGTCCCCCCATCCCTCCATCTCTGTGCCCATGTGTCCCCCCACAGCTCTGTCCCCACATCCTCCCCCAGCTCCGTCCCCACATCCCCCCGCAGCTCTGTCCCCCCATCTCTGTGCCCATGTATCCCCCCCAGCTCTGTCCCCACATCCCCCCAGCTCTGTGCCCATGTGTCCCCCCCAGCTCTGTCCCCCCATCCCCCCAGCTCTGTGCCCATGTGTCCCCCCCAGCTCTGTCCCCCCATCCCCCCAGCTCTGTGCCCATGTGTCCCCCCACAGCTCTGTCCCCACATCCTCCCCCAGCTCCGTCCCCACATCCCCCCCCAGCTCTGTCCCCCCATCTCTGTGCCCATGTATCCCCCCCAGCTCTGTCCCCACATCCCCCCCATCTCTGTGCCCATGTGTCCCCCCCAGCTCTGTCCCCACGTCCCCCCATCTCTGTGCCCATGTGTCCCCCCCAGATCTGTCCCCACATCCCCCCCCCAGCTCTGTCCCCACATCCCCCCATCTCTGTGCCCATGTGTCCCCCCCAGCTCTGTCCCCACCCCCCCTCCCCCAGCTCCGTCCCCACATCCCCCCGCAGCTCTGTCCCCAACCATGCCTGTCTGCTTTTGCCCCTGTCCCCCCCTCCATGGTCCCCAGGCTGGTCCCTGTGTCCCCTCATACCTGTTCCTGTCCCCCTGGTTTTGTACCCCCATCCCCTGCATTTGCTCCTGCATCCCCCCATCCTGTCCCCATGTCCCCCTGATTTTGTACCCGTGTTCCCCCATCTCATCCCCATGTCCCCCATCCTGTCCCTGTGTCCCCCTAATTTTGTATGCATGCCCCCCCATCCTGTCCCCATATCACCCCCAATTTGTACCCACATTCCCCCCATCCTGTCCCTGTGCCCCTCCCAGGTCTGTCCCCATGTCCCCCTGCTCCCATCCCTTGAGACCACTATGCACCCATGCCCAAAGCCCCCCCCCTCCATCTCAAGGTGTCCCACAGTGTCCCCACGGGGTCCCTGTTCACTCTCTGTCTCCATAAATTTGTCCCTGGGGTGCAGCACACACACCCCCAATGCCCCCACCTGGGGCTGGCAGGAGGGGAAACTGAGGCAGGAGGACCCCAGGATGGGGGTCCAAGATACTGCACCCCTTCCCCCCTGTGCCGCCGGGTGTTTTTTTTGGGGGGGTAATTTAGGGGGGGTTGCTGTTTTCCCACAAGGACACTATGGAGGTGCCAGCTCCCACAGCTTGGGGCCATGGTGGGGGTCCCTGCTGCAGGAGGAGCACCCCAAAGGTCTGGGGGTCAGGGTGGGGGGCACCCCTGCTGTCCCAGGCCGGGCGTGGGCGCCAGGACCCTGCAGATGCCCCCGCGTCGCCCGACGCAGCCTCTGGGCCCTTTGTGCGTGACGCAGCGTGACGAGCCGTGACGCGACGTGACGCGGCGCGACGTTCCCCCCCACGGCCACCCCCTTCCCCTTCCGCTGCTGCCATCTCTTTCCCCCCCCCCTCCAACAAAACCCCACCGCAGGGCCTGGCCCCCCGCCATCGCCAGCTTTCCAGTGTCCCAGCACCCTCTGCTTCGTCCCACCAAGGGCCACCGTCCCTCCGCACACACACCCCCCCTCCCCCGTGCACGCACACGCATGTGCACACACGTGTTCCGTCAGTGCCGCACAAGGGCACACGCGTGTGCGGGGCAGTGGTGATAGCAGGCTGCCTGTCATGCCAGAGAGGTGGCAGAAGGGCAGCTGTCCCCAAGTGTCCCCCCACCCCACTGTGCCCCATCCTGCGTCCCCACTACCCGTGGGGGGGGGGCACCAGGACAAGCCCACCCAGGGGACACCCCACCAGACCCCCCCCAGGGGACAGTGGAGCCCCTCGGCAGCTGGAGGGGCTCTGTGCCATGGTCCCTTGGTGGCAGGAGCTGGCAGTGATGGAGTCCCCCACCTTGACCCCCGTGGGACCCCCCCCAGGCGGGCCCCCCCCAGCCAGCCCAGCCCCGCTGCCTCTGTCAATCAGCCCTGGCCCCGCTCCCGGGTGGTGGCGAAGATGGAGGCCCCCGAGCTGCTCCGGGTCTGGGTCCTGGCAGGCGAGTGGCAGCACTGTCACCCCCCCTGGGGGGGGCACGGCCGGGCTGGGGGTACCCCCAGCAGGGAGGAAATGGGGGGATCCTCAGAGTGGAGAGGGGATGGGAGGTGCTGGCAGGAGGGGACAGAGGGGACAGGGCTGGGACGTGACAGAGCTAAATAAAGCTGTCCTGTCCCTGGTGGCAGCTGGGTTTGGGATGGGGGGGACTGAGTGGGACCTCCCTGTGACAAGTCTGGGACAAGGAAAGGTGCTGTCCCCGTCCCCATCCCCATTCCCATCCCCATCCCCTCCTAAATTTAGACCCCCTCCTCGTTGTCCCGGGATGGCTGGCACCTCAGGGACATGTTCCTGCCCCAGCCGAGTGTCCCAGGGGGGGCTGTGGGCACCTGTGGGTCATCCTGGAGTCTCTGGGGAATGGGGAAACTGAGGCAGGGAGGAGCCGTGTTCCCCAGCCTTGGCTCTAGCCCTGTGCCTGGCCACAGTCATGGCCCTGGGGGGGTCCCGGGCCACCCTCCCCGACCACCACGTCCTCCCCGACCACCGCATCTCCTCCGAGACTGGAGCCATCTTCGTCCATGAGCTGGAGCGGGAGCTGTTCCAGGAGGCCTTCCTCGCCGGGCATGAGGATGATGGCGGTGAGGGATGGGCTGAGGGGAGTGGGGACGGGGGGGGTGTCCTGCAGTGCCTGGGTTGGGGGTGCTAGGACTGTTAATGGGGGGCACTGGCTAATGCCAGCTCCCCACTGGGCATGACGCCATCCATCATCCATTCACCCATCCATCCGTCCCTCCATCCCTCCCTCCATCCCCTCCACCCATTTGGGGACCCCCAAGCACCCCCCCATTGTGCTGTTAAAGCCACCCGGGAGCAGCATCCCTTCGTCCCCCACCACTGAGGGGTTGGGGGTCACCTCCATTTGGGGTCCCTCAGCATAAAAAAGAGGAGCAGGACCCCTCCTTGGGGCACAGACCAGTCGTGCTTCCTTGTTGGGACCAGTTGGATGGGGAAGGGCTTGCAGGGCGGGGGTCTGCCTGTGGCACAGCCTGGTGGCATCTGTGTCCCCATGTCTATGTCTGTCCCCACACATCTGTGTGTCCCGGCGCCCAGTAGACCCCATCACCTTCCAAGCCCACCTCCAGGACCACCCCGACCTGCCGCGGTGGCTGCGGTACATCCAACGTGACCCCCACCAGCCGGGCTACCTCTACGGCAGCCCCACGGCCACCGAGGTGGGCACCCATGAAATTGAGGTAGGTGCCCACCCTCACTGCCCCACGCCAGGGGGTGACACGGCGGTTGGGGTGGGGGGGGTGGGGGCTGGCATCTTCGTGGGGTTCTCCTTGGCTTTCAGGTGCTGGCATACAACCGGCACACCTACGAGACGGTGGCACAGCTCCTCGTCATCACCGTCGTCCCCGCTCCAGGTATGGGCTGTGCACCCCCAAATCACACCGGGCTGCCCCAGACACCCCCAGGATGAGGTGTCCCCACGGGTGCCACGTGTCCCCCCGCAGGCGGGGAGCCACCGTACCAGGGTGAGTTCCTGGTGGGGAACAGGAACGTGGAGGAGCTGCTGCCGGTGGCCGCGCAGGACATGTTCCTCCAGGCCACAGCTGGCGTCTGGGAGCAGGACGATCTCCATGTCATCAATGTCACCTCCGCCTTGGACCGTGGTGGCCGCGTCCCCCTGCCCATCGAGGGGCGCAAGGAGGGGTACGGGCACACCTGGGGGGTGCTGGCGTCATTCCCGGGCAGACCCCCCCAGCTTCCATGTGTGGAGTTTTGGGGGGACCTCCTCCAACCAGTGTGTGCCCCCCACCCTGGCAGGGTGTACGTGAAGGTGGGTTCCTGGGGTGGCTTCTCGCCCTGCCTGGCATCGGCCGCCTCGCCCCAGAGCCACTTCCACTGCAGCCTGGGCCAGCAGCCCCTCGCCTCCTGCTATGACACCTTCGCCCCCCACTTCGCCATCCGCTGGTGCAACCTCACCCTGGTGAGACACACACCCCCACCCCCCCACCCCCCAAAAATCCCCCCTCCGACCCCACTCACCCACCCCCATGGGGTTCCCCCCCGCTAACCATCACCCCATTACAGCTGCAGGTCTGGCAAAGCCCCACATCGCCGGGGCCGGTGTGGGGTTCTGGGGTGCTGGAGGAAGAAGGGGATTTCCAACCCCCCACAGAGGCCCCCCCCCAGGACCTGCTGCCCGGGTACCTGGTTACGCTGCTGGTGCCACTGTTGGTGGCCGCGCTGCTCTGCCTGCTCCTGGGCCACCTCATGTGCTGCCGCAGGGAAGGAGTGTGAGTTGGGGGGCGGGTGCACTCAGGCTGGGGGTCCCCCCCCAGCCAGGGCATGGGCACCCCAGCCGGGGTGCCCTTTCCCTGGCCATCGTGGCCCCAGGGCAACCTGGGGGTGGTGAAAACCCTTCTCACCATCATTATATGTTTTTTCCCCTTTTTCCTCTATTTTGTAGGCAAAAACGGGACTTGGCGACGTCTGAGTAAGTCCCTGTGCCCGGGCTGAGCTGAGGGGGGGCCTGGGGGGAGCTGCTTTTTGGGGGGGGCTTTGTCACGGCCAAGCATGGGGATGGCTGGCGGGGATGGAGAGGGGGACAGTGAGGGGTCAGCTGTCTGGGGGGTGTTATGGAGGTGATGCAGCCTAAAGGTCTCCCCAAAGGGCCCCCCCAGCAGCCCCCCTCCTCCTCTTCCCCCCACCCCCTTGGTGCCCCCCAATAACCCCCCACAGACACGGGATGGAGCACAAGAGCTGTTTTACTTCTCCAAGGGCCTTGGCTGGACTCAACACCAGCAAGGAAGACCCCAATGATGGGGGGCAAACCACAATGATGGGGGGGGCAGACCCCCATGACAGGGGGGAAGACCCCCATGATGGGGAACCAACCTCAGTGATGGGGACCAGACCCCAATAATGGGGGGCAGATCTCAGTGATGGGGGACAGACACCAATGATGGGGGACCAACCTCAATGATAGGGGAAGACCCCAACAATGGGGTGCAGACCCCAATGATGGGTGGGCGGACCCCAGTGGTGGGGGGCAGACCCCAATGATGGGTGGGCAAACCACAGTGATGAGGGGGCAGAGCCCCATGACAGGGGGGAAGACACCCATGATGGGGGAAGACCCCAATGATGGGGAACCAACTCCAATGATGGGATACAGACCCCAACGATGGGGCATAAACCCTAGCAATGGATGGACAGACCCCCCCAAACCCCTCCCCAAAGGCACGCGGGTGGAAACGCGGGGCGCAGCACCCAGTTGTCCCCCCTTCCCAGCATCCAGCTGGTCCACCACACTACCATCCATGGTGACACGGAGGAGCTGAGGCACATGGCCACCAGCCGGGATGTCCCACGGCCCCTTTCCACCCTTCCCATGTTCAACGTCCGCACGGGACAACGCATCAACCCCATGCCCACTCCCTCGGATGGCGCCCGTGTCCCCCTCCTCCCGCAGTGAGACGGGGTGGTGGGTGACACTGGGATGACACTGGGGGGGGGGACACACACAATCGCAGAGGTGGACAAAAGGGTGTCATGATGATTTTGGGGACAATCTGAGGGAAAAAAAGCCCGGCAGCGGGCAGAGCCCAGCTGGACAGGCGACCGCCCATCCGGCTGGGCTCTGCCTGTTGCCGGGCTATTGCCTGGAGCATTTTGGGGGGGCTACGAATATTTGGGGGGGGGTTTTGTCAGCATCCATATGCATCAGTAGGTCAATACAGATGTTTTTGGGCTGATAAAGTGACTGTTTAGTGATGAAATGTGGATTTCTGCTTTATTCCGCGCCCCCCCCCCCTCCGCAAGCATCCCAGTCAGGCTGCAGCAGTCTTGGGGGGGGGGGGCAGAATTTTTTGGGGTGCAGCCTGTTGCTGGGCTCCTTCTGGCTGCAGACAGTGAGTTGAGTTTGCCAGTTCTCTGCCCCGGTCACCCCCAAAAGCTGGATGAGCCCTGAGGTTGGGAGGATGTTGAGCGCCGTGGGGCTGGGGCGGGGGGGGAGATCCTGGTCTGTCCCTTCTTTTGGGGGGGTCCCACTCCCCTCTGCCCCCCTCTTCAGCTGCTTTGCTCTATCTGGGTGCCATGCACAAACACACATGCACACACACACACACACACCCCCCCAAAACTTGCACCCTCCCAGCCCTGCAGGGCTCTTGGGGACCAGGTTGGGGCTGGGGACAGGGACAATGGCGGGGAGGGGGGGGCATAGTCCCGGCGATCCCCGCTAGCACCCCAGTGTCCCCCAACTCACCTGGGTGCCCGTGTCCAGCAGGATCTCGCCTGGAGCCCCCGGCCGCTCGCCCCCTTCCACCACGCAGACCCGGGCATCCCGCTCAGCACCCCCATAACCCCTCCCCACCCAGCACCCCCCCCACCCCACCCCTCCCAGGGGGTCCCCCCAGCCCAACCCCGGCCCCTCGCCTCCAAAGAAAGGACCTCTTTCACCGTGGCCCCCCCCTCCCACCTTCGCTTGGGGCAGGCGCCAGGGTGGGGGTTAGGAAAACACGGGGGCCCTGGAGGAACAAGGGGAGCCATTGATGGGCCGGGGCAGGCGAGGAGAAAGGCGCCATTGAGGCCCCCTCCCGCTGCCTGCGCTGCCCCCCCTGCCCCCCGTCCCCCCCCCCCCCACCTCGGGGGTCCCGCTCCTGCCCACCGCCAAGGTGACATGGGAAAGGTGGCACACAGTGGGCACCGTCTGCCCCCGGCACACGCGTGTGAGGCTGCCCGGCTGCCTTTGCACGAGGGAGTGTGCACAGAGTGTGGCGGGGATGGGGGGCACCCGTGGGGGGAGCGGGGGGGCTTGCACTGTGGCACTCGTGCTGTGGCACACATGCACCATGGTACATGCACACTATAGTGCACACCCCCTGTGACACACACCCCGTGTGACACACACACAGTGTGACACACACCCCCCACGGCGCACACACCCCCCATGGTGTGCACACACACCATGGCACAAACCGCCCCCCCCGCCCCCGGCACACACACACCCCATGGCACACAAGCACACCGTGGCACACACACACCATGGTGTACACACACACTATGGCACACGCACACCGTGGCACAACTCCCCCCTGGCGCACACACACACACACTGTGGCACACACACACCATGGCACACACCCCCCCCAAGGTACACGCATACCATGGTGCACACACATCATGGAAAACACGCACACTATGGCACACACACTGTGGTGCACACCCCCCCTGGCACACACACACCCCCCATGGCACGCACACACACCGTGGCACACAAGCACACCGTGGCGCGCACACACCGTGGCACAACCCTCCCATGGCACACACACACACCGTGGCACACAAGCACACCGTGGCGCACACACACTGTGACACAACCCTCCCATGGCACACACACACCCCGTGGCACACAAGCACACCGTGGCACAGCTCTTGCAGCCCAGGGCACTCACACACACACACACCCCCCCAATTTCCGTGGATCTATCTCTCTGTGCCCTCCCTCCCCTGGCTGCAATGCCTGTGTGCCCCCCCCCCACCTCTTCCTTTGGGGGGGGGGGCACTCTGCCCAGAGTGCCCCCAGCCCCCTTTCCTCCCCTTGTAGGCCCCCCCACGTCCCTATCCCCCCCCCCTTCCCCATTTGGGGAGGGGACACACGCATCAAAGTCCCTTTTCCCCATGGGTCTCTTCCCCCCCCCAAATCCAGCCCAACCCTCCTTGCTGGGGGGGAGGTGGGTTCCCCCTTCCTTCCTCTCCCCCCCCCCTCCCAGGGCAGCGGGGGGCTGAGGGAGGAGGAGGAGGAGGACGGGCAAGAACGGGAGCGCAGAAGCTCGGCGGGAGCAGAGCGGGAGCGGAGCCGGGAGGAGAAGGGGACGGGGGGACGAGGGGCTCCGGACACCACCGCACACACCCCCCACCACCAACACCCACCCAGGACCTCCCCCCCGAGAGCAAGAGCCAGCGGCGAAGAGCACCCCAGGTTGGTTGGATCATTTCACATGCTTTATTTCAGCAGTCAGAAAAAAAAAATAATTAAAAAAAAAAAAAAAAGACAATTTTCAAATTATTATTATTATTATTATTATACATATACAAACTAGGTACAGACTCCGGGAGAGCCCGGAGCATCCGCCGGGAGATGGGCTGGCAAACGGGGTGGGTTCGTGCCCCTCCGTGCCCAGGGAGGGATGCAGGGATGCAGGGAAGGATGGATGGATGGATGGATGGATGGATGGATGGATGGAGAAAAAGCTGCTGGAAGACGAGAGCGGAGCTGAAGATCCACCTGCTTAACCTGGAAATCAAGGTTTTGCTTTTTTCCCTTTTTTTCCCTTTTGAGGCTTTTAAATTACTTTTTTTTTGGCTCTACCTTGCATTTGCTCCGGGATTTGCTTGCGGGATGGGGTGTCGGGAGAGGGGAAGGGGGAGTTAAATAGCACCTTTAGAAAATTCACAAGTTGAGCTGGGCAGCAAAGAAAGGAAGGGGGGAAAAAAACCCAACAAAATAGAGGGAAATTAAAATAAATCAAGCTGAGTCGCGTCTTTGGAGGTTGTAGCACCAGGCGGTCCCGGGCTCGGGTGTTGCAGGACCGAAATAAAAGATAATTTAAAAAAAAATCCCCACCCCAGGATAAAAACCCTGTGGGTAAGAAACCTCAGCGACTCCCGAGGGACCTTGAACGGAGCGAAATAAAAAATAAAAGACCAACAGAACAACGAAACAGAGAGGGAGGGGGGAAATATGAAGAGAAAAATTAGCACCTTTGCTCTGAACCTGGCAGGAAAGTCCCGGCATGGCTGAAAAAAAAAAAAAAAACACCACCCCAAACGAACCTAAAACTACTTGAAAATGAAACAAAAATGACCCCCAAATTAATAATAATTAAAAAAAAATTAAAAAAAAAAAAACAAAAAACCCCAAAGCACAGCGGTGAGGTAGCCTTCCAGAAAAGGAGAACATGCAGCGAAGGGTCGGGTCTGCTCGGCGGCGGGGGCAGCGGCTGCTCCCCTGATGTGCTTGGGAATGAATTGATTTTGCTGCCTGAATAAAAATAAAATGAGAAAAAAAAAAAAAAAATCCGACAAAATAAACCAAAAAAACAAAGTGGGGGGGAGGGAGGGGGGAAGGGGGAAGAGAGAGGGAAAACAACAACAAAAAAGCAAATTATAACCAAGAGTTAAACATCTTCCTCGCAGCAAAAAATTAATATACTAATGAGATGCAAGAAGCGGAGAGGCCAGCGGGGAAGGCGGGGGGGGGGGGGGGGCTGGAAGGGGGGGATTCGGTGGGTCCCGGTGCCCCCGGGTTGGGGAGGGGTTCAGCACCGGGGGGGGGAGGGAGGGGGCTCGGCGCGACGCTTTTGGTCTTTGGGGGGGCTGAGGAGCGCCCGACCCCAAGGAGGAGAAGGAGGAGGAGAGGAGGGCAAGCAAGCGAACCCACTTCCTGGTGATTTTGTTTGAAAAGTCATTTATTTTTTATTATTTTTTTTTTTTCGGTTTAATGCTTTTTTTTGGGGGGGAGGTTTTTTTTTTTTAAGGTTTTTTTTTCTTTTATGGAAACGCAAATAGTTTTAGAGACGCTGGATAGAAACCGACACAAATTCAAGTCCATGTGAAATTTTCTCCTTTTTTTTTGGCTGTTTTTTTGTTTTTTTTTCTTTTTTATTATTATTATTATTATTATTACTCTCTCCTGTCACGCGTGGGGCGTCCGGTTTACAAGAAGCAGACGGGGCCGATGTCGATGCCGAATTCCTGGTCTGGAGCGCCAACGTCCATGGGAGCCAAATCGATGATGGGCAGGCGAGAGGTCTTTGTTGTCTTGTACTCGATGACTGTCTTGCCCCAAGCGCCGGTGTGACTCTGCGGGGAGGTCAGGATCAGGCCCGTCCCCATAACACGTCCCCACCACCACCACCCACCGTGAGCATCCCCTGGAGCACTCACCGTGCAGCCGTCCTCAGTGACGCCGTAGGTGAAGCGGCTGTTGCCTTCAGCCCTGATCTCGATCTCGTTGGCACCTTGGAGGAGAAGGGCCTTCTTCAGGTTGCCCGTGTCCTGGTCCATGTAGGCGACGCTGTTCTTGCAGTGGTAGGTGATGTTCTGGGCGGCCTCAGTGGACATCAGGCGGAGGAAGGTCAGCTGGATGGCGACGTCGGCTGGGTTGGAGCCCTCACCACCATACTCGAACTGCCGGAGAAGAGGTGTTAGGCACCGCAGAGCTGGCTGTCCATCCCGGTTGTCCCCCCTCAACGTCCCCTTACTCACCTGGAAGCCGTCGCTCATCGTCTCGCCGAACCAGATGTGCTTCTTCTCCTTGGGGTTCTTGCTGAGGTACCAGTTCTTCTGGGCGATGGTGGCCTGGGTCGGGTAGACGCATGTCTCGCCTGTCTCCATGTTACAGTAGACCTTGATGGCATCCAGGTTGCAGCCTTGGTTGGGGTCAATCCAGTATTCACCTGTGGGGCAGAGGGAGGGGAGTCAGAGAGTGGGGAGGGAGGCAGGTGGCCACGATGGATGGAGGATGGAGGTGAGGAGAAGCTGTGAGAGATGGAGGAGGGAGGTGAGGAACAGGCATGAAGGGAGGTGAGGAACAGGCATGGAGGTTGGAGGTGGGGAGCAGGTGGGAGGGACAGAGGACAGAAGGATAAGTGAGGGGTGAGAGGCAGAGGATGAAGGGTTGGTGGGTGGAGGTGAGGAGAAGCCATGAGAGATGGAGGAGGGAGGTGAGGAGCAAGTAGGAGGGATCTTGGGGGGGGTGGAGCAACAGCCATGAGGAGCAGAGGAAGGAGATGAGGAGCAGCTGTGAAAGATGATGAAGGGATGGAGGATGGAGGTGAGGAGCAGCCACGAGAGGTAGAAGAGAGCAGCATGAGAGACAGGATGAAGGTGAGGATCAATCAGGGGGATGGAGGAAGGATAGAGGTAGAGAGGACAGAAGGATGGAGGTGAGAGCATCCCAGAGAGACACAGGGACTGCTGGGGACACTGACCGCTCTTCCAGTCGCCGTGGCACATCTTCAGGTCGCGGCAGGTACGGGCAGGGTTTTTGCGGGTGCCCTCGGGACTGCGGATGTTCTCGATCTGTTGGCTCAGGCTCTTGAGGGTGGTGTCAACCTCCAGGTCCCGGTCGCGCATCACGTTGGCATCATCAGCTCTGTAGTAGCGGCCACCATCGTGGGCCTTCTCCTGGGGCGGCTGGGGCAGGAAGCTGAAGTCGAAGCCACCGCTGGGGGGGCCAGGAGGACCAGGGGGGCCAGGTGGGCCAGGAGGACCCTGTGGAAGGAGGAGGATGGTGAGCAGGAGATGAAGGCAGGCAGCTCTGGACAGGCAGAGGCAGAGGAGCTGATACATACAACGGGGCCGACGTCGCCGGTGCGACCACGGGGGCCAGGGGGGCCAATGGGGCCGGGAAGCCCGTTGAGACCATCTTTGCCAGCAGCACCAGCGGAGCCGGGAGGACCCTATGGAGGAGGAGAAGGGGTGAGCACGGACATCCTGCCCCAGGCAGAGTCGTCCCCTCCAGCCCCAACCCATGTCCCCATGAGAAACCCAAAGACAGAGTGGACCCTCTCCCCCTGCTCCCCCCGGGATACTCCAGCTCTCACTGGAGGTCGTGGCTGAGCTGAGAACTTACTCTTGGACCGGCGGGACCAGAAGCACCAGAAGGACCTTGTTCACCAGGAGAGCCCTGTGCAAAGCAAGGAAGAAGAAGTCCCATCAGCATCTTGCTCTGCTTCCAGGACATGGGGCAGCACCCACAGTCACCCCACAGGACTTACAGGAGGACCAGGTGGGCCCTGAAGACCGGAGAAGCCTCTGTGACCCTTCATGCCTCTGTCACCCTGTTCACCAGTTTCACCTTTGTCACCACGGGGACCTTGTGGACCCTGGAGGAGGAGGAAGAAGAGGTGTTGAGCAGGGTCCAGGCCAGCCACTGCCCTTGTGCCCACATGGGGACACAGAAGCACCAAGGAGGATGGAGGAGAACATCAACTTACAGCAGGACCACGAGCACCAGCAGGACCAGGGGGGCCAGCGGGACCTTGGGGACCCTGGGACAGGAGAGAAGGGGACAAGTTAGAGCATCTTCTATCTTCTGCTGCCACTGGATTGGGACAGCATCCCCCGGAGCGGCGTGGTGGGACTCATGGTTTCCCAGGGAAGCTCCTCCAGCATGGAGAGGTGAGCCTTGGGCCAGACCCTGACCCGCTGAGGACCAGCCCTTGCTCCACAACTCGGGGGGAGCCCTGAGCTGGGGAGGGGTGCGATGGTGGGGACACGCCAGGCAAAGCTTCACTTACGGTCTCACCGCGATCTCCGTTCTTGCCAGCAGGACCGACAGGGCCAGGGGCACCGGGGGCACCGGGAGCACCAGGGGGGCCGGCAGGGCCGGTCTCACCACGGTCACCCTGTGAGGAGGAGGAGGAAGAGGAAGAAGAGGAAGAGGAGGAGGAGAGGTCAGTGTGGGCCAGCGCAGCCCCCTTGCCCCCTCCCGCGCCCCCCTCCCCAACCCTCTCACCTTGGGACCAGCAGCACCATCACGACCAGGGGCACCTTCAGCACCAGGAGAACCCTATGGAGGAGCAAAGACCCCCTCGTTAGGGCAGGCGGGGGCTAACGAGGGCCTGGAGAACACCCCCCCCCCCCTCAGCCCACCACCAGCCCTGTCATGCACCGACTACAGCAGCATCCATGGATGCCACGAGATGGCAAGTCCTCAGCTCAGCAAACCCAAGGCTGACGTGCGGGGGTCCGTGCCCCCTCAACACCCAATGGTTGCCCACAGCTTCTCACCTCACGTCCAGCTTCACCGGGGGGTCCAGCCAGGCCAGGGGGGCCCATGGGGCCGGGAGGACCGCGCTCACCAGGGGAACCGGAGGGACCTTGTTTGCCAGGTTCACCCTGTGAAGAGGAGGGGACGGGGAGGGTGTCAGAGACCGATGAGCATCCTCCTCGCCCAGGTCCACACGGGTGAGTGGGACCCCGGGGGGGGGTGTCCCAGCGTCATCTCACACCCCCCCAGGTACTCACAGAGGGGCCGGGCAGGCCGGGGAAACCTCTCTCGCCTCTCTGTCCGGGGAGGCCGACGACACCGCGCTGGCCAGCAATACCTTGGGGTCCGGGGGTGCCGGGAGCGCCCTGCAGGGGGGGACAAACAGCACCTCAGGGTGGTGGCAGCGGCGGGGGCCACCGTCCCCACGGAGGAGGGGACAGCCGAGGGATGCTGGGCTTGAGGGGGAGCACGATGCTGCCCAGCATCCCCAGCTCCACGGAGGGGGTCCGACTCGGGGTGGGGGTGACTTACGATGGGGCCGTCAGCGCCGGGAGAGCCCTTCTCGCCGGGGGGGCCGGGGGGACCAGCAGGGCCAGGCTCACCGGGGCGGCCAGCGGGGCCAGTTTCACCACGGGGTCCTTTGCCACCTTCCTTCCCGCTGGGGCCGGGGGGGCCGGGGAGGCCGATGTTTCCCTGGGTGCGGGGGGAGGCGATGCCGTCAGGCAGCAGCCCGGGACCCCCCCAGCTGCCAGCTGAAGGGCAGCCAGGGGTGTCCCAGTGCCAACTGGGACAGGGTGGCCACGTGGAGCAGCCTGGATGGGTGCCCAGCACCTCCCATCCCGCATCCCCCCCCATCACCAGTAGCCACAGTCCAGCACCCTCCCACCCCCCCACTGTGACCCCCCACCTTTCGCCCCACCGGGGGTACTCACAGAGGGGCCGGGGGGACCAACTCTTCCAGCAGCACCAGGGAAACCAGTAGCACCCTGGAAGGGAGAAAAGCTGGAGTCACCACGGGCTGGATCCAGGCATCGCCTGCCCCCGCTGTGGAGCGGGTCCAGGGGACAGTCCCCTGGCTGGGGGCCACCACAGGGAGCCCCAGGGCCAGTGGCCAGGAGGAAAGCGTCCACCCAGGAGGGAGCTGGGGCTGATCTGGGTGGGGGAACAAGGCAACCCCCCCGCTTTTCCCCTCTGGTCCATCCCTTCCATGGGATGAAGCCACCCCAGGTCGATGCCGTCCCCTCAGATGGTTTTAGGGGTGCAGGGCTGGAAGTGCCCCCAGCTCCCCTCTGCCCCATGGTGTTGGGGGACAGAGAAAGACACAGCAGGGGTTAAGCCACCTGGGGGGGTTCGTGCCTGGGGGGGTCCCCTGGGGTCCCCAAACCCCCCTCCCCACCATGAGACTGGTACTTACAGGGGGTCCAGCACTACCACGAGCACCTTTGGGACCAGGAGCACCAACAGCACCCTGTGGAGGAGGAAGAGGAGGAGGAGAGGGGTGAGCTGCGCTGTGGGGCTGGGCCCCGAAGGGATGTGGGGGGGTGAGTCGGGTGGGGGGCAACTTACAGCAGGGCCAGGAGCACCAGTGGGGCCGGCAGGGCCGGGGGGACCGGCATCACCCTTGGCTCCAGCATCACCAGTTTCACCTTTAGCACCAGGCTGGCCATCGGCACCCTGTGGGAGAGCGGAGTGGGGTGAGCTGGGGTCGGGGGGGGGCACTCAGCATCGCCCCAGCAGGGCAGGATCAGTCCCCCAGAGGAGGGAGGAGCGAGGCCATCACACTTACGGGGGGGCCAGCAAATCCAGCAGGACCGGGAGGGCCGGGCTCGCCGCGGTCACCCTAGGAGAGACGTCGAGAACGGTGTCACCCCAGGTAGGGGACAGCCGCCTGCGGCCACCAAACGATGGCAACCCAAGGCAGGGCCATCACCCAGGGCGGGGGGACGCTTACAGGAGCACCACGGGCACCAGTGGGACCAGCAGGACCGGGGGGACCAGCTTCACCCTGGAAAAGGGGAGGAAAACCAAAAACAAAGGAGGTCAGGGCTGTGGCGAGGAGGTGGCAGTGATGACACATCTGTCACCGGTGCAGTGTCTGGCCGGGAGGTGGCCCTACCTTGTCACCGGGAGCACCAGCAGGGCCGGGGGGGCCGATGGGGCCAGTCAGACCTCGGAGACCGTCTTTGCCAGGAGCGCCGTCAGCACCTTTGGGACCAGGGTCGCCCTGGGAGAGGAAGATGATGGTGGGTTACCTGCGGAGGTCCCCTCTGGGGGGGGTGACCCCCCACTTTCCCCTCCCCTTTGCACAGCAACACCAAGGCACCCCTGGCTCTTCACCCTCCCCAGGAGAGACTAGGACCATCCTCCTCCTCCCAGGCTCCGGGGGAAGAGAGGGGCTCAGCTCCTGGCTGGCACCAAGGGACTGTCCCCAAGGGCCACACTCGGCTGGGGACAAAGGTGACACTGAGCATCCCCTCCCACGGGGGCTGCTTCCCACCAGCCTTGGCTTAGGGGAGCACATCCAGCCCCAAGGGGACAATGGAGGGGGCACAAGGATGGCCAGGAGCAGAGGACCAAGGTGGGGGACATCAGGATTTGGGGGGACACGTACTCTGTCACCCTTGGCACCTGGCAGGCCGGCAGCACCACGCTCTCCGGGCATACCCTGCAGACCGGGGGGGCCTTGGTTCCCGGGGGCACCGGGAGCACCAGCATCACCCTGGGGTAAAAGAGATGGAAAATGGGCGTTAGTGAGAACAGCAACCTCCTTCCCGGCGTCAGAACCAGCCCCAGCAAAAGGGGGTGAAGCCAAATCTACCCCCGCCCCCCCCTTTTATATCTGCACCCCAAGAGCTACCGTCCAGGGACAGTCACCCACCACCGAGATGTCCCCAACCCCGCGTGGAGCCCAGACCTCGCACCTACCTTAGCACCATCGTTACCGGGAGCACCGTTAGCACCACGAGGACCTTGGGGACCGGGGGGACCTTGGACGCCGCGTTCACCGGGGAAACCTCTCTCGCCCTGCAGAGGGGAGGCAGGAGGGGGGCCGAGGCCATCAGGGGGGCGTGGGGCACCAGGGGGGTGCCGAGAGCCAACTGGGGAACGAGTGGGGTTCAACTTACCCTGGCACCGGCGGGTCCGGGGGCACCAGCATCTCCGGGGACACCCTGTGCAGGAGGGAGAGGGTACAGAGTCAGGGCTAGAAGGGGTGGCCTTGGGGACAGGCAGCGGGGGGGTCCCCGGGATGCCCTCGGAGAGGGGAGAGGGAGGGATTCCCACAGTCCTCGGGGGACAGGGCAGGGCTGGGATCCCCCCCTGCTTCCAGGGGGAGGTTACATGGAGCCTGTCCCCTCGGGGTGCACTGAGGGGCACCCCATCAGCAGCCCCCAGCCCCGGCTGGGAGAGTGGTGACGGGGAGGAGACAGGGACAGTGCCACGCCACGGCCATGCTCGCCCACACTCACCTGCTCACCGGGCTTGCCAGCCTCTCCGGGGGGGCCAGCGGGGCCCGGCAGACCCTGGGAAGGAAGAAAAGGAACGATGAGACAACATGGAGATGGGTGACCAAAGGGGACAAGGAAAGGGGCAGCGTCACCCCCACCCAGGATGGTTTGTCCCCTCACAAGGGAAGGGGACATCCCTCACCTGGAAGCCAGGAGCACCAGCAGGACCTTGTTCACCTCTTTCTCCAGCGGGACCCTGGGGGAGACAGGACAAGTGTGAGGGGGGGACAGTGGGCTCCTGAGCCCCTTCTCTAGTGGCCGAGCGCGGCTATGGGTGGCCAAGGGTGTGTTGATACTCACGGTAGGGCCGGGGGGACCTTGGGCACCAGCTTCACCATCTTTGCCAGCAGCACCCTGTGCAAGAGGGAGAAGAGGGTGCTCAGAGCACAGCCCCGGACCCACAGCCCAGTGGTGGGCCCCCAAGACTCTGCACCCCCCAAAATGGGGCTGGATGCAGCCGTAGCATCCTTGGAAGGATGGGAGAAGCCGTGGTGAGCTGCCCGCAGCCACGTCACCTCCCCGCTGTCCCCACTCCAAAGCTGCTGGCAGCCACCGGGCTGGAGTCCGGCCACCTCAACCCGCTGCCATCCTCCTCCTTGGAGTCTTCTCCAACCCCAGCTTGGCCGTCCCATGTCCCCAGCCCAGCCCCACGCCAGGGGGACGTTCCCTGCCAAGCCACCACTGGGCTGGCCAGGCTCTGGCAAGTACTTACGACAGCGCCGGGGGGACCAGGAGCACCTCTCTCGCCAGGTTTGCCGGGCTCACCCTGAAAGCAGAAGAGCAGGATGAGACCCATGGTGGCACCACAACACCCACGGGCACGAGCCTCGTCATGTCTCCCCTGTCCCTCCTCAGACAGGCTGGAGACAGGCAAGAGCTTGCAGCCTCTGATGGGCTGGAGGATGCACCAACACAGCCATCCCCAGGGCGGGACACGTCCCCTGAGCCACCCCTCCTTGGCTTCCTGCTCCGCAGGAGCCACGTGCCCACCCTCAGCCACCATCCCGGGTGGTGACAGTGACCGGTGGGTGGGAATCCCCTGTGGACCAGGACTTCTGCACCCACCGGGCATCACCTCCAACAGCCCCCCGGGGGAGGCAGCTCCCCTTCACACTCACCGCAGCACCTTTGGGACCAGGGAAACCCATCACGCCAGCTTGACCTCTGGCTCCGGGGGGGCCGGGGGGTCCAGGGCGGCCATCTTGACCAGCGGGACCCTATTATGGGGGTGGGAAGCAAGCACCCCATCAGCAGAGCCCATGGCAGACCACGGGAGGAGCAGGGTATCGGTGGGTCCAACTTACAGGGGGGCCAGTCTTGCCGTCAGGACCAGGGCTCCCAGGGCTTCCAGTCAGACCCTGCAAGGGAATGGGAGGTGGGTCAGGAACTCAGGAGATGCTCCAGAGAACGTGAGCATCCTGATTCTCCACCGGCGTGGAGAACACACCAGCTAGCATCCATCCCTGGAGCAGGGCCACCAGTGCGGTGGCCGTGCTGACGTGGCTCGCTGTTCCTGGTAGCCACCCTCCCACCGTGCCCACCCCCCCGCCGTGCTCACCTTGGCACCGGGGAGACCGGGTTCCCCGGGGCGTCCAGCTTCACCAGGAGATCCTTTGGGGCCAACAGGGCCGGGGGAGCCGCGCTCACCGGGGGGACCCTGGGGAGGGGAGGGAGAGGGGACAGAGGTTACTCCACCTGCAGGACATCATCCGGGAGAGGTGGCAGTGGCACAGACCTGGTCTCGCCACCGTGTGGGGATGGGTGACAAATGCACGGTGTCCCCACTGCCCCATTGAGGACATGGCTTTCTGGCCTGGACAGGGTGGAGGGAGACCTGGGCACCTACCTTGGGACCAGCGATGCCATCAGCGCCAGGGAAGCCACGGCTGCCAGGAGCACCCTGCGAGGGACAGGAGAGGGGTCAGTGTGGAGACACAGGGTGACCTCGGGGAGCTTGGGGATGCAGGGGAGGGATGAGCCGATGTGGGACCCGGCCACCAGCGGGAGCAGCCTGGTGTCCCTGCTGAGATGCTCCACTGGAGACCTCAGTGGAGGGAAGGGGTTGGGCATGTCACCACAGTGGGTACCTGTCCCCGAGCACCCATGAGGCTCAGCCCCTGGATGTCGGGAGGCAGGAGGGGGACAGGGATGGGGACAGGGACATGGCGGGGATGGGACAGGGACTGATGCTACTCACACGTTCGCCAGCGGGGCCAGGAAGCCCAGCGGGGCCAGGCTCACCACGAGCTCCTCTCTTGCCTTCCTCGCCAGCTGGGCCGGGGGGACCTTGGACACCAGCGGGACCCTGGGGAAGGAGGCAGAGGGATGAGCACCCATGGGAGTACCCATGGGAGCCAGGAGGGGCTGAGCCCTCAAAGAGACATGAGGGGGGGGTCACTTACAGGTTCGCCTTTGGCACCAGTGTCTCCCTTGTTGCCTGGAGCACCGGGTTCACCCTGGAGGTGGAAGGAGAGAAGAGAGAAAAGCCATTTAACACCAGATTGATGAGAAAAAGGAGCTCTGAGACTCATCCTGCCCGGCCCCTCTGCAGGGTGGGGGGGTGCTCAGCACCCATCAGCCCCCAGCACCATCCTGTGCCTGCAGGAGGGATGCCAGAGGAGACATCTCCAGGTGGGACAGCACTTTTCTGGAGCAGAAGAAGGGATCAAACCCCAGGAGAAGGTGGATGGAGGCACCCAGGGATACTCACAGTGTTACCCTTGGGACCGGGGGCACCGCTGGGACCCTGGGGTCCGGAGGGACCGCGGGCACCGGGGAAGCCGGGAGCGCCAGCAATGCCAGGAGCACCCTAGAAGAGGCAGAAGAGGTGGTGAGGAAGCAGCATGGACTCTCATCCCAGAGGCAGGTGGGGGGGTGAGGGACACTCACAGTTGCGCCCTTGGCACCAGGTTGACCATCAGCACCGGGGTTGCCCTGTGGAGAGAAAGAGGAGGAGGAGGAGGGTTATGCTGGGGCTGGCAGGACACAAGGCCAAAGGACACAGAGCCATCAGATGCCACTTACAGCAGGACCAGCAGCGCCAGCAGGGCCGGGGGGACCGGGCTCACCACGGGCACCTTGGGGACCTTCGCTGCCACGAGCTCCCTGAGGACCGGTTTCACCCTGGGGAGGAAGAGGAGGGAGGAAGAGCCATGAGCACAAGGGCTGCCCTGAAACCCCTGATTTCCCCTTCCACCTGCAGCTCCTTTCCCATGGAGGTAAAGCCAGGAGAGATGTCCATGGGACTTGGCTGGGGACATCCCTGCCTGCCCCACTGTTCAAGGCTGCGGCAAGCCCATGGCACTTCGGGCTTTCTCATTTTTGGGCCACGTGAGGGAACCCATTCAACGCTCAGACCTTCTCCCTCACTCCACGCTCCCAGTTTCCACCAGTTACTCCCAGCCCAGGAGATGCCACCTGGGAGGAGATGGTCAAGCAGGTCCTACCTTAGCACCAGCAGCACCAGGGAAGCCGGGGGGACCAGCAGGGCCGGTGGGACCCTAGAAGGGAGAGAGGACATGTGTCAGAGGAGGGATCCCACCTCGCACATCTGGTGCCGAGGAGTTTTCGGGGCAGCAGAGCTCAGGATTTTCCAGCTACGGTGGGTCTGGGATGGGATCTCCCTCTGGAGAAGCTGGAGCTGATGCCGGGTGTTGGTGGAGGCGGGGGGGGGGGGGGGGGGGTTGGGGGTTACTTACGGGAGGACCAGCAGCACCAGGAGCACCGTCGTTACCGCGAGCACCCTGAGGGAGAGGAGGCACCCGTTAGTGATGCCCACTTGTGGGAGAGGTGACCCCCAGCTCCCCCCCGTACCCTCAGGGCAGGGGATGCTCAGCCCTGCCCCAAACCAGATACTTACAGCAGGGCCAGATGG
The DNA here is from genome assembly GCF_964106895.1 of Numenius arquata. NCBI lineage: Eukaryota > Metazoa > Chordata > Aves > Charadriiformes > Scolopacidae > Numenius > Numenius arquata. Next base: position 4,945,906 of record NC_133598.1, on the reverse strand, counting down.
ACCGGGACGGCCTCTCTCGCCGGGAAGACCACGAGGACCCTGGAGAGGGGAGAGGACATATTTTTGTCACCACTTTCCCCTTTGAGGGCCTTGTCCCATCCATGTGCCCCCCGCCGTCCTCCCCTGCTCCTGCCCACAGCAACATTTCCAGGTTTAACCCCCTTCCACCCGATTCCCCAGGGCATCTCTGGGGAAGCATCCCCAAGGATGAGCTGTTTCCCCATCACGTCTTGTTCCCTGTCCCCTTTTGCTGGCCAAGGCCAGATGTCCCCACTGCCAGTCCCCAGGGACCCCATCACTCACCATCTGCCCAGGAGCACCGTTCTCCCCAGGGCTGCCGGGCTCTCCCTAGGAGAAAGGACAACTTTGAGGGACCTGCTCCAGAGGGAAGGAAGGAGCAGTAATGAGTTTACCACAAGGACAGAGGTGACACTGTCACCGCTCCTCACCTTGGGGCCAGCAGGACCGGGCTCACCCTTGGCACCATCCAGACCGCTGAAGCCCTGGGGTGGAGGAAAGGGAAGATGGAGGGGGTCAGGAGGGGACCCCCAAAGATGTTGGGGTCCCCAGACCCCTAAATCTTGCCAGGATGGGAGGAGGGACTCACTCTGTGACCCTTCATGCCTGGCAGACCGGCGGTTCCTGGGAGACCACGTGCACCCTAGGAGAAAAGGAGAAGTGGTGATGGAGATGCTCGGGGGGGAGGGCTGTCCCCACACCCTATTATCCCTGTCCCCAGGGGGACCAGGCAGCTGGTGTCACATCCTTGCTTTGCCACCGGACAGGCCACGGTAGGGATGTCCCCTCCTGTGTCCCCTGATGGGGAGTATCTCACCTGGGGGCCGGGGGGACCACGCTCTCCAGGACGGCCAGGCTTTCCAGCTTCACCCTAAGGAGAAGGACAGTGGTTGGTGGCATGTCCTCAAGCCAGGCAGCTCCTGCTCACCTGCGGGGCTGGCAGGGCCACCAGGCCCCAGACTTGGTGGGGGAGACCTCATCCACAGGTCACTTACGTCATCTCCATTCTTGCCAGGGGGGCCGGCTGGACCACGGGGACCCATGGGACCCTAGGAGAGACACAAGGCAGGGATGAGGATGCTGTGACAAGGCAGGCTGTCCCTTGTCACCCTGCCACCCAGTCTGGGCAGCACCAGGCTCCACCAACCCCATTCCCACAGCTCCCAGCCAAGATGTCCCAGCATTGGGACAGCATGGTCACAGCCAGGGCTGGGAACAGGCAGCCTTGTCCCCATCCCCATGGGACATCAGGCTGGAGGAGAAGGTGGCAGGACTCACAGAAGCACCAGGCTCTCCGGGTTCACCAGGGGGACCTTGGAAACCTTGAGGACCCTGCAAGTTGGTGGGGAAAAAAGAAAAAAAAAAAAAAAAAAGGGTTAGAAAATGGGAAGATTGGGCCTAAAGACCCCTCTGGCAATGGTGGTGCCCCCCCATATGGTGGTGCGAGGACACGCATCCCCACGTGTTTCCGTAGCCATCAGGAAGGGTGGGACGCCCCATCCTGCCCTTGTCCCATCCCATCCCACCCAGGCCCCGCCACCAAAGGGACCATTGGGGCTGCTTGTCCCCAGAAGGAACAGGGGAGGGATACTCACAGGAGCGCCAGGAGGGCCGGGGAGACCGCGGGGACCAGCTGGACCCTAGGAGGGAGAAGAGCAAGTGGTGATGAGTGGCTGCCATGTCACCCTGTCCCCATCACCAACCTTTCCCTGTCCCCATCGCCACCTTCTTGCTGTATCCATTGATGCCCCTTCACCATCCCATTGCTGTCCCCATCATCAGCCCATCCTTGTCCCCATCACCACTCATTCCCTGTCCCCATCACTACCCCATCCCTGTCCACACTGCTACACCACTGCCACCCCATCCCTGTCCTCATGACCACCTCATCCCCGTCCCCATCACCAACCATTCCCTCTCCCCATCACCACCTCATCCCTGTCCCCATCACCATCCATTCCCTGTCCCCTTTGCCACCCCATCCCTGTCCCCATTGTCACCCCATTGCTACCTCATGCCTGTCCCCATCACCATCCATTCCCTGTCCCCATTGCCACCCTATTGCCATCCCATCCCTGTCCCCATTGCCACCCCATTGCTACCTCATCCCTGTCCCCATCACCATCCATTCCCTGTCCCCATTGCCATCCCATTGCTATCCCATTGCCATCCCATCACCACTCTGTCCCTGTCCCTACTGCCAGCCATTCCTTTTCCTCATTGCCACCCCATCCTTGTCCCCATTGGCACTCATTCCCTGTCCCCATCCCTGTCCCCATCCCTGTCCCCACTGCCACCCCAACCCTTGTCCCCATTTCTCAACATTGCCACCCCATCCCTGGACCAACATCCCTCCCCATCCCTCCCACCTCCTGCTGCTTGGCAGCATCCTCAGCACCAGGGATGGGCCTCTGGCACTTCACCCAGCTTCACACCTTCCCCTGTCCCCCCTGTGTCCCCCCCGTGTGCCCCCTGTGGGGACCCCTGCCACCCCGGTGCTCACCATGGGGCCGGGCACGGCCATGCCACCGGCTTTCTCGTCGTAGCCATAAGACATTTGAGGAGCGAAGTTCTGCAGGCAGGAGGGAGAGCAGGGGGTGAGCAGGGTGCGGACACCCCCATGGGGGTCTGCACCACCGGGGACCCCCCCATACTCACTCCGCCGAGGCCTGGGGGACCTGGAGGGCCTGGGGGTCCTGGGAGTCCAGGTTGTCCAGGGATGCCATCTCTGCCAGGGGGGCCGGGGAGTCCCTGGGGGAAGAGAAGGAAGAGGAGGGTGAGCCCCAGCGGGATGGGGTTCCTGGTGGAGCTGATGGGGGGGGCTCTGTGGGGGCGATACCCACCCTGTCTCCTTTGGGGCCGGTGTCTCCCTTAGGACCCTGTTGGGGAGAGACGGGAGGTTAGAAAAGGGGTTCTCCAAAAATAAGGGGGGGGATGTCATGGGGTTTGGGGTGGAGGATGTCATGGGGTTTGGGGCCGGGGGGGGGGGGAAAGGGAGCCCTTACCTCTACTCCAGCGCTTTCTGGGTAGACAGGGGAGGCTGTGGGAGAAAGGATGGGTGTTTAGAGCCACCAAGTGCCACCCACCACCCCACTCACCCCCACACCCAGGGGAAGGATGCCGAGCCGGGACAGGATCCGGCCCCACTGCTCCCTGGGGACCACCAGCCTGGGGTGGGCTGGGGCCGGGGAAAGGGGGGGACACCCCACGGTACCGTCGGTGTCGGGACAGATGGGGCAGCATTCTCCGAAGGGGATCTCGGCGTTGGGGCAGTCGGAGGTGTCCTCGCAGATCACCTCATCGCAGAGGATGTTGCCGCTGTCGCAGACGCAGATCTGGCAGGGTTCCGGTTTCCAGACATCCTTGTCGTTGTACGTTAACCCATCCTGTATGCAGCTTCCAGTTTGAACTGGGAGAGAGGGGCAGGGGGAAGCGTGAGGGCAGGGGTGGGGGGGGGCACGGCAGCGGCCCCCCACAAGGCTCTTTTCTTGCTCTTCCCCCCCCTCCCCCCCCCCCCTTCTCCATCCTCCCCCTCTGGCTCCTGCAGCTTTTCTCCCTTCATCTGTTTCTCATCAGCCCATCGCGGTGACACAGGAAAAGCACCACAATAAACTCTTCCCACATACGCTGGAATTTAAACAAAAACCTCCAGCCAGTTTGCTACGTCCCGCGGCGGATGGGGCCAAGGCAAATACCCCCGCAGCGGGCAGGGAGAGGACGGGGCGGGGGGGGGTGGCACGGGGGTCCCCCCACCGTCAGCGGGGGGGGGAACGGGGATGGGGATTGGGATGGGACGAGTGGGATGGGGTGGGTTGGCCTCAACGTCTGGGCTGAAATTAGATCCAGGCGGCTGCGGGATGGGGCTGGATGAGGCCAGATGGGATAGGGAATGAGAGTCCAGAGACTGGAAGCAGGCGGGGGCTGGCGTGGGGAGGGCAGGGCGGAGCGCCAGGGCCTGGGGGGGGGGGGGGGGGGGGGACCTGGCCCCACGGTGGGGAAGGGTCCTCGGGAAAGGACTTGGGGGTGTCCCGGTTGGTGGCTTCCCCCCTTTGGCTTGGGGGGGGGCAAAAAAAAAAAAAACCAAAAGAAACAAACAAACAAAAAAAAAAAAGGCAAAAGGCAAAATGCAAAATGCATGTTGCAAAAGGAAAAAAAAAAAAATAATAATAATAATTCCTATTGCAAGAGGCAAAATGCAGAAGGCAAAACGAAGAATGTAAGACAATGCAAAATGTAAAATGCCAAGTGCAGAATGCAAAATGCAGCATGGATATTGTCAAATGCGGAATGCGAAATAAAATAAAATAAAATAAAATGCACCCAAAAAAAAAATAATCCCCCCAAATGACAAAAATTGGGCAAAATGCGAAGGGCGCCCCCAGGCCTGGCTCGCTCCCAGGGTCCCCTGTGTCCCCACGCCTGCAGGTGGCAGGCGCAGGCAGCCCAGCGGGGCGCAGGGGGGGACCCGGTGGTGGGGGGACAGTGACCCCTGCCATGCCCCCGAGACCCCGTCCCCGCTGCAGCCCCACGGGGAGGCCATGGGGCGGCATTCCCCCATCCCGGGGCGGCCGAGCGGGGCCGTCTGGCCAGTCCCGACTTTACGGGCTGCCGAAACATTTTCCTTATGAATCATCCGAGACTTTTCTAATTCTTTCCTGATGGCTTTTGCAGATCCCGGAGCCGGGCCCCCCCCTCCTCTCCCCTCCTCTCCCCCCCTCGCCGCTCTCTCCCGCGCTCTTTTCCCCCCTTTTCCCTGCCTCCTCCTCCTCCTCCCCTTCTTCCCCTGCTCCCTCCTTCCCCGCCGGCTCCTCTCCACCCTTCCCTCCCTCCGAGCTCTTGGCAGGACGCCCCAACTCTCCACACCACCACGGACCCCCTAAAACCCCTTCACTCCCTCCCAACCCCAAATCCCCCCCCTAACCTACTTTTTCCTCCTTTTTTTTGTTAATCTCCCCTAATTTCCCAACTTCTTCCCCTTGGCTCTGCATGCCAACCACCCCTTTATCCTTCCCCGTCCCACGGCAGCAGGACCAAGCGTCGAAGATGCCGCCCGACCCCAATGTCCCCACCCCACCACCCCGCATCCCCCCAGGCGCTGAAGACCCACCACCGCCACCGGCTACTTACTGTCTTCTTCTCCTTGCCCGCGGGTGAGTAGTACAGTCGCTGCTATCAACAGCAGTAACCGAGAATCCACAAAGCTGAACATGTCTAAATATTAGACATGTAGACTCTTTGGGGTCTCTTTTGTTCTTAGGTTGGGGTCATACGGGGCCGATCCGACTCTGGAGCTCCCAATCCAGACCCCAGCAGAAACTTCCTACTGCCCTTGCCCACTCCTTCGCCTCCCCTTATATACGATGCGCCGGCGGCGAGAGGTGGGACCCATCGCAACCGGGGAATTTTGGACGGCCCCTCGGCCAATCAGCGGCACCCAGCGAGTCGGGGGGCACCCCTCGCACCCCCCCCCACACACACACAGACACATACCCCACACACCTCCCCCCCCCTTGTCCGTCCCTCCGTTCATGCACACGCATACACAGACATGCACACACGCGTGTCATCCCGAAGCGGGGCTGGTGGTGGGGTGGATGGGAAGGGGATGCTGGGGTGGGTGGGATGGGGAGGGGAGGTATTTCGGGGGGTCGTAGTGGGTTTTTTGGGGGGGCTGTTTGCACATCCTGGGGTGTTAGAGGGGCTGGATGTGGCTGGGGTGGGGTAGGGACAGGCGATGTGGCACGTGGCGCTTTGGGGACCCCGGTGCCACGCGACGCCGGGTGCTGCACCGGGGGGGTCAGGGTGTTTCAAACGCCCGCTCCCCACTGTGACCCCCAACCCCACTGCCCACCCGGGGCTCCCCAGCACCCACCCACCCCACCCCCCCATCCCCATGAGGACCAAACCCCCCAACACAGTGCAAAGGCCAAGGGCACGATCACCCAGAGCATCCCTTGGGCCAGGATCTCCACGCGGGACCCCGACCCGCAGACACCCCCAAAACACCCCCGAGAACCACTCGCTTTTTTGTTTCCCCCCCCCCTTTCTTTCCAATTTTTCCCTTTCTTTTCTTCAATCCTCGCCCTCCTGGCCGTCCCGCTCCCCTCTCTCCCCCCCTGGCACGCCTCCACCGCCGTTTCCACATTTGAAGGAGCCACGTTGGTTGGAAAAAGCAAAAGCTCGTTGACAATAATCCACAATCTACCGTGCAATTTGGGGAGGGTGTAATTACACGCCAAAAAAATATACGTATTTACCAGGGCCAGGGCAGGCGCCTGGAGCTCAGGGATGGAGGGGGGAAGGAGCCCTACAAGGGCAATGTGGCACCCGGGGGGGGCGTCACCCCCTCTTTTCAGGGGTGATTTTTTTTTAGGGAAAAAGGTGGGAAATGGGGCTGGGGTCTTGCTGGAAGGGGGAGCAAAGAGGTGGGTCCAGCCCTCACACCTCCACTTACCCCCCCCCCCCCCCCCCCAGCACACTGGGAGCACCGGGCTCGTTGCAGAGGGAAACCACCTCTGAGTGGGAGCTGCCACCAAGTTACTTCTTTATTTATTTTATTATTTCTTTTTACAGGAAAAAATAAATCAATGCAATTTAACAATGAAATAACAGGGATGGGGGGATGGAGGGAGGGGAAGAGACACGTCGAAAGAGAGGGAAAAAAAAAACAACAAAACCCACCCACCCTCGCACCAGTGACCTCCCCACGTCTTTTTTTCCAGCCTGCAATTAAATGCAAAGAAAAAAATAAAAATAATAATAATAATAATAAAAAAATAAAATAAAAAACCCACCACCCCAGGAGGAGTTGTCTGTGCGGGTTGCACACACACACACGCACACGCATGCACACGGGGACACGCGTGCGCGCGCAGGGAGCAGCTGGCTGGCTCCCCGGCCCCTGTATCTATGCATCCGAGACACGTTGCAGGCGAAGACTCCTCCAATCATGCCTCGGCGACTCGAAAACCCCTGGCCGGGCTCCAGCCTGAAGATGTGTCTTTAATTTTTGCAGCATGACAGAAAAGAAAAGAATGTCATCTTTTTTTTTTTTTCGGGTTTTTTTTTTTTTTCCTCTTTTTTTTTTTTTTTTTATATGCATGGAGAGGGAGGAGAGGAAAAAAAAAAAAAATAAAAGGAGGGGGGAACCGGGACGATGCCACCTCATCAGCCCCCGGCCGCCCGCCCCAGGAATGCAGGAGGGTTTGGTGCAGGGGTTGGGGGCTGGGAAGGGAAAGGGAAGAAATCCTACTTTTTTTAAAAAAATAAAATAATAAAATAAATAATAAGAATTTAAAAAAAAAAATAAAAGGGGAAAAAAAAAAAAAAAAGCCTGGAAAAGCTATTAGGATCCTAGGAAGCGGAATGGGAGACGCCAAGCGTAGGCCTGGGCCGGCTCCTGCGGGTGCGGGGTGCGGGATGGGGGATGCCCCGGGATGCTGGGGGATGCCTCGGGGTGGTGGTACCCGCCTGGGACCCTCCTGCTCCCTGGGGACACTGGGAGGGGGGAGCTGTGACCCGCAGCCACCTCCCGCCAGCCCCAGCCTTTGGGGGGGTCTCCGAGACCTTTTCCTGCACACCCCACACTGGTTTTACTGGTGCCAACTGGACCTGAAGCTGGTGGTGCAGGAAGGGAGGCGGGCACCCCAAAAAAACAGCGGCCACCCCAAAATCTCTGTGGTCAGCCCAAAAACTTGGTGGATGCCCCATAAAGTCAGTGCCCGCACCCAGGGAAGGGGTTGCCCCATGGATTAGGGGGTGAGGGCAGGGGAGGGCAGCCGGGTCCCCCCATCCTTTTTTGGGTAGGACCTACAGAAAAACAGAGCTGTGGGGCCGGGGGCTGGGGGGGGGGGGGGGGGCGGCGGGGGGAGGAGGGCGCTGGGGTTTGTTTGCCTGCGCCGGGAAGAGCTGGAGCAGACGCCGGCATCTGGTGTGAGTTAACTCCCCTCGACAGCGCAGACACATGGATCGGATTAACTCCCCTTTTTTTTTTCTCTCCCCCCTCCTTCCCCATTCCCCGTTCCCCACTCGGCAGCTCCAGGAGCTGGTTCCACACTGCGTGTGTGTCGTCCCCCCCCCCCCCCCCCAGTGCCCCACTCCCCATCCCGCACCCAGCCCCGGTCCCCACCCAGACACCTGGGTCCCCTCAGCTTGGTGGCTTCACCCCAGGGTGGTGGTCCTGGCGAGGATGGGGACGGTGGCAGCCAGTGTCCTGCAAGGTGGTGACACGCAGGTGTTTGACCCCATGGAGGTGTGTGGGGGGGTTGACCCCATTGAGATCCCCACTGCAGAATCCCCCCCCCTCCAAGGGACCCAGGCATCCTCAGTGTCCCCAAACCCACCACGTCAGCACCAAGAAGCCCCTTGGAGGAGGAGGGGGGGGGGGGGTTATTTCCCCATCACGCTCAAACCCAAAACGCTTCGCTCCCCTTTTTCTCATCCCCCCACCCCACCACCACCACCACCACTATGGGGACGTGATGGGAGCTGAGTGCCTCAGTTTCCCCTGGCCCGCCCGCAGCCCGCAGCCCGGCACCGCCCCGGCTATTCCTGGTGGCCATCCGGCCCTCGGCACCCTCAATTGTGGCAACCAGGGCAAAACCCCGTAATCACGGGCACCGACTCCCCCGGCTATTTCCAGCCGCTCAAAGCAGGCAGGGCAAATTGCTTAATTGGCCTTTGGGCTGCCAACGCCACGCCGCTCTCCTTGGCGGGGGCACCGGCTGCCGGCAGGGTCCCAAAATAGGATGTTTTTGTCCCCACCGGGGGTGGCATGGGGACCCCCAGCTTGAGCGGGGGACGTGGAGGTGACAACTTCATCCTGCTCGGCAGCACAGTGGTCTCTCTGCCTGGTATGGGTGCAGGAGGATTTCAGCTTTGCCCCCTCCCAGGGCTGGATCCTTCTTGGGGGGGTCATCCTGCCTCATTTACACCCCCAAATTCCAGGCCTGGATCCCTCCTGGGGGGGTTATTCCCCATCTGCACCCCCACAGCCCAGGGCTGGATCCCTCCTGGGGGGCTCATTCCCCTTTTGCACTCCCACATTCCAGGGCTGGATCCCTCCTGGGGGGCTCATTCCCCATCTGCACCCCAAAATCCCACAGCTGGGTTCCTCCTGGGGGGCTCATTCCCCTTTTGCACTCCCACATTCCAGGGCTGGATCCCTCCTGGGGGGCTCATTCCCCATCTGCACCCCAAAATCCCACAGCTGGGTTCCTCCTGGGGGGCTCATTCCCATTTTGCACTCCCACATTCCAGGGCTGGATCCCTCCTGGGGGGCTCATTCCCCATCTGCACCCCAAAATCCCACAGCTGGGTTCCTCCTGGGGGGCTCATTCCCCTTTTGCACTCCCACATTCCAGGGCTGGATCCCTCCTGGGGGGCTCATTCCCCATCTGCACCCCAAAATCCCACAGCTGGGTTCCTCCTGGGGGGCTCATTCCCCTTTTGCACTCCCACATTCCAGGGCTGGATCCCTCCTGGGGGGCTCATTCCCCATCTGCACCCCAAAATCCCACAGCTGGGTTCCTCCTGGGGGGCTCATTCCCCTTTTGCACTCCCACATTCCAGGGCTGGATCCCTCCTGGGGGGCTCATTCCCCATCTGCACCCCAAAATCCCACAGCTGGGTTCCTCCTGGAGGGGCTCATTCCCCTTTTGCACTCCCACATTCCAGGGCTGGATCCCTCCTGGGGGGCTCATTCCCCATCTGCACCCCAAAATCCCACAGCTGGGTTCCTCCTGGGGGGCTCATTCCCCTTTTGCACTCCCACATTCCAGGGCTGGATCCCTCCTGGGGGGCTCATTCCCCATCTGCACCCCAAAATCCCACAGCTGGGTTCCTCCTGGAGGGGCTCATTCCCCTTTTGCACTCCCACATTCCAGGGCTGGATCCCTCCTGGGGGACTCATCCCCCATCTGCACCCCAAAATCCCACAGCTGGGGTCTCGAGCGAAGCTGGGGATGGAGCGGGCTAACCCCCGGGGGGTCAGGGGGGCTTTTAGGGGTGGGGGGTTTTGGGGAGGGGGGGTGTTCCCGGGTGGGGAGCAGCAGCCCAGCCCGGGCCCCCGCCGTCTGGGCTCGCAGAGCCGGGATGGAAACTCTGAGGGCCGAGCTCCACGCTGAACATTTTCCGTTGCCAGTTTGCTTCTCTGCTCACTCTTTTTCTTTTTTTCTTTTCTTTTTTTTCTTCTTTCTTTCTTTTTTTTTTTTTTTTTCTTCTCCTGCCCTCCCCCTCCCCTCCCCTCCCCCCCCCCCCCTTGCCTTTTTCTCCTTTTCAGTTTCATTGAAGAATTTGCTGCTCCTGCCCGCAGCCCCCCCGCACCCCCCAGGGCAGCCCAGGGACCAGGCGATGCTCCCCAGCCCTACCCCAGCTGGATGGTTGGACCGGGAGGGATGAGGGGGTACCCCCAGCACCCACCACTCACCTCCCCACAGCCCCCCAAGTCCCTTTGGAGGGAATCCCCACCCCTCCCATCGCTGCACCCCAGGACAAGCACCCCCAGGGGCTGCCAGATTCATTTTCCCGGGGATGGGGACACGGATGGGGACGGGGACGGGGACAGGGACGAGGGCTCCCCACGCTGCCGGCCGGCACCGGAGCCTGGATGGGATTTCTCCCGGCGCAGCTCCTCCGAGTGACCTCATCCGCCGCGGGCTGGATGGGTGCCCAGGGCCTGGCTGGGACCGTGGCTCCGGTGCCACGTGGCCGGGGCGTGGGGCTGCGGGAACCCACCTCGCACCCTCCATCGCCCCCGGCCAACAGGATCACGGTGTGTGGGAAGTACCCTGGGAGCTACTGTACCCCAAACTCTTGAGGGGGGGGTGGGGGGGAAGGTTTCAAACCCTAAGAGCCCCCCAGGAGGGACTGGGGGAGACCCAGCACTCACAGGGCTGAAGGTTTGATGGTTTTTGGGGAACAGAACTGCGGGGTGTCCCCTGCCAGCAAGAGGGGTGGCAGGGCCATGGTTCCCAAAGGACATTGGCCATGTTTGGCACCAATCCCCACCCACCCCCTGCCCGTTCTGGGGGGGGGGCTCACTCCCAGTGGGGAGCTGGGAGCTGGTTGGGGCTGTTGGATTGGGGTTGTTGGCTTGGTGGCTTGGTTTGGGGTTGTCGGATTGGGATTGGGGCTGTTGGGTTGGAGTTGGGGCTGTTGGCTTGGTGGTTGGGGCTGTTGGCTCGGGTTGTTGGATTGGGACTGTTGGGTTGGGGCTGGGGCTATTGGGTTGGTGGTTGGAGTTGGGTTGAGCTTGTTGGGTTGGGGCTGTTGGGTTACTAGGTTGGGGGTTTGGGGTTGGGGTTGTCGGGCTGGAGTAGGCAGGTGGTTGGGGTTGGTGGGTTGGAAGTTGGTGGTTGGGGTTGTCGGGTTGAGGTTGTTGGGTTGGGGTACTCAGGCTGTTGGGGTTGGTGGCTGGGGTATTTGGGTTGGGGTTGACGTCGTTGGACGGGGGTGCGCTGTTGGGGGTGTGGTTTGGTGGTCTATCTTGTTAGGAGTGACCCAGTTTAGATGCGGGGCTGGGGTCCTCCAGCTGTAGAGACAGGGGGTGGGTGGCAGGACGGACAGATGGACGGACGGACGGCTGGAGGCCAGGCAGGGTATGGATGTGGTGGACATCCCCTGGGAGGCGCGAGGACACCCGTGCTCTGAGGTCCCACCACCCTGGGGGTCCCCCAGCCTCCATCCCCCCAGCCCCAGCCATGGGTACTCCCTGCTCCAGGGAAGCGCTGAGTCCCTGGGGAGGGGGGGGGGTCTCCAAAACTGGGGGTCCCAGTGGGGCTGGGAGGGTCTGGGGGTGGGAGGCCTGGCCCTGCTGTGGAGGCAGGATGCGTCCACCCCAGAAGAAGGCAGGGCTCATCTGGGGCCTGGCAGGGGGAGCTGGGACGGGTGCCCCGAGCTCAGCCCCCCCCCCCAAGCCCGGCCCCTCCAGCTCCACCGCCCCCGACAAGGGGTCCCTCCAGCTGGAGCTCAGCCCAAGCAGCAGCAATGCTTCAGCCCAGCCTCAGCTCTTCCTCCTCCTCCTCCTCCTCCTCCTCCCCAGCCGCATCCCAGCCCCACGTCAGCACCTTCCTCCCAGCCCTCCCTCCCCGCTCCCCCCCAGTTCATCCCAGTTCCCTGCCCGGGGGATCAGAACAGGCAAGGGGGGGGTTAACTCTTCCCTAGCAGCCTGCTGCTCCCCAGGGGGTCTCCTCCCATCCCTTCTGTGTCCCCCATCCTCCCGGTGTCGCCCCCATCCCCATGGTGTCCCCCTCATCCCCACAGTGTCACCCCCATCCCCACGGTGTCACCCCCATCCCCACAGTGTCCCCCTCATCCCCACAGTGTCACCCCCATCCCCACGGTGTCACCCCCATCCCCACGGTGTCCCCTATCCCCATGGTGTCCCCCCCATTCCCATGGTGTCCCCTGTTCCCATGGTGTCCCCTATCCCCATGGTGTCCCCCCCATTCCCATGGTGTCCCCCGTTCCCACGGTGTCCCCCATCCCCATGGTTCCCCCCTCATTCCCACGGTGTCCCCCATCCCCATGGTCTCCCCCCTATTCTCACGGTGCCCCCCCTACTCCCATGGTCTCCCCCATCCCCACGGTGTCCCCCCCATACCCACGGTGTCCCCCATCCCTATGCCCCCCCCCCGCCCCATCCATCCCCGCCACGTCCCGTCCCCAGCCGCCGGGGCCGGGCCCCGCCGCTTTGGCAGCAGGATCCGGCCATCGTGGAAATATAGAGGGGGGGTTTGGAGGGGGGGGTGGGGGGGTGGGGAAGGGGAAGGGGCGTGGCCGGTCTGTGTGGGCGTGGCCTGTGCGGGAGGGGGCGGGGCCATTCAACAAAAGGATTTCAAAGGGATGAAATTGGGGCAAAGCCAAAAAAAGTAAAAATGTCCCCCTCACCCCCCCCCAAAAAAAACCGCCGCCGCCGGCCTCATCCCTTCCCTGCCCATGCACACGTGTGCACCAGCCCGGGAGGGGAAACTGAGGCACGGGGGGGGGGGGGGGCAAGAGTGGTCTTGACAGAGCCCATGGTGTCCCCAAGCCGGTGCCATGTCACAGGCTGTGCCCAGCACCGGGACACCCCTTGGTGCCCACACAGACCCCCAGGAGAGGCAGCAGTAGGGTGCAGAGGGGTGTCCCTGCACCCCACCCGCCCCCAGCCCACCCAGCGTGGCCCCGTACCACCAGCCCTAAGTAGATGCAGACGTCCCCCCCCATGGGGATGGCGATGGGGACAACGGACGCTGGCGAGTGGCTCCGGTGCCCGGCACATTCCTCTGGCCCCCGTCGGCCGGTGCCTCCTCCCTTGGCGGGGCGGCTGCTGACGGCCTTCTCCCCCCCCGCCCCGCTCCCGAAACTGGGGGCAGGCGCAGGCGATGCCCTTGGCTCCCACCCCACTGCTGACACGTCTCCGGCACAGCCTCCACGTCGGCAGGCGGAGGGGGGGCCCACGGGCTGTGCCGGGAGCCGGGGGGAGCCGGGGAGGGCCCCCCGCCCTGTGCCAGGCTGGTCCTCACCCTGATCTCCCCTTCTGGGGGGGGGCTGCAGCCCAGGGCCCACTTGCCTGGGCATCACCCTGAGGTGCCAACAGGAGCCTGGGCAGGGCTGGGATGTGCCAGAGGCTGGAAGTGCCACACTGTGCCGTGGGCAGGGCTGGGACATGTCCTGTGGTGCCAGGGGCAGGGCTGTGATGTGCCACTCTTTGCCAAGGGCTGGGATGGGATGTGCCACACTGCGCCATGGGCAAGGCTTGGATGTGCCACTCTGTGCCATGGGCAGGGCTGGGATGTGCCAGGCTGTGCCACAGGCTGGACTGGAATGTGTCACACTGTGCCACAGGCAGGACTGGGTCATGTCCTGTGGTGCCAGGGGCAGGGCTGGGACGTGCCACACCGTGCCACGGCCAGGGCTGGGACATGCCCTTCATTGCCATGGGCAGGGCTGTGATGTGCCACAGGCTGGGCTGGGGATGTACCACGCTGTGCCACACACTGGGCTGGAATGTGTCACGCCGTGCCACAGGCAGGGCTGGGACGTGCCACGCTGTGCCACGGGCAGTGCTGGGGATGTGCCCTGCATTGCCACAGGCAGTCCTTGGGGACACAGCGTGGGCAGCGTTGGACCTATACCATGGGCAGCACTGGGGCCACAGGGTGGGCAGCACTGGGACCATACCCCAAGCTGTGCCACGAGCAGAGCCCCCTCCCCTGCTCCCCCTGCCCAGGCTGTGCCCATCCCCGGTGCCGGCAGAGGACGGTGCCACCGGCTGCAGGGCAGGACACGCCAGGGCAGCCGGTGCCAGCTCCGCAGGTGCTGCTCGCGCCCCCCCCCCCCCCCGATGTAGGTCAGGGTGAGATTAAGGAGTGTCCCCCACCCCTGCCCGCGGGCATGGCAGGGAGTGAGCGGGGATGGCAGTCCCTGCAAGCCCGGGCACGTGGGACCTCGCCGTGGGGACACCCTGGGTGTCATCCCTGAGAGCCAGCGGGATGTCACCTGTGACACCCAGGGGCATGTCCCCCAGGGCGAGGCGGGGGGGGTTTAGTGCTGCCCGACACTAATGGGAGGGGGTTTGGGGGCAGAAAGCGAATAAATGGGTTTTGTGGTTAAACCGAGAGTGGCCTTTTGCTTTTAGGGTGTGTTGATGTCACACTGTTAAATGTCCTCCTTGGCCATGACGAAGGGGTCCCTCACGCTATGTCTGTCCCCCACTATCTGTCCCTTCTCCCATCTATCCATCCACGCATCCATCCATCCTTCCATCCATCCTACTACACATCTATTCCTTTTTTTCCACTTATCCTCCCTCCCTTCCTCCCTCCCTTTCCATGCCCACACTCATCCTCCCTCCCTCTCTCTGCTCCATCCGTCCCCTCTCCTCCGTCGGTGCCTCCACCAGCCGCTCTGTTCTCCATCCCCCTCTGGTCACAGCCAGCCCCCCCCCCCCCCCCCCCCCCGCCCAGGTCGTGCATCCCCCAGGGTCCCTGTCACCCTGCCCTGGGGTGCTTCCAGGTGGAGCAGTCCCCGGCTCCTGTCCCCAGGGAGCTGCCAGCACCCAGCTGGGCGCTTGCCAAGGCTCTGCTCCCTGAGCATTCCTCCTCCTCCAGTTGCTGGCCAGGATAGGGAGGGGGACGACGACGGAGTCCCGTCCCACCAGCACAGCCACTCAGCCCTCACTGCCATGGGGTTGCTTCTGGGGAGACACTGGGGATTCTCTGATGTCTAATAAGGGCTTGAGCACCCGCCGCCCCCCACTCCCCTGGCCCCAAAGCCAGTCTCCCATGGGCCATGGAGAATCTCAGACTGGGAAACTTGGTGTCTCCGCTCCCAAGCATTTCCCAGCCAGAGCCCTGGGGCAGCTGGAGCCTCTGATATGTCCAAGATGTCCCTGGGGACCACAGCGGGTCATGCCATGGGGCAGGACACTGCTGCCTTTCTTGGCTGCCACTGGCTGTCTCAAGGCTGGCAGAGATGCCTGGTCCCTGGGCATGCCACTGCTGGGCCCCATGCCACACTGTCCCCTCCCTGCTCTTGGGGCTGTCGGGATCAGCCGAGCTGAGAGCAGAGCAAAACATCTCCCAAAGCCCTGGGACTTTCCTGGGGGTCCCTGGGGCAGTGGGTGGGACAAGGGTCCCTGTGCCACCCCACCTGGGATGCTCTGGTACCACAGGATCACTCAAGGGCTCCAGTCCCTCCGTGCACTCCCCCAGTGACACAGGGACATCGCAAAGGGACACAGGTCTGGGAGCAGAGCGGGGCGGGGGCCACATCTGTGACCCCCAGACTGAGCAGGACATTTTGCTCCCAGACACCGCAGGGGCTGGGGAAGGGGAAGGGGATGGAGAGGGGACGGGGGGGCTGTGTGTGCAAGCCCTGCTCGTGCAAAGTTGTGTGTGCAATTCATGCACCTATAGCCCCCATGTGTGCAAACCCTGCGTGTGCAACCCTTGCATGTGCAACCTCTGTGTGTCCAATCTCTGCGTGTGCAACTTCTACGCGTGCAACCCCTGTGTGTGCAACCCCTGTGCGTGCAAACCCTGCGTGTGCAAACCCCTGCGTGTGCAACCCCTCCTCATGCACACATCTGTGCCGGGTACCAGCAGCCTGTTTCACATGCCTGTGTCATACGTGTGCACACATGAGGCCGCACACACAGCAAGCTCCACACGGGCCACCCTTCACCATCTCCATCCCCCCTCCGACGTCCCCATCGCCATGGGGGGAACTCGACCCCAGACCCGTCCTCGTTGGGGTGACGGATGTCCCCATGGCCGGTGTTGCCGGTGCTGGGTGGGCTGCGCTGCCGGGCGGTGCGCGGTGTCCAGCTCCCAGCCCCGCTGGCCGGTTGCCAAATTCCTCCACCCCCACAGGAAGCCGTCGGCGCGCTCAGCGCTCACCCTGCACCGGGGCCAGGCCAGGCCGGAGGGATGCCGGAGCGAGAAAGGGCTGGAGAAGAAAAACCAGGTCAGCCCCGAGCCGCCAGCGTCACCCTGGCAGGCAACGGCCGCCTCCTTCGAGGAAGCAGGGCGAGGATCCGGCCCCGGTGACGTCCCCTCCGGCGCGCACGGCACGCGCCAGCCGAGCCCGCGCCTGGCCACCGCTCGCTCGCTCGAGGAACCGGCCCAGCCCCACAGCCCCAGCCATGGGGTGAGACCCAAATGGGGGGTAATTTGCCTCTCCGGGGACCTGGAGAGCCTGAGGATGAGGAGGAGGCTTTGAGGGGAGCCACCCACCACGGGACTGGCTTGGCCATCACTGCCCCAGGAGCCTCTGCTATGATGGAAGGGAGCAGAAGGGTTTGGCTCATGCGATGCCTGCACCCCCTCTGTGTGACATTCCCATCGCCAGGTTCTGCTCCATCCATGGGTACCTCTTACATCCCTGGTACCACTCCATCCCTTGGTGCCACTCCATCCCTTGGTGCCACTCCATCCTTGGGTACCACTCCGTCTGTGGGGACTGCTCCATCCCTGGGCACCTCTTACATCCTTGGCTGCTTCTCTATCCTTGGGTGCTGCTGCATCCATGGGTGCCGCTCCATCCTTGGGTACCACTCCATCACTCCATCCCTGAGTGCCACTCCATCCTTGGGTACTGCTTCATCCCTTGGGTACCACTCCCATCCCTGGGTACCTCTCACATCCCCCGCTACTGCTCCCATTCCTGAGCGATGCTCCCACACCCAAATTGTCCTCCTACCCCCAGGTCATGCTCCCATCCCTGGGTAATGTCCCTGTTCCTGGGTAACGTCCACCTCCAAGCGATGCTCCCACCCCAGGTACTTCTCCATCCCCTCGTACCTCTCCCACCTCTGGTTTCTGCTCCCATCCCTGGACAACGCTCCCTCCCTGGGCGCAAATCCTGCTCCCATCCCCACCTCCATAAATGTACCTTCCCCCACCCACCGTCCCCCTCCCCTCGGTGGGAATCTGAAGGGGTCTCTGCCCTTCTCCCGCGCTCCCTCCCCTCCTCCCGGCTGCCTTTCAAACACAAACACAGCTCAGTGGAAAATGTGACCCGCTGTGGAGCAGCAGATAACTCGAGGCCGGGCCGGGGCCAACTGGAACAGCACGGGCTTGGCTGTGGCCCTGGCTGAGCCCACGGCGGCCAGGGGGGGCGGGGGACCCGGCGGGGGGGACAGCTCGGAACTCCCTTGCGCCTCGCTCTCTCCCGCCTCCTGCATCGCTCCTGC
Source organism: Numenius arquata (assembly GCF_964106895.1). Lineage (NCBI taxonomy): Eukaryota > Metazoa > Chordata > Aves > Charadriiformes > Scolopacidae > Numenius > Numenius arquata. The sequence continues at coordinate 4,928,211 of NC_133598.1, read as the reverse complement.
TCCTGGCCTGATCCTGCACGCGGACCCCACCACATCCCCGTGGGGATGGATGCAGTGGAGGAGGTTGCTGTGGGGACACACGGTGCTTGGGGGCTGGTGGGACCCTTCCTGGGCCCATCTCTGCAGTTCGGTGGGATGGAGATGCCCAGGGATGGTGGCACAAAGGCATGATGGAGATATCCAGGGGTGGTGGCGGATGAGCAGGATGAAGATGCCCAGGGGTGATGCTGGATGGGCAGGGTGAAGAGGCCTAGGGATGGTGGCACATAGGCAGGATGAAGATGTCCAGGGATGATGTTGGATGGGCAGGATGAAGATGCCCAGGGATGGTGGCACATGGGCAGGATGAAGATACACAGGGATGGTGCCTGGACACAATGGAGGTATCCAGGGACAGCAGCACATGGGCAGGACAGAGATGCTCAGGGATGGTGCTCACTAGAAAGGATGGAGATGCCCAGGGATGATGCCAGCTGGGCAGCATAGAGATGCCCAGGGATGGTGGCACATGGGCAGGATGGAGATGCCTAGGAATGATCCAGGCTGGGAATGATGGAGATGCCCAAGGATGGTGGCACATGGGCAGGACGGACATGCCCAGGGATGGTGGCACATGGGCAGGATGAAGATGCCCAGGGATGGCGCTGGGTGGGCAGGACAGTGGTGCCCGTGGGAGGACAGTGCCCCGTCCCCGTCCGATGGGCAGCCGGAGGTGTGTGGGCTGGGAGCAGAAGTGGTCGGAGGAGCCCGTTTGTTTCTCATTAGCAGCTCTTGGCAGGAGCTGTGGAAAAAATAGCTTCAAACAGCAGAGCTGGAAGGGAAAAGGCTGGGCCGAGGGAGGGGAGAGGGGCCGCGGTGGGGAAGGGGGGCACGGGGCCAGGCAGGGGGGTGGGAGGGGTGCGAGGAGGGGGTCGGGGTGACGCTGGCCTGGACGGGGTGCAGGGGTAGGGATGGAGACACACACGGTCCCCTCTGCTGTGTCCTTGTCCCCCGGGAGCAGCAGCCAGGTCCGGTTTGGGGAGCTCGGCCACATGTGCGCTCTTGTGCACACTCGTGTGCACTTGTGCACGGGGTCGGTGAGCCCAGGGTGTGCACACACCTGATGGCACGGGCGTTCCCAGGGAGGGGACGACAGGGACACACCGCTGGACACATGCATGTGCATGGGGGCATCTCGGCACCCCACCCCCCACCCCCCACCCCCCGCCTCCCCGAGTCCCCTGCCCAACAGGGGAAACTGAGGCATCCCACATGCCCAACATCAGGCACGGCGAGCAGGACCCTGGCCGTGCCCCCCCGGGAGGCTCCCGGTGCCAGTTCTCATGTTTTCGGGGGGCCCTGGACAGAGCCGTTTACGCAACAGCACGTCTGGGAGTGTCGGCAGCGCCGCCAAGTCAACCAAAAGCGAGTGGGGGGGGGGGAAATGCAGGAAGCGAAGGGGGGGACCCAGAGCCCACCCCGCTCCTCCCGCCTCGTGGCATCAGGGCGATTTGGCAGGGAGGGTGGCATGTCCCACCCTGGCGTGGCTGTGCCAGGGTGGCACCGGTGACTGGCTGCCCTCTGCCCCTGGCCCCCGCCGCCATCCTGGGCTGGGAAACAGGCAGACAGGGTCATCTGGGGACAGCGGCCGGGGACGACGCTTGTCACTGCTGCCAGGGCAGGGCTGTGCCCAGTGGCACCATGGCAGCCTTGGCAGCAGGCACAGGGCTGGCATTTTGGTCCCTGCAGGCACAGGGAAGCATCAATGGGGACAGGGACGGGGGGGGGGCTTCTGTGTGCCAGGGGATGCATGTGCATGCATGTGCATGTGGGTGTGAGTGTTGTGTCCCCCCCACCCTGGTTTTGGTGCCCGCCTGTCCGGCCGGGTTTGGCCGCCGGCACCCACCTGGATTCGTGGCTATTTCTGCCTCCAGCCCGGATTTAATTCTATCCTGCCCGTGGCTGGTGTGTAATTAGGAGCCCAAAAAAAGCCCCAGGCACCCTCTCATCCTCGGGGGTGGGCGCACACCCAGCGCCCTGCCCCCGGGGTGGGCACAGGGGGCAGGTCCCTGCTCGGCCAGCCCCGAGGGGCTGAAGGAGCCCTGTGGCAGAGACCTGGCAAACTCGGTGCAGCTGGGAGGGCTGAAGTGTGGGAGGGGGATCTCGCCTGGCTGGGGGCAGTGGGGGGGCTCTGCCTCAGCAGGAGGCTGATTTCTGGGGGGGTTCCGTTGTGGGACCCGCTGGGAGCACGGGAGGACACGCGGCGGCAAATCCTTCGTTAAGCCCTTGAGCTAATTATGCCGCCGGAGCCGCCTCATGGCCCGTGCAGCGAAGCCCCTGTGCCCCGGGCACCGTAAACCCCTTAGGGGGATGATCCTGCTTATGGCAGTGCCACAGCGCCCCATGCCCCCCTCACCCCCAGCACCCCACACCTCCGAGCCCCCCTTCTCCCCCGGCACCGTCCCCTTGTGTCCGCCCCACAGCGTCCCCTCCACCATTGCCAGCCCTTGGGCAACTCACCTGCTTGTTGCCCACTGTCTCCGAGCTGGGGGGCACAGAGTGGGGCAGCCCCCTGGCACAGCCCACGCGGGGCTCAGGGCACTGATCGGCTTTGGGCAGCTTATGGCCCTGAGCCGGTGCCGGGGGCAGCTCTTCACACCTGCAACACTAGCCCGCTCCTTCAGCCTCGCCGCCCGCTCCTCGCCCTCATCTTGGCCCTGGGGACACGGCTCTGGCATGGCAGCAGGGCATGGCCAGAGGGTGTGACGGGCCAGGCAGCCCCTGTGCCACCCCAGGTGTCCCCATGCCACCCCGGGCATCCCCTGAGCCACACCACGTATCCTCTGTGCCACCCCAGGTGTCCCCTGTGCCACCTGGCCATCCCCTGAGCCACATCAGGTTTCCTCTCTGCCACACCAAGTGTCCCCTGTGCCACCCCAGGTGACCCTTGTGCCACCCTGTGCACCCCTAGGCAGTCCCTGTGCCACCTCATACACCCCGTGAGCCACCCTGAGCATCCCTTGTGCCATTCTGTGCATCCTGTAAGCCACCACAAGTGACCCCTGTGCCACCCCAGGCACCCCATGTGCCACCCTGGGTACCCCATGTGCCACCTCAAGCACCCCCTGTGCCCATTCCCTACACACCGAGTGTGCAATGCACACACACACCCCCCCATACATACACATTGCACACACACCACAAGCCTGGCACAAGCTCTGCACCCCCCCGCCTTGTGCACACCCCTCACTACTGTGCACAAGCACACACATGTACTGTGCACACGCGTGTACCATGCACACACACCACCCTCCAAGTCCTCACCCAGCTGCTCCCCCAAAGGGCTGTGGGCGGGGGGGGGGGGGGGGGTACCCACACCCCATGGACCCCCAGGATGGGGAGAGGGTCCGTGGGGCAGGAACTGGAAAACACCAGCCCCAAAGGGGGAGCAGCTGCGGGAAGCGCAGCCCCACGGGCCACGGTGGCCGTGGCACTGGGGACATGGGGACACGGAGCCGCGCTGGCTGCCACATCAGCAGCAGCAGGGAAGGGACCCAGCCCGCAGCTGGGAACCAGATGGGGTGGGGAAGGGCAGCAGTCGGGGACAGCCCTGAAGTGTCCCCCGGGCTGGGGACCCCCAAGAAGGGCATGGGGACACCAAGCTGGGCCGGGTCCCCCCGCCCCAAGCACCCCGAAATGGGGAAGGAGGGATGAAGGGAGGGATGGAAGGAGGGACAGAAGGAGGGGTGAGGGAGGGCTGGGAGGGCCTGAGGAGAGAGGGATGGACAGAGGGACGGACCAGAGGAGGGGGAATGGACGGAGGAGGGATGGAGGGGGGATGGAGAGGGAATGAAGAGAGTATGGAGGGGAGACAGAAAGAGGATGAAGGGGAGATGGAGGGGGGAAGCAGGAGGGAGGATGGAGGAGGATGAAGGGGAGATGGAGGGGGGAAGCAGGGGGGAGGATGGAGGAGGATGAAGGGGAGATGGAGGGGGGAAGCAGGGGGGATGGAAGGGAGGTGGAGGGAAAATGGAGAGAGGATGGAGGGAGGATGAAGGGGAGATGGAGGGGGGAAGGAGAAGGGATGAAGGGGAGATGGAGTGGGGGAAGGAGAAGGGATGAAGGGGAGATGGAGGGGGGATGGCAGGCTGGGGGAAGGAGAGGAGCCAGGGCAGGGATAGTGGAATGAGGCCCCCCCCCCCATCCTCCATCCCACCCCCAGAACATCAGGAGCATCCAGTCCCTGGGGACCCTATTGCACCCCCTCAATGAGGGACCCTCATTACCAAGGAACCCAAGCATCCAGGCTGGCAGCGGAACACCCCAGGGGGGCCATGAACCCCCCCATGTGCCTCACCAGAGGACAGACAGACAGACAGGCCAGGCCAGAGCGCCCCCCACCGCCCCTGCACCTTGGGGACCCCCCTGTCCCAATAGCAGGATAACCTCCGCTCCCCAACCCCAGTCTGGGGGCAGCACCCCACAGCAGGGTGCCAGCACCTTTTGGCATGGTGCCACCCCTAAAAAAGCCATCAAAGTGGCCCAACTCACCCCAAATAGCCCCTCCGGGGGGGGGGGTCCGCCCTGAGCCCCCACCCAGGGCAAAGTCCACTGTGGGGCAGGGAGGGTGCAAAGGGCAGCTGGGTGCTGGGTGCAGGGAGCTCGGTGCCCGGGGCACCCGGGTCCAGAGTCCGGCTGTGACAAGGAGGGTGGCACGGCGGCGCCGGGGGGTGCCAGAACGCCTGGGTTCGTTGGCAGGGGGTGGGGACACGGAGGCCGGGGTCACCCCTCAGAGGGTGTCATGCCCAGGAAGAGTCCCTGGTGAGGGGAGCTGTGGGTCGGGGACCTGGGAAAGACCCCTGTGGGTGTGGGGATGGGGCTGGAGGGGTCTTGGGCAGGGGGCAAGCACCCTGAGATGACAGGGAGGGGGGACCTGCCAGCCCCCAGCACATGCCTCTCGGTGTCCCCAGGATCATGTTCTTCCTCATCATCATCATCTTCATAGCCATCACCTTCCTCATCATGATCTTCCACGTCTGCTGCAAGCTCTGCCGAGAACCCGTGCCCCCCCCGCCCTTCGTGGACCCCCAGGGCCCTGTGCCCCCCCCGCTGTCCCCAATGCCCGCGCTCCCCAGTCTGCCCAGCGGGGCCATCCCCATTGGCCTGGAGCCCCCACCCTACAGTGAGGTGTGTCCTACCTGGTGGTGGGTGCTGGGTGCCCAGCTGAGCCTGGCATGGGTGGGCTATGGGTGGGGGGAACTGGGGGTATGGGGTGGTGGGGCTATAGGGTGGTGGGTGCTGGGGTTACGGGGTGCTGGGGTTATGGGGTGATGGATGATGGAGTTAGAGGGTGGTGGGTGCTGGGGCTATGGGGTGATGGGGGCATGGGGTGATGGGTGCTGGAGGTATGGGGTGATGGGGGTACAAGGTGATGGGGCTATGGGGTAACGGGTGCGGAGAGCATGGGGTGATGAGGCTGTGGGTTGATGGGCGATGGGGCTATGGGGTGGTAGGTGATGAGGCTATGGGGTGATGGGGGTATGGGGCTACGGAGCTCAGCACGGGAGCACTAGGGGGACCCACAAACCCCCTCTCATGCCCCCTCCCCTGCTCCCATGCACCCTAAGTGGGGACCCTGAAGTGGTGGCACCCTCCTTTCCCTGGGGACCCCAGCATCCTGGGAGTGGGGGGGTGTCACTGACCACATGCACACACACCCCCTCCCCACTGACCCCCACTCACCCTTAGGTGACAGCGAAGCCCTTCCTCTACCCGCTGCCGCAGGGGCCGTGCCCCGAATGTGGCCGTGGCCCTGGGGGTCAGCCCCCCTTCTCCACCCAGACCAACTTCTAGGGGTGACACCCCACCGAGGACAGCCTGGTGACAAAGCCACCCTTCACTTGGGGGGGGACATGGACCCAGGCGTCCGTATGGCTCCAGGAGGGGCCATCCAGACACCCGGGTCCATGTCCCCCCAGGATGCCTGGATCCACACACCCCCCAAACCATGCCGTTAGAGCAAGGGGGGTGGTGGTGGTTTCTGTATTTATTGTTTTAAAAAGTGTAAAAGAGCTCTTTGCTATGATGGTTTTGGGGGGCTGGGGAGCTAGGGGGGTACAGAGGGAGAAGGGAGAAGTTTGGGGGTGGGGGTCTGCACCCTGCACTGCCCCCCCAGCTGCAAGTGCACCCTGGCACTGCTTGGACTTTGCCAGGCGGGCACGTGTGTGAGCTGGGGCCCTGACACCCTGTCCCCATCCCTATCCCATCCCTATTCCCATCCCTATTCCCATCCCTATTCCCATCCTCATCCCATCCTATTTCTATCCCCATCCTCATCCCTATCCACATCTCCATCCCATTCTCATCCGCATCCCTATTCCCATCCCCATCCCATCCCATTTCCATCCCCGTCCCCATTCCATCTCCATCCCTATCCCATCCCATCCCATCCCATCCCATTCCATTCCCATCCCCACCCCATCCTATTCCCATCCCCAACCCCATCCCTATCCCTATCCCTATCCCTATCCCTATCCCTATCCCTATCCCTATCCCTATCCCTATCCCTATCCCCATCCCATCTCCACCCCATCCACTTCCCATTCCCATTCTCATCCTCATCTCCATTCCCATCCCCATCCCTATTACCATTTCCATCCCACCCCATTCTCATCCCCATCCCTGTCCCTGTCCCTATCCCCATCCCCATTGTATCCCCATCCCAATCCATCCCATCCCCATCCCATCCTATTTCCATACCCTCCCCATCCCAAGAGACAGACCCAGGCTGGGGGGAGGTGGGGGTTTACTGGGTGGGCACCACTCTCCCCGGCACGGGGTCGCCCCCACGGCCCGTGTCCTCGGCCGCTCACGCCACTTGCCGGCCCCGGCGCCGCTTGATCTTCTTCTTGAGGAGCAGCAGGTCCAGGTAGAGCAGGCGGCCCAGGACGGCGGAGGCGCAGATCAGCCCCCCGTGCAGGGCCCCCGCCAGCCCGCAGCTGAACACATCCTGCCCTGGGGACAAACCGTGGTGGGACACAGCCACCCCCGGGGGGAACATGGCCACCACCATGGGGGACATGGCCACCACCATGGGACGCCATACCCTGCTGCAGGGAGCCCCTGGGGACACCGCCTGCAGCCTGGAGCATGGGGACAAGGGGACATGGGGACACAGGTCCCTTACCCGTCAGGTAGAGGTTCTTCACGGGTGTCTCGGCTCTCATGGCGGCCACCACAGCCGGGCTGAAGCGGCCAACGTCGTGCTCGGTGCCGTACATCTCCCCGCGGGGAGCCGCCAGGTAGTGCTGGTTGGTGAGGGGTGACGCCGCCTCCACGAACTCCACCTGCCCGGGCAGGGGCACGGGGGGGTGCTCAGGACACGTCGGGGTGCACAGGACACCAAGGAGTGCACAGGGCACGAGGGGGTGCACAAGGCACAGGAGCACGTGGGGGCACAGGTAGCCCCATCCCACCAAGCAGGATCCACCACACCAGGTCCGAGCCTCCCTGGGGGGTGCCCACCCCACACAAAGGTCCCGGGGGGGGACGGGAGGGCTGTGATGCCCCATGGCTTTGCAGGGCACCCTGTCCCCCCTGGGCACCCCAATCCACAGGACGCCCCATGTGGCTGGGGACATCCCCACTGGGCACCCCAACTCCAAAGAGCACTCCATGCCCAACGGGCACATCCCTGCAGGGTTCCCTGTCCCCATGGGGCACCCCAATCCCACGGGGCACCCCAACCCCACAGGGCACCCCGTCCTACCTGGGCACCCAGTCTCCACTCTGCCCTCTGTGTCCACTCTGTGCCCAATGCCCATGGGGCACCCCAACCCTGTGGGGCACCCCATCTCACAAGGCACCCCCTTCCCATGGGGTATCCCACCCACACAGGGCACCCTATTCCCACTGGGCACCCCATTCCCACTGGGCACCCCAACCCTGCTGGGCACCCCAACCCCAGGGGACACCCAGTCCCAACGGAGCACCCCAAACTCACAGGACACCCAGTCCCAACTGCGCATCCAACTCTGCTGGGCACCCCAACCCTTCAGGACACCCAGTCCCAACTGGGCACCCATCCCTGTGGGGCACCCCAACTCTGAATAGGCACCCCAACCCCAAGGGGCACCGGGGCACCCCATCCCTACAAACCCCCCTCATCCCTGCAGAACACCCTGTCCCCACCGTGCACCCCACGTGGCAGGGGACACCGTGGGGACCCCCGTCACCTTGTCACGGAGGTGGGGGAAGCGCTGCAGTGCCCGCTCCAGCAGGCGCTGGGCGATGGCCAGTTTGTACTGCTGGTAGTCGGGGCCCCGGTGCTTGGCGCGGGTCCCAGCCCACTCCTCAAACCACTCGTACCGCGCCATGGTCAGGATGGTCATGCACGACCGGCCTGTGAGAGGGGGGGGTGACAACCCCATATCCCATTACAGGGGACCCCGGTGACGGTGTCAACCCAGAATGTGGCAGCGGTGGCACTTCCCATCCCATAATCCCAGCCACTGGGATTAAGGAGCCTCTGAGCCCGCAAAACCAAGCAGATCAGGGCTGCAGAGCCAGGGAGGGGGGACACAGGAGGCCCCCCATCCCATACCTGGGTGCCGCTGCTCGTAGGTGGGGTCCTTGGCAGCGGGAAAGGTGATGAACATCATGGCCAGGTTGTCGGGGACATCGTCACGGCTCAGGGAGGAGTAGTGGGTCATCCTGTGGGCAGAGCGGGCAGTGGCATACAGCCACCATGCACCCACCCAACCCACCATGCACCCACCATCCACCCAACCCACCTGCCATGCACCCACCATGCACCAAACCCATCCATCGTGTAACCACCATGCACCCAACCCACCCACCATCTACCCGACCCACCATCCATCCAACCCACCTGCCATGCACCCACCATGCACCAAACCCATCCATCGTGTAACCACCATGCACCCAACCCACCCACCATCTACTCAACCCACCCATTGTGCACCCACCATCCATCCAACCCACCTGACGTGCATCCACCATCCATCCAACCCAACCATTGTGCACCCATCGTGCATCCAACCCACCCATCGTGCACCCACCCCACCCACTGTGCACCCACCCCACCCTGGGGTGCCTGGGGGTCCCTTACATGCCATCCAGGTCATTGTGGGGGTAGATCCAGAAGTTGGTGGCCGGCAGGGCCAGCTCGGCCGCGCTGCCCCGTAGCCCCACGAACACCAGGAAGGAGCCCATGCCATGCCGCACCATGGCCAGGCGGGAGCGCACGCCTGCGGGGACACCGGTGGGGACACGGGGATGATGTCCTGTCCTTGCGGAGGGGATGCCAGGGATGCCAGGGACATGGGGATGCTGAGGCTGTGGGGATGCTTGGGGACATTGGGGATGTGGGGACACTGGGGACACTGGTGATGCCAGGGACACAGGCATGCTGGGAATGTGGGGATGGCAGGGACACCAGGGATGCTGGGGACACCAGGGTCATGAGGATACCAGGTGCGAGAGGATGCTGGGGACACTGGGGTCATCAGGTATGAGAGGATGCTGGGGGTGCTGGGGACATGGGGACGCGAGGATGCTGGGGACATGAGGGACATGGGTTTGTCAGGGACTCCAGTGATGATGGGGACACAGGGATACTGGGGACACCAAGGATATCAGGACATGGGGGTCTTGGGAACATGGGGATGCAAGGATGATGGGGACACCAGGGACACAGGGATGTCAGGGACTCCAGGGATGCTGGGGACACAAGGGACATGGGGACGCTGGGGATATGGAGACGCAGTGATGCTGGGGATATCAGGGACTTTGGTGATGCTGGGGACACACGGATGATGGGGACGCTGGGGATACCAGGGACATAAGGATGTCAGGGACATGGGGATGCAGGGATGCTGGGGACAGCGGGATGCTGGGGACAGGGTACCTGGGTGGCTGCGGAGCGGGGCGGGCAGGAGCTTGCTGAAGGTGTTGAAGACGCCGGCGTCGGAGATGACGATGGGGGCGAAGATCTCCACCTCCTCCTCGCTCGGCCCCTTCTGCACCACCACCCCTGGGAGGCACAGGAGGGTGAGAGGAGGCGGGGGGGGGGGGGGGGGTGCGGGGAACCCCCACCCTGTCCCCATCATGTGTGTTCCCCCCCCCGGCGCGGGGGGGGTCAGCCCTCACCCACGGCGGTGCCAGCGGAGGAGACGAGGATGCGGGTGACGGGGGCACGCACCAGCACGGCCCCCCCCGCGCGCTCGATGAGGGGCGCGATGTGGAAGGCGATCTCGCTGGCCCCCCCCAGCGGGTACCAGGCCCCCCGCTGGTAGTGGTGCACCATCAGCACGTTCACCATGAAGCTGGAGTCCCGCGGGGCCGTGCCTGGGGACAGCGGGGACGATGGGGAGGGGGGGGGGGGCGGAAACGGACACAGCCAGCCCCTGCCCCAATGCAGGGCAGCCCTCCCCTATTGTGACATGGCCTCCACTGTCGCGATATGGCCCTCCTCATCACGATACGGCCATCCCCTATCATGATACAGCCCTCTTCTATCGTGACATGGCCCTCCTCATCATGATACAGTTGTCCTCTATCATGATACAGCCCCCCTCTATCGTGACACAGCCTCCCCTATCGTGACACAGCCCTCCTCATCATGATACAGTTGTCCTCTATCATGATACAGCCCCCCTCTATCGTGACATAGCCTCCCCTATCGTGACACAGCCCTCCTCATCATGATATGGTCCTTCCCTATCATGATACAGCCCCCCTCTATCGTGACACAGCCTCCCCTATCGTGACACAGCCCTCCTCATCATGATACAGTTGTCCTCTATCATGATACAGCCCCCCTCTATCGTGACACAGCCCCCCTCTATCGTGACATAGCCTCCCCTATCGTGACACAGCCCTCCTCATCATGATACGGTCCTTCCCTATCGTGATACAGCCCTCCCCTATCGTGACATGGCCTCCCCTGTCATGACACGGCCCTCCTCATCATGATACAGCCCTCCCCTATCGTGATGGTGGCACCCCCTATCATGATATGGCCCTCCCCTATCACAACGCAGCCCCTCTATCGCAATACAGCCCTCTTCCATCACCGTGGTGCCCTCCCTTATCGTCATGGTGCCCTCCCCTGTCACGACATGAACCTCCTCTATCGGAACGGCCCCCTCCCTATCGCGACGGCCCCCTCCCTATCGCGACGGCCCCCTGACCGTAGAAGAGGTAGCTGAGCAGGGCGCGCAGGTCACGGTCGGTCGTCAGCCGGGCCACGGCCTCGCTGTGGCTGGTGGCCGCCATGCGGAAGACGGGCGAGATGCAGTAGATGAGGCCGGTGCGGACCAGGAAGGTGGCCAACCACCACGGCACCATCTTCAGCACCGCCAGCAGCGCCACGTGACGGGAGGCCATCTGCGCTGGGACCGGCCCCGCGTCACCAACGTCACCTCCATGGCCACCGCCCCACCACTGCCACCACTACATCCTCAGGACTGTTGCTGCCTTGTCCCCAGCACCACCCATGTCACCAGCACCCGTCCCCATCATTCCCACCACCCGTGTTCCCACCATGCCCAATGTCTGTGTCCCCACCACAACCATCACACTTGTCCCCAACATACCCATCACCTGTGTCCTCTCCATGCCTATCATCTTTGTCCCCAATGTTACCACTGCCCTTTCCCCACCTTGCCCATCACCCATGTCCCCACCATCCCCATTACTTGACCCCACAACACCCAATGCCTGTGTCCCCACCATGCCCATCACTTTTGTCCCCCCCACTCTTGTTCTCAACGTTCCCACTGCCCCTTGCCCACCATGCCCATCACACTTGCCCCCAACATGCCCATCATCTGTGTCCCCTCCATGCCCATTACCCCTGTCCCCAATGTTCCTACTGCCCCTTCCCCACCATGACCATCACCCACATCCCCACCCAGACCCACCAGTGCCACCACCACCATCTCCACACCCATGTCCCAAGCTGCCCAGTCCAACCCCACAACCTGGGGACGTGCCACCACCCACAGGAGGGTGTTCTCCCACCTTGGAGAGCCTCATGAACTCCTTGATGGCCGCCTTCTCGGCGGGGAACTGCTCCTCCAGGGCGGTGACGAAGGCCACCTTGCCAGCGCGAAGGCGGTAGCGCCGGGGACCAAGGGTCACCTCGTCGTAGGGGTCGGGCAGGCGCTGCCAGCAGAGCTGCCCGTCCGTCAGCTGGTCCAGCGCCACGCGCAGCATGCTGCCCTCGTGCATCTGCCCCACGTAGTGGATGCCTGCGGGTCCCCCAGGGAGGGGGCGGTCAGCCGGACGGGGGGCTGGGGACAGGACTGTCCCCCACCATGGGGACATGCGGTGGGAGCCCCCCGGGGTGGCAGATGGGGGGAATTAAGGGTTTAACCTTCGTCTGCGGCGGGTCAGCGGGAGAGGCGGTGGGGCGGCTCCGGGTGGCGAGTGTGGCACGCACACTGCACACACGCACACTGTGTGCATGCACTGCACACACACTGCACGCACACTGCACACACACACACACTGCACACATGCACCACATGCACACTGCACACACGCACACTGTGTACATGCACTGCACACACACTGCACACACACGCACACTGCACACACGCACACTGTATGAATGCACTGCACACACGCACCACATGCACACACGCACACTGTGTGCATGCACTGCACACACACTGCACGCACACTGCACACACACACTGCACACACGCACACTGTGTGCATGCACTGCACGCACACTGCACACACACGCACACTGCACACATGCACCACATGCACACTGCACACACACACACTGTATGCATGCACTGCACGCACACTGCACACACACGCACACTGCACACATGCACCACATGCACACTGCACGCATGCACCGCATACACACTGCACGTGCATACTGCATGCGCACACTGCACGCATACTGCGCGCACACTGCATGTACACCGCGTGCACGCTGCACGCATGCACTGCACACACACTGCACGAGGCACTGCACAAGGCACTGCACGCATGCACTGCGCACACACTGCACACACACATGCTGCATGCAAACAGAACACGCATTGCATGCACGCGCTGCATGCGCGCACACCGCATGTGAACAGCACGTGCATTGCATGCAAACATTGCACACACGCACGCAAACTGCACGTGCGTCACATGCACTCGCTATATACACAACATGCACACACGCTGCCCGCACACACAGAAACATGCTGCCTGCACACACTCACACACTGCCTGTACGCTGCCTGCACGCACTAACACACGCTCCTTGCACATGCCTGCACACACCTGCACACACAGGCACACGCTGCCCGCACACACTAACACGTGCTACTTGAACACACCTGCACACACAGGCACACGCTGCCTGCACGCACGCAGATGCCCACACCCACGCAGGCAGCCGGGTGCCAGGGGTACTGGGGTGCCAGGGGTGCCAGGGTGCCGAGGCAGGGGTAATCAGGGTACTGGGGTGCCAGGGTGCCGAGGTGGGGGTGCGGGGGTACTGGGGGTGCCAGGCTGCAGAGTTGGGGGTGCCAGGGGTACCGGCAGTACCAGGGTGCCACGACAGGGGTTCTAAGGGGTGCCGAGGTGGGTGTACTGGGGTACTGGGGGTATCGGGGTGCCAGGGGTGCCAGTGTGCCTGAGGTGCAGGTACTGGGGCACTGGGGGATACTGGGGTGCCAGGGGTGCCCAGGGTGCCGAGGCAGAGGTACCAGGGTGCCAAGGTGGGGGTACCAGGGGTGCCATGGTGCCAAGGTGGGGGTACCAGGGGTGCCAGGGTGCCGAGGTGGGGGTGCTGGGGGGGGTCCTTACCCACGTCGAACTCGATGCCCTGCTCCTGGAAGGTGTGGCAGCACCCCCCCGCCTGGTCGTGCTGCTCCAGCACCAGCACCCGCTTGCCCACCTTGGCCAGTGTCCCCGCCGCCGCCAGCCCCCCCATGCCGCTGCCGATGACCACGGCGTCCAGCTCCGGTGGCACCCGGTGGGGGCTGAACCCTGCGCACACGCGTGTGCCTCAGCACACCCCCCCCCCCCATGCTTCACACGGGGGGTGTGCGGAGGAACGATGGGACAGACGGACAGACAGAGGGCACCCAGGACTCACCCCGTTTGAGGACCTTGTCACGGGCGCGTGGGTCCGTCACCAGCGGCCGGGGTGGCCCCGGGGGTGGCCTGGCAAAGGGGTTGCCAGCCGGGGCTAAGAGCCGGTGGGCCACCAGCCCTAGGGCCAGCGTGCCCAGGGCCAGCAGCAGCAGCAGCGTGGCCCACATGGCTCCCACCGCACACAGCACCTCAGAGACACCGCACCACCAGCCCTGGCACCCTATAGCCCAGCACCTTATAGCCCAACACCTTACAGCCCAGCACCTTATAGCCCAGCACCTTATAGCCCAACACCTTACAGCCCAGCACCTTATAGCCCAGCACCTTATAGCCCAACACCTTATAGCCCGGCAGCTTATAGACACGGCAGTTTATAGACACGGCAGCTTACGGAGAGAGGAGATTATAGACACGCCGCCTCGTAGCCACGGCAGCTTATAGACACTGCAGCTTAAAGCTACAGGAGCTTATAGCCACGGCACTCTATATCCACAGAACTTTATAGCCACAACACCCTATAGCCACAGCACCTTATAGCCACAACACCCTATAGCCACGGCACCCTATAGTCACAACACTCTAAAGCCACGGCACCCTATAGCCACGGCACCTTGTAGCCACGTCACCCTATAGGCACAGCACCCTATAGGCATGGCACCTTGTAGCCATGGCACCTTATAGCCACAGTACCTTATAGCCATTGCTCTTTATAACCACGGCAGCTTATAGTCACAGCACCCTATAGACATGCCACCTTATAGACACAGCAGCTTATAGCCACAACAACTTAAAGCCACAGGAGATCATAGCCACGGTCCCTTATAGCCATTGCCCCTTATAGCCACAGCACTTTATAGTCCCATCACCCTATAGCCACTGCAGCTTATAGCCACATCTCCTTGTAGTCACAGCACCTTATAGCTACGGCACCCTATAGCCACAGCACCCTATAGCCACTGCAGCTTATAGCCACATCTCCTTGTAGTCACAGCACCTTATAGCTACGGCACCCTATAGCCACAGCACCCTATAGCCACTGCAGCTTATAGCCACATCTCCTTGTAGTCACAGCACCTTATAGCTACGGCACCCTATAGCCACAGCACCCTATAGCCACTGCAGCTTATAGCCACGGCACCTTATAGCTATCACCACTTATAGCCACAGCACCTTATAGCCACGGCACCTTATAGCTATCACCACTTATAGCCACGGCACCTTATAGCCACGGCACCTTATAGCTATCACCACTTATAGCCACAGCACCTCACAGCTTGGGGGGGGGGGAAGCACAGAACAGGGTCCCGGGGGCGGGTATGCCTGCCCCCCCCAGCTTAACCCCTTGGTGGCAGTGCTGGGCCAGGGTGGGACACTTGCCAGGCCCCAGGGTGGCAGGGTATATGCGCACACGCATGTGGATGGTGCACAAGTGCGTGCATGGGGTGAAGGGTGTGCAGTGCTGGGGGGTGCTGCACACACACGCGTGCGTGCACACACATGCAGCCCTGCAAACGTGCGCACACCCGCACTTGTGCAAGGAAGCACATGCACACCTACACAGCTGTGCAAGCGAACTGCACGCGCACACTCGTGCAAACACACACTTGCACACCCTTACCCACGCCCCACACACATCCCCCCTGCCACCCCCCCCCACCCACGCGTGTGCACGCCCCCCCTCTTCCCCCCCCCAGCCCTGGTGCCTGCAGCTCTGCTGACCTCTCCCGGCAGCACCACGTAAGGGCTTGTGTGTGCAATGACACACACACACACACCCCCACACACACACACACACCCCCACACACACACCCCCCCACACACACACACACACCCCGAACCCCCAACACCCGAATCCCACCCAGCACCCACAACCACCAATCCCAAATACACCCACGTGTGCACACACACGTACACACAAACACACGTGTGCACACACACGCAAGTGCACACACACATGTGCACACACACACACACACCCCCCACACACACACCCCTCCGCAGCCCCACAAACACCCTCCAGGCACCAAATAGGTGCAAAACACTGATTTGCAGACAAAAAACCCCACCAGGATCAGGTGGGAGCAGGCCAGGGTGGGGCAGAGGTGACAATGGTGACACCAGTGGCACCATGTGTGCCCCCCCCCCCCCAGGGGTGCCCCAACCCCAGCTGGATTCGGCCATAAGGGACAGACCCGCTGTTTTTCTCTCCTTTAATAAAAGTCACAGCAAAGTACCAAAAAGGAGCATCCTGGGGACAGGGACAGGGGGTGGCTGCACCAGGGCGGGGGGGCAGGGCAGGAGGGAGGGGGACACACGCATGTGCACACACCTGCACGTGTGCCCTGTGTTCCCTGTGTCCCCGTCCCTCGGGAGTCACCTCATGGCAGCCCCCCCCCCCCCCCTCCCAAAACCCCCCCAGTAGCCCCCCCCCCCCCGTGAGCTCCCAGTTGCAGCTTCCTCCGCCCCAGGGTTAATTACAGAGTTAATTAAGGGTTAATTACAGGGCCAATACACGTGGGCAGGTGGTCTCAGGGGGGGTTATTGCTACCTGGGAGGGGCTGACAGGGGGCACAAGGGACAGAGGGGGACACCCACCCTGGTAAAGGGGGTCCCCAGGAAGGGTTGCAGCCTGGGGGTGGGGTAACCCAGGACGCCTGGGTCCATGGCAGCTCGTGGGGCTCCAGCTGGGTGTGACCCCCCCATCTCACCCCCCCCACTCCAGCTCTGAGGGTCCCGACCCACGCGCTGCCCCAGGATGGGGTGTGTTTCCCCATGGGGAAACTGAGGCACGAGGCTACGAGGGGCGGGAACTGCGTGGTGCTGGGGGATCCCCACCCTCCCTGTGCCTCCCCAGCTTGCAGCGACCCCAGCTCAGGGGGGCACAGTCCCCAGAGATAAAAAAGGGGGGGGGGGGTGAGGTTTGGCAGTGAATAGCTGTGTGGGTGCTGGGCATGGCACCGGGGGGGGGGTCTGTCTCCCCCATGGGACCCCACCGACCGCTTCTGCCCCCCCCCCCCCATAAATCTGGGGCTCAGTAGGAAGGAGAGATGGGCCAGGTTTGGGGGGGGGGGGGGGGGGACACTCTGCAGAAAGCCAGCCCCCCCACCCCAGCGCTGAGTACAGCAAGCTCATCACACCAATGAGCGAGACAGCAGGGGCGCAACCACCCTCCTCCCCCCACAGCCCTTTTTGGGGGCGGGGGGGGGAGGGGGGGGCTGGGAATGAGGGTGGTGGTGACCTCCCCCCCCGTGGGGCAGGGTGTGGGGGGGTGATTAGTAGACCCAAGTGACGGGCACCCACTGGGGCTGGGAGCGCAGGCGGTCCATGGCCTCCTGCAGCCGCCCGAAGGTGCGCTCCAGGTCGTCGTTGGTCAGGCTGAGGTCGAAGTAGTGGCCGTAACCGCGCTGGATGCGGTCGCTCTCCTCCACCGTCCGCTTGGCGTCCGCCTCCTGCCCCGCACAAACCCTGCCTCAGTTTCCCCATCACTCCTCCCCCCGCCTTGTGTGTGTGGCGTCCCACCCCACCCCCCCCGCCAAAACCCCTAGGGAGGGGGACCCACCGTGAGCTGCTTGGTGGCCACACCGCTCTCCAGTGCCGCCCGGTTCATGGCCCGCAGCGTCTCGGGGCTGGGGGCTTCGATGAAGACCACATATGGCACGAATTCAGCCGTTCTCAGCACCTTCACTGCCTGGGCAGGAGGGGACGGCGCTGAGCCCCGGGGAGGGGGCAGCCCCGTCCACCCCCTTGGTTTGTGTGTCCCCAGGGTCCCCTACCTGGGGGTTGACATCCAGGATGCACATCTTGCCGGCCTCCACCACGGCGCGGATGGAGTCGATCTTGGTGCCGTAGAGGTTGCCCTCGTATTCGCCGTGCTCCAGGTACCGCCCGGCCTTGATGTCCGCCTCCATCTCCCCCCGTGACACGAAGCGGTACCCGTGCCCGTCCTTCTCACTCTCCTTCGGCTTCCGAGATGTGTCTGCCCGGGGACGGCCCGTCAGTGCCACCCACCCGCCCCGGGGGTCACACCCTGGGGACACCCACAGCCTGTGGGGACGGCCACAGGGCTGCGATGCTGCACCTACAAGCCCAGGGGTGCGATCCCCGACACCGGGCAGGACGGGCTGTGTTGGGGATGGGGGTGCTCAGGGGGGACAGGGATGCTCGAAGGGGGACAGGGTGCTGGTGGAGATAGTGATGTTCACAGGGGACAGGGACGCTGGCGGGGGACAGGGATGCTCGAGGGGGACAGGGAAGTTCTCAAGGGGACAGGGATGCTGGTGGGAGACAGGGAAGCTCTCAAGGGGACAGGGATGCTGGTAGGGAACAGGGATGCTGGTGGGAGACAGGGAAGCTCTCAAGGGGACAGGGATGCTGGTAGGGAACAGGGATGCTGGTGGGAGACAGGGAAGCTCTCAAGGGGATAGGGATGCTGGTAGGGGACAGGGATGCTGGTGGGAGACAGGGATGCTGGTGGGAGACAGGGAAGCTCTCAAGGGGACAGGGATGCTGGTAGGGGACAGGGATGCTGGTGGGAGACAGGGAAGCTCTCAAGGGGATAGGGATGCTGGTAGGGGACAGGGATGCTGGTGGGAGACAGGGATGCTGGTGGGAGACAGGGAAGCTCTCAAGGGGATAGGGATGCTGGTAGGGGACAGGGATGCTGGTGGGAGACAGGGAAGCTCTCAAGGGGACAGGGATGCTGGCAGGGGACAAGGATGCTTGTGGAGAACAGGGAAGCTCTCAAGGGGACAGGGATGCTGGCAGGGGACAGGGATGCTCGTGGAGGACAGGGAAGCTCTCAAGGGGACAGGGATGCTGGCAGGGGACAAGGATGCTTGTGGAGAACAGGGAAGCTCTCAAGGGGACAGGGATGCTGGTTGGAACAGGGATGCTGGCAAGGGGACAGGGATGCTGGCAAGGGGACAGGGTTGCTAGTGGGGACAGGGATGCTCACGAGGATGGTGACGGTCACAGCGGACAGGACAGTGATGCTCTTGGGAACGATGATGCTCGCAGGGGACAGTGATGCTTGGTGAGGGATGGTGATGCTCACGGGGACAGTGATGCTGTTGGGGACACAGGGACACTCACAGGGGATGGTGGTGCCGTAGCGCGCCTGGTCCGACATGATGAGCTTGTTCTTGAGGCTGCGGCGCCCCACGCCCTGGGCACCGATGAGCACCAGGGTTTTCCGGCGGAAGGGGGGCATGCGGGCCACCTCCTCGTAGATCAGCAGCTCGTGGCGGTCAAACTCTGGGCGAGGGACAGGGCTGTCACCCACGGCGGGACCCCGAGCCAGGTGCCATGGGGAACCCAGGGCACCCCATCCTGTGAGGTGCCACCACGAGCCTGCCACGGGCACAGACCATAGGGGAACGCCATCGGGGACACTCACCAGCGTTCTTCGTCGTCAGGTACATCATCCTCTTCTTCCTCTTCCCACTGAGGCTGCCACACAGGGCCCCTGCCGAGGGCACGGGGGCTGGCTGAGCTGGGGACGGGGACAGGGACAGTGCCGTGGCACGGGGACGGTGCCACAGCATGGGGACAGTGCCACGGGAGCCAGGACCTGCCACAGGGGCAGCGCCATGGGGATAGGGACGTAACCCGGGGAGTTGGGGACCTGCCACATAAGCAGTGCCACGGGCATGGGGACATCACCATGGGGCGATGGGGACATCGCCGTTGGGTGCAGGGGACCTGCCGTGCTCCCCCTCAGGAGGCGACCACCTGTCCCCCTGCCCCCAGGGCCATGTCCCCACTGGGGGCTGGGGGCTCCGTACCAGAGGTGGGGGCCACCTCCGCGTCCCGCTTGACGAAGGCCTTGCGCTTCTCCTCCAGCAGCTGGCTGGGCACCAGCCCTGCGCTGCCCCCCTCCACGTGGCATGCCTGGGGGGACAATGCCACACGTGGGGACCCTGGCCCCACAGGGCACCCCTCGGCCCCACAGGGACCACCCCCCTCCAGCTCCCAGGGACCCTCCTCAGCTTCTAAGCCCCACAGGGACCCCTCGAGCTCCCAGGGACCTTCCCCAGCCCAAGGGACCCCACAGCTCCAGGGAACCCACATCCCCGCAGGGACCCTCCCCTCTCCCAGGGATGTCCCCCCCCAGCCCCAGAGATCCTCCCCCAGCTCCAGGGACACCTCCAGCTCCAGGCTCCCCCCCCCAGCCCCAGGACGCCCCGCAAGTCCAGTGACCCTCCCCAGCTCCAGGGACACCCCCAACCCCAGGGACACCCCTGCAACTCCAGGGACCCTCTCCAGCCC
Source organism: Numenius arquata (assembly GCF_964106895.1). Classification (NCBI taxonomy): domain Eukaryota; kingdom Metazoa; phylum Chordata; class Aves; order Charadriiformes; family Scolopacidae; genus Numenius; species Numenius arquata. Next base: position 4,907,829 of record NC_133598.1, on the reverse strand, counting down.
CAAGGACCCCTCCCGCCCTCAGAAACACACCCCCGCACCTCCCAGGGATCACCCAAGCTCCCAGAAGCCCCCCCCAGCCCCAGGACCCCCCTGACCCTTCATGGACCGCAGCTGCCAGGGAGACCCCCAGGAGGGGGACAAAGTCTCAGGACAACCCCCCACCCACCCCACCCTGGGACCCCCCCGCTGACCTGCCACCAGTTGGGGTCATCCTGGTTGACGATCTGCAGCAGGTCACCGGCAGTGAACTTGAGCCCGGCCTCCTTGCAGGGGATGAGGCTGTCGGTGGCCGGGTCGTAGTCGAAGTGACACTTGACAAAGACCTGGGGACCGGGGGGGTCAGCCGGGGGGGTGGCCCTGGCCGTCAGACGCCTGGGTTCCCCGCTCTGCATCACCCGGATGGCACCACCCCGTGCCTCAGTTTCCCCAGCGTGGCAGTGGGGAAGGCAGGAGCCGTGCCACACACACACACACACACACACGCGTGTGCACCCCGCTAGGTGCCCCCCCCGCCCTGGTGCCCCCGGCGCAGCCAGGCCCGCACGGCCCCCGCGCACACACAGGCGGCGGCGGCGGTGGCCACCGCGCCCCACAGGAGCCCCACGGCAGCCCCCACGCACAGCCCCACGACCACGCACAGCCCCACGCAGGCACCCAGCGCCACCGCCGCCGCCCCTGCGATGGCACACATGGGTGCGGGGACAACGGCACACGCCACCACCGCACACGCGTGTGCTGGCACACGGGACACCCCACCCCCACCCGGCGCTGGCGGCCGTGGGGTCAACGTGGCGCAGGGACACGCGGTGCCAGGGGACGCGATGACAGCGCTGCTTTGTCCCCAGGGAGTCAGGGTGACGCGCTGGGCTGGCACGGGAAGGAGGGGGGGACAGGGCACCCTTTGCCACCCAGATCCTGCTGTGGGGATGGGAACAGGGACAGGGATGGGGACAGGGTAGGTGCCACCGCAGCCAGGTACCAGTGCTGGGGTGCAGGGCACAGTGGGGGACATTGGGGTGCCACCAGCCATGGGGGACACGGGCATAGGGCAAGTCCCTGCTGGCGTGCAGGGGACAGAGGGACAGTGGGACATGAGGACAGCGGGACATGGGGGGCATGGGGTCCAGAGGGCCGTGGGGCTCAAGGGACACATGAGATGTGTCACTCAGGTGATGATGATGATGAGATGAGACACTCAGATGAGGCACATGGCAAGGGGACAGGGGGACATGGGACAGGTGGGCAGGGGGACATGGGACAGGTGGGCAGGGGGACGTCGGCAGGGTGGTTTGGGGACATCCTGAACATGGGGACACAGAGGTGGGGGGGACAGGCAGAGAGCAGGGGGGGACCTACGGGTGGTGGGACAGGGAGCCACGGGCAGGGTGCTGGGTGCAGGTGTGGGGTGCAGATGTTGGGGGGCAGATGTTGGGGGGCAGATATGGGGGTGCAGATATTGGGGGGGGGGGGGGGGGGGGTACCTGCCGGGGGGGGTGGGGTTCCTGGTAGCTGGGCAGGATCTTGAGGACGACGCTGCCGCTGGCGTGGCGCAGGCTGTCCTGCAGCGCCCGGGGGTCGCTGCCCACCTCCCGCCCGTTCACCTCCCGGATGACGTCCCCCACGTGCAGCAGCCCCTGCTGTGCCACCATCCCCCCGTGCAGGATGCGGGCGATGACCAGCTCCCCCCGCTCCACCCGGAACGTCACCCCCTGGGGGGGGGGCACAGCCCCGCGTCAGTGCCACACCGCTGTCCCCCCCAGCGCGGCGTCCCACGGCACCCACCAGCACCCGCCAGTTACCCCGGCAATGTCCCCTGCAATGTCTCCAGCACCCCGCAACGCCACCGATGTCCCCAGCACCCAGCAATGTCCTCAGCACCCCACAATGTCCCTAGCATCCCATAATGTCCCAGCACCCCACAATGTCCCAGCAATGTCCCCGATGTCCCCAGCATCCATCAACGTCCCAGCACCCTGCAATGTCCCAGCAATGTTGATGTCCCCAGCACCCAGTAACCCCCAGCACCCCACAATGTCCCAGCAATGTCCCCAATGTCCCCAGCATCCATCAACGTCCCAGCACCCTGCAATGTCCCCAATGTCCCCAGCACCCTGAAACACCCTCCAATGTCCCCAGCACCCTACAATGTCCCCAGCACCCAGTAACCCCCCAGCACCCAGCAATGCCCCCAGTGTCCCCAGCACCTCACAATGTCCCCAGCACCCAGCAATGACCCAGCAATGTCCCCAATACCCCCAGGACCCCCCATGTCCCCAGCACCCAGAAATGTCCCCAACACCCTACAATGCCCCCAATGTCCCCAGCACCCAGAAATGTCCCCCATGTCCCCAACACCATGCAATGTCCCTGCACTCAGCAATGCCCCACATGTCCCCAGCACCCTGCAATGTCCCAGCAATGTCCCCAATGTCCCCAGCACCCTCCAATGTCCCCAGCACCCAGCAATGTCCCCCATGTCCCCAACACCATGGCATGTCCCAGCACTCAGCAATGCCCCACGTCCCCAGCACCCCATGTCCCCAGCACCTTGTAACGTCCCCAGTGTCCCCAGCACCTCACAATGTCCCCAGCAACCCGCAATGTCCCCCATGTCCCCAGCACCCAGAAATGTCCCCAGTGTCCCCAGCACCCAGCAATGACCCAGCAATGTCCCAAATATCCCCAGCACCCGCAATGTCCCCAGCACCAAGCAATGTCCCAGCACCCCGCAATGTCCCAGCAATGTCCCCAATGTCCCCAGCACCACACAATGCTCCCAGCACCTTGCAACGCCCCCCGTGTCCCCAGCACCCAGCAATGCCCCCGATTTGCCCAGCGCCCCGCAATGTCCCCAGCACCCCGCAATGTCCCCAGTGTCCCCAACACCCTCGGACGCCCCCAGCGCCCCAGGCTGGGTCTCACCAGGTTCTCTCCGGCCGTCTTGCGGATGCCCACCATGCGCACGGCGTCGGGGGGCACGGGCTGGTTGTTGAAGGTGGGGTCCAGGATGGGGCTGGGCGGGGGGGTCTCGTAGCTCTTAGAGGCCACTGAGTCGTGGGTCTCCAGCAGGGACTGCAGGGCATAGAGGTGACTGTCACACACACACACACCCCCCACCCCCGCCATGTCTTGCACACACACGTGTGGCGGGGGGGGGGGGAGGGGGGGAAGCCTCGCACGCCCACCTGGAAGTGTGGCTCGCGCAGGATGCGGGCCAGCTCCGCGGCCGCGCTGTCCTGCCCCGCCAGGTGGCCGATGTCCTGCAGGATGTCCTGCACCAGCTCCAGGTTGTTGTCCCGCACCGCCTCCAGCTTCGTCTCCTCCAGCCGCTCGTGCGCCTGGGGGGGGGGGGGGACGGACATGGCAGGGATTAGGGACCCCCACTGACAGGGTAAGACTCCCTCCGGCAGCTGCGGGGGGAGCAGGGGGGGCTGGCATGGGCTGGTGTGCACACAGGGGCGCACACACGCACGAGCACACGTGAGTGTGCACACACACACAGAGTGCACACATGCACAAGCACACACGAGCACATACACAATGCACAAGCGCGCACACATAAGCACACAAACGTACACACGCAAGCGTACACACACACAAACACACATGCACGAGCACACACACGCAGGAGCAATAATGAGCACACATCCACACGAGCATGCACAAGCACACGCGTAAGCACATGCAGGAGCACACACGCACGAGCCCATACATGCACGAGCACAGACAGGTACACACAAGCATACACATGTGAGCACACGCACACACGCACGAGCACACGCATGAGCACACACACGCATGCCCTCTGCACACGGACAGCGCCCTGTGTGCACACGCACATGCAATCCACCCTTCTGGATGCACACACATGCACATCCTCTAGTGCACTCTTGTGCACACATATGTGCGCACGCCCTTGCACACACATCAGCACGCCAACCTATGCACACATGTGCCACTGCACAACTGTGTGCACATGCAAATGCACACACACTGGTAAACATGCAGCACATGGGGCCAGCCACACACACACACCCCCAGCATGGCCAGCGGGTGATATATATATGTACAGTCACATGTGCACACACGTGTGCATACCCTTCAACCCACCCATTCACACCCAGCACCCTCTCCTGCCCCCACCCTGCGCACGGCCCTCCCTCACCGTCGCACTGACACACGGCACCCTGACACGCATGGGCGTGCACACACCCATGTGCAAATGTGCACATTTACTTCCATGAATGCACTTACGTGTATGTGCAAACATGTGCACACACCTCCCTGCATGCACACCCACGTGCAAGCATACAGCCATGCACGCACGCCCACGTGAAAGCATACATCCATGCATGCACGCACGTGTGCATGCATCCACATGCATGTACATACATACATGTGCATGTTCACACATGTATGTGCACACATGCACAGACCCATCCCTGCACGCGCACACGTGTGCACCAGCATATACCCACACCTGCACACACGTGGGTACGCGCACACACATGTACATGCACCGACACACATGTACATCTTCCTCCGCACCACACAGACACACGTGTGCACTCACACATGTGCCCCCATACCCACATGGCCACTCACCCACACGCACCCACCCGTGCTCCCACATCCCCCCTCCGTGCCCCCCTCGCGCTGCCACCTGCAGCGGGGGCTGGGGGGGGGGGGGGGGGGACACGGTGCCACCCCCGCGCCACTGTACCTTCGCCAAGGACCTTACTATTGGGCTCTCCATGATGCCGCGGAGGAAGATGAGGTCCAGGTCGGCCGCCCCTGGGGCCCCGGGGAGCCCCATCAGGTTGTCCAGGACCTGCTGCATGGCTGGGGGGGGGGGGGGGGGGCGTGGGGACACAGTGGGGGGACACAGGGACACGGGAGGTGGCGGGGGTTGGGGGGGGGGGGGGACGACAGCAGGAGAGAGCAGTAACGTGGGTGAAAGTGAAACACGGCACAGGGGGTGCTTGTCCCCCACCCCCCCATCCTGACCCCCTCCCCTCCTGGAGCTGGTGGGGAATGGGGGGGGGGGGGGGTGGCATGGGGGGGCTGTGGGAGCACGGCTTCCCCTCTCATCCTATAGGGAGGACAGACACAAGGACGTGCCACCCCCCACCCCCAAATCATCACCCCGCTTTGTGGCTGGGGGGGCCATGGAGCATCACAGCCCCCTTGGGGGCAGGAGCCCCCCAACACCTCATGGCAGGGGCAGGGGGGAAGATCTCACCCTGGCTGCTCAGCACCACAGCCCCCCCCCCCCCCCCCGTGCCTCAGTTTCCCCAGCTGAGGAGCAACACACACCCCCCCGCACAAAGACCCCACCCACACAGGAACCTGCTGTCCCCCCAACTCTCCATCCCCCCAGGCCACCCCCCATAGTGTCCCCCCGTACCTGCAGGGAGTGGCACTGCACCCCCAGTCCCTGCGGTGGGAACCACAGAGAGCCCCCCCTAAAGCGTGCACTTTGAGGGGGGGGCTGCCCATTTCCCCCCCCCCAAAAGTGTGGGGGACCCCTCTAAAGCCCCCCGGAGGGGGGATATTGCCCACCCCCACTACATGCAGCAGCTGGGGGGGGGGGGTGGGGGGGGTTGCATGGCAAATGTGGGGGGTGCCATGCAAACGGGGGGGTGCAACACAGCCCGGGGGGGGGTTGCAATGCAATTGCGGGGGGGGGGAGTAATAATGCAATTAGAGGGACTTGCAATGAAATTGGGGGTGGGTACAATGCAATTGGGGGGGGGGGGGGGTTGCAATGAAATTAGGGGGGTTGCTGTAAAACTGGGGGGGGGAGTGCAATGCACTTCGCCGGGGGGGGCGGGGGGGGGGATGCAATACATCCGGGAGCCGCTGCGCTGCAATGGCGGGGGATGCTCGCGATGCAGCCGAGGGGGGGGACACGACACACACACACGCAACCCCGACACCCATCACCCCCCCCCCCCCCATATCTGAGGGGGGTCACGACATGACTCAAGAGCCCCCCCCACATCCCCATCTCCCTGCCTCCATCTCCTCCCCCCACCCCACCCCATCCCCAAACACCCCCCAGCCTCCTGCATGGCATCACCCCCCTCGGCCCCCCCCCCCCCCCCCCCCCCCCCGCATCCGTGTGTCGTGTGTCCCCCCCCCCTACCTTGGGGACCCAGGGGGGAGATGGCGGGGTCCGGGGTGGGCGGCGGGGACCCTCCACCGGGGCCGCTCATGGCTGCGGGCGGCAGAGCCGGGCCTCCCCCCCGCTCCCCCCCCCCCCCAGATCCGGGTACCGCCGCCCCCGCCCGCGGCCCCCCCGGCCCCGCTCGCCCAGGGCTTTGCACACGCGTGTGCACGGTGTCCTTGCACACGCGAGCCCTGCTACGGGCACGCGTGTCGGCCCACGCGTGTGCAAACCCCCCCCCCCCTTGCACACCTGGGGGAGCGGGGGTGTGCTCACACGCGAGTTAACGCACGCGCCTCTGCGTGCACACGCGTGTGAGCAACCGTATGCACGCGTGGGGACGAACACATGTGCACAGCGGGGCGTGTTGCAGGCACAGGCACCTGTGTGTTCACGCGCGTGTGCATGAGCGTGCACAACCCTGCGCGCCCACGGGCACGCGCACCCCGGCATGCTTACACACGTGTGTGCAGCCCCCCGTGCACGCGTGCACACACACCCCGTGCGTGCTCACACTCGCGTGCAAACCAACGGGCACACACCCCTGCATGCACCCCCCCACACACCGTGCATGTCCCGTCCCGTCCCCCCCCCCGCTTACACACTCACACCCGCTCCCCCGGTGCGTGCTCACCCGTGGGACCCCCCCCCGCACGCAACACGCAGCCTCCCGCCGCTCGGGGAGGGTGGGGGGATAACGGGGGCTCGGCCCCTTTAAGGGGGGGGCGCGGGTCCGCGCGGTTTCCATGGCAACCGAGAGGGCGGCCAGGGAGCTAAGCGGATGGGGGGGGCGCGGATTTAAAGGGACCGCGTCCCGCTCGTGTGTGCGCACACACACGCATCCACGCACACGCATGAACACGCACATGCAGGTGTCCCCCCCCCCCCCCCCGCAGTGTCGTTGTCCCCGCAGTGCCCACCCGCGCAGAAACGACACCCCCCCCCTTGCACATGCGTGGTGCCAGGCCTGAGTGTGCACTGTGCACACGTGCGTGCAAGCCACACGGTCCCTCTCACATGTACGTACCCTGTGGCCCCTGCACAAGCCACCTCCCCTCCCCGCATCCTCTCACACGCCCGAGGCGGGGCTTGCACACGCATGTGCCCGTGTGTGTGCAAGCCCCAGGTGCGTGTGCAAGCTCCAGGTGCGTGTGCAAGCCCCGTCCTGGTGAACACTCACCCGCGGCGGAGCTGGGGGCGGCCGCCGGCATCTCGGCGCGCTGCGGGCACGGCCTGGCACGCGTGACTGGCACCGACGGGGACAGGGACGGCCGCGCAGGCGTGCGGTGGCCTGGGACGCTCGGGCACCCTCGTGGACATGGGCATGTGCTTACACACGCGTGTGCATGGGTGCGAGTGCACCACAGGCATGTGCAAACACACAAGGACCCCGCGCCCCCCCCCCAGCCCCACATTGTGCCCCACGGAGAGGGGGAACCCCCAGTGATGGCACTGATGCCCTCCCAGGGGGGCACCCCACGCTGTGTCCCAGCACCATGTCCCCAGTATCAGTGCCCCCAGTGTCCCCAGTGCCCTCAGCACCAGTATTCCCAGTGCCTCCAGTATCAGCATCCCTGCTGTCCCCAGCACAGCCACCCCCAGTGTTCCCCAGGGTCCCCAGCCCCAGTGGCCTATGTCAGTGCCCCCAGTAACAGCATCCCCAGTCCCAGCACTCCCAGTGTCCCTAGTGTCCCCAGTACCAGCATCCCCAGTCCCCAGTGCCCCCAGTGCCCCTAGTGTCCCCTAGTACCAGCGCCCCCAAAATCCCCAGTGCCCCCAGTATGTGACCCCAACCCTAGAGCCCCCAGTGCTCCCAACATCCCCCAGTACCAGCACCCCTAAAGTCCCCAGTACCAGCATCCCCAGTCCCCAGTGCCCCCAGTGCCCCTAGTGTCCCCCAGTACCAGCGCCCCCAAAGTCCCCAGTGCCCCCAGTACCAGCGACCCCAGCCCTAATGCCTCCAGTGCCCCCAGTGCCACCAACATCCCCCAATACCAGCACCCCTAAAGTCCCCAGTGCCCCTAGTGTCCCCCAGTACCAGCACCCCCAAATTTCCCACTGTCCCCACTGTCCCCAGTGTCCCCAGTGCCAGCATCCCTGCACCCCCAGCCCCAGTGCCCCCCAAGACGCCCCCCAGCAGGCAGAGGCAGGAGGTGGCTGCAAAGGGGTTTATTGTGGGGGGGCCAGTATAGCCCCGGGGTGATGGGTGCTGTGGGTGCAGCAGCCCCCCGGGCTCCTCTTCACCCGCTGGGCCCCAGCGATGTCCCTGCAACGAGAGGGGGTCAGCGCCCCGCAGTGCCCCCCCCCTCCCCCCGGAGTCCCCCCAGCCCTGAACCCCCCCAACCCTGGACACCGTCACCCCAGGATACCTCCGCCTCCACCACTGGGGAAATTGAGGCACGGGTGGCCCTGGGGGGGGGTTCACCCAGCATCCAGCCCCCCAACTGGGTTACTGCGCCCCCCCCTACGCTGCCACCCCTCACCTGGGGGGCTCAGCACCCCTCCGTGCCGAAGGGCTCCTCGCACAGCGCCCGGCCGCCCGACCGCTTGCCGTACCTGCCGGGGGGGGGAGCACGTTATGGGGGGGCAGCAACAAGCAGTGGGGTGCAGGGGGGAGAGGGGGGAGAAGGGGTGCAGGGGGGAGCGGGGTGCAGGGGGGAAATGAGCAGGGGGGGAGCAGGGTGCAGGGGGGAGCGGGGTGCAGGGGGGAAATGAGCAGGGGGGGAGCAGGGTGCAGGGGGGAGCGGGAGCAGGGGGAAGCGGGATGCAGGAGAGCGGGATGCAGTGGGAATTGCAGCAGGGACCCGGCTGCGGCCGTTGAACAGGGTGCAATGAGGCAGGGGGGGGGAGCGGGGGCTGCAACGGGGAGCGTGTTGAGGAGGTTGCAGCAGGAGAGCACGTTGCGACAGGGGGTGCATTGCATTGAGGTGCATTGCATCGAGGGAGCACGCTGCAACGGGGAGCATGCAGCAACGGGGAGCATGCAGCGATGGGGAGCACGCTGCAACGGGGAGCATGCAGTGATGGGGAGCATGCTGCAATGGGGAGCATGCTGCAACGGGGAGCACGCTGCAACGGGGAGCACGCTGCAACGGGGAGCATGCAGCAACGGGGAGCACGCTGCAACGGGGAGCATGCAGTGATGGGGAGCATGCAGTGATGGGGAGCATGCAGGGATGGGGAGCACGCTGCAATGGGGAGCACGCTGCAACGGGGAGCATGCAGCAACGGGGAGCACGCTGCAATGGAGAGCGTGCAGCAGCAGGGAGCATGCTGCAATGCAGAGCATGCTGCAACGGGGAGCATGCAGCAATGGGGAGCATGCAGCAATGGGGAGCATGCAGGGATGGGGAGCATGCAGGGATGGGGAGCATGCAGCAATGGGGAGCATGCAGGGATGGGGAGCATGCAGGGATGGGGAGCATGCTGCAATGGGGAGCATGCAGCGATGGGGAGCATGCAGCGATGGGGAGCATGCTGCAATGGGGAGCGTGCAGTGATGGGGAGCATGCAGCAACGGGGAGCATGCAGCGATGGGGAGCATGCAGTGATGGGGAGCATGCAGTGATGGGGAGCATGCTGCAATGGGGAGCATGCAGCAACGGGGAGCACGCTGCAACGGGGAGCATGCAGCAACGGGGAGCACGCTGCAATGGAGAGCGTGCAGCAGCAGGGAGCATGCTGCAATGCAGAGCATGCTGCAACGGGGAGCATGCAGCAATGGGGAGCATGCAGCGATGGGGAGCATGCAGCGATGGGGAGCATGCTGCAATGGGGAGCGTGCAGTGATGGGGAGCATGCAGGGATGGGGAGCATGCAGGGATGGGGAGCGTGCAGGGATGGGGAGCATGCTGCAATGGGGAGCGTGCTGCAACGGGGAGCATGCAGCAACAGGGAGCATGCAGCAATGGGGAGCACGCTGCAACGGGGAGCACGCTGCAATGGAGAGCGTGCAGCAGCAGGGAGCATGCTGCAATGCAGAGCACACTGCAATGGGGAGCAGGCAGTGATGGGGACTGTGCTGCAACAGCGAGCATGCTGCAACGGCGGTTGCAGCATGTCAATGGATCGCACCAGGGAGTGCATTGCACCAGAGGGTGCCTTGCACTGGAGAGTGAGTTGCAGCGGGGAGCACGCTGCGATGGGGCAGTGCATCACTGCAGGGAGCACACTGCAACGGGGAGCACGCTGCAACGGGGAGCATGCAGTCACGGGGAGTGTGCTGCAACGGCGGTTGCAGCACATCAATGGATCACACCAGGGAGTGCGTTGCACTGGGGAGTGAGTTGCAGCAGGGAACACGCTGCAACGGGGCAGTGCATCTCTGCAGGGAGCACGCTGCAACGGGGAGCACGCTGCAACGGGGAGCATGCAGTCATGGGGAGTGTGCTGCAACGGCGGTTGCAGCACGTCAATGGATCGCACCAGGGAGTGCATTGCACCAGAGGGTGCCTTGCACTGGAGAGTGAGTTGCAGCGGGGAGCACGCTGCAATGGGGCCGTGCATCTCTGCAGGGAGCAGGCTGCAACCGGGCAGCGCGTGTCAGGGGTCCCGCGGCCGCGTCCCCGCTCACCGGTGGCGGGTGACCACGTTGAGGTACTGCTGCAGGTCGTTGTAGAAGCGGACGAGGTCCTCGACGGGCGCGTCGTCCCCGGGGTAGGTGGGCTGCGCGGGGGCGGCGGCGGCAGGAGGCCCGGCCAGCAGCGCCAGGGCACAGGCCAGGAGCAGCAGGGACGACCAGCGGGGAGCCATGGCTGCGGCCACACCGCGGCATCAGGCGGCGGCCAGGACACCCGCCGCACGCACACGGGCACGCACACGTGTGTGCACACCACCAAGCACGCACACATGCACACAGACGCATGCACAACACCCGGCTGCGGCCACACATACGTGTACATGCACACACACACACGCCCCACCTGGCTGCACGCACACGTGCATGCACACGCACATGTATGTGCACACCAGCCGGCTGCACATACACATACATGTACACCTACACATAGATGTGCGCACATATGCACACGTGTACACACACCTACATGCACACGCACACGTGCATGCACACCATCCAGCTGCATGCACACATATGTGCAAATGTACATGTACACTCACACGTGTGTGCACACCACCTGGCTGCATACACACGTACACACACACACGTGTGTGCACCACTTGGCACACAAACACACACCCCGTAGAGCAGACATGCACACACCAAACCTCCATTCCTGGGGTGCACACATGCCCAGAGCCTTTCACACATACACACCCCTTGCACACTCACACGCACCCAACTCTGCTTCAAGCGTGCACACGTGCAGGCACAAAACCTCCCTTCTTGCAGCACACACATCAGTGCGCACACTCACAACGTGCACACATGCACATCGGTGCATGCACACACTCTGTTCCCAGGGAAAGCGCCGCTCGTGGATCACACGTGTGTGCACACACACCCCGTTTCACACCGCTGCGCACAGATGCACACGCTCAGCCTTGCACACGTGTGCGCGCACGCACCCTTGCACAAGTGCACACCCTCTGTGGCACGCACCACGCTCACTGACCCTCTGCACCCCCGCCAGCCCCTCAGCCCCTCGTCCCCACTGCCAGCCCCCTCCCCAGCCCTGTCCCCCCACAGGGACAAAGCCCTGTCCCCACTCACCTGCTTCCACGAGTGGTGGCACAAGGACACGGCGAGACGAGGGGACACAGCGAGACGGGGGGACGCTGCCGTCAACTCCCCGGTTCCTCGGTGACACTGCTGCCACCGCGGTGCTGGCCCTTATATCCCCCCTGTCCCCCTTGCTGATGTCACCCTGCCACGCAACACCTGTGGCCAGGTGGCGACGTGGCCAGGGGGGCACAGGGGACATTAGGGGGGACAGCAGCCATTGCAGGGGTGACAGGGACACCTGGCCCCTCACATGGCCCTGGTTAATGTTTGACCCTGGGCTGGGGGGGTGTCCGGTGGGGCCGAGGACGCAGACCCGGGTGTCCGGTGTCTGTTCCCAGAGCATCTTGTCCCCACGGATGGACCGAGGGACAGATGGGGACCGGCGGGGGGAGGCTGGTGGGAGGGGTGGCAGCAGGACAGAGGGATGGGGAGTGGGACAGAGGGACACAGGAAGAGCAGACAGAGGGACGAGGGAGGGGGAGGGATGGATGAGTGAAGGGTCTGACACCGGAGCGAGGGGTGGGATGAAGGGACAGAGGGACAGGGAGGGGACAGGAGGAGCAGTGGCTGCAGCGGGTGGCAGAGCAGGGGTTGGGGGACAGCAGCCACGACGGAGGACGTGGCTGTCCCCCCGGATCCCACCATGGGCCAGGTTGGGGGTCAGAGGGGTGGGGGCCCCCCAGCCTGTGGGGCCTGTGGCCCAGCCTGACAGCCCCCAATGGCCACAGTCCCCGCAGGGACCCCACGGTGGGCGTCAGTGCCCACAGACAGTGCACCCCAGCACCCCAGAACTCACCACCAGGGTACCCCACACCCCCACACCCAGTGCACCCCACAGACAGTGCACCCCAGCACCCCAGAACTCACCACCAGGGTACCCCACACCCCCACACCCAGTGCACCCCACAGACAGTGCACCCCAGCACCCCAGAACTCACTTCCAGGGCATCCTGCCACCCCCACACCCAGTGCACCCCAGTAACCCGTGCACCCCAGCACCAGCTGCACCCCTGATGCCCCATGAACCCCAGCATCATCGCAACCCCCCCACCCAGCACACCCCCGCACCCAGTGCACCCCACGGACATTGCACCCCAGCACCCCAGAACTCGCCTCCAGGGCACCCTGCCACCCCCACACCCAGTGCACCCCAGTAACCCATGCACCCCAGCACCAGCTGCACCCTAGCACCCTCTGCCAGGGCACCCCACCACCCCCACACCCAGTGCACCCCATGGACAGTGCACCCTAGCACCCCAGAACTCACCACCAGGGCACCCCACATCCCCACACCCCTACACCCCTGCACCCAGTGCACCCCAGAACTCACCTCCAGGGCATCCTGCCACCCCCACACCCAGTGCACCCCAGTAACCCGTGCACCCCAGCACCAGCTGCACCCCTGATGCCCCATGAACCCCAGCATCATCGCAACCCCCCCACCCAGCACACCCCCGCACCCAGTGCACCCCAACACCCAGTGGTGGTGCACACCATCCTCAAGCACCCCTTGCACCCCAACACCCATCGATAGTGTATCCCCCCCAGTGCACCCCAGAGCCCACTGCCAGTGTCCCTCGCCACCCCCATACCCAGTGCACCCCCCAGTGTGGCCCAGCTCCCCACACTGACCCTCCATCCCTCCCCACGCCCCCCACCTCTCCCCATCCCTGCACCCCTGCACCCCAGCAGGTCCTCTGTCCCTGCTTCCTTCCACCCAGCCTCACCCTCCTCCATCCTCCATCTCCCCTGCACCCCTTCATGCCCCCCTGCACCCCTTTATCCTCCCCTGCACCCCTCCATCCCCCCTCCATCCTCCCCTGCACCCCTTTATCCTCCCCTGCACCCCTCTGTCACCCTTCCATCCTCCCCTGCACCCCCTTATCCCCCCTGCACCCCTCCATCCCCCCTCCATCCTCCCCTGCACCCCTTTATCCTCCCCTGCACCCCTCCGTCACCCTTCCATCCTCCCCTGCACCCCTTTATCCTCCTCTGCACCCCTCCGTCACCCTTCCATCCTCCCCTGCACCCCTTTATCCTTCCCGCACCCCTCCATCCCCCCTCCATCCTCCCCTGCACCCCTTTATCCCCCCCGCACCCCTCCATCCCCCCTCCATCCTCCCCTGCACCCCTTTATCCCCCCCGCACCCCTCCATCCCCCCTCCATCCTCCCCTGCACCCCTTTATCCCCCCCTGCACCCCTCCATCCCATCTCCAAACCCACCACCCTTCTAACCCCTCTCTCCCCCTGCACCCCTCCACTCTCCCCTGCACCCCTTTTTCCTCCCCTACACCTCTCCATCCATCCTGCCCTGCACCCCTTTATCCCCCCTGCACCCTTCCACCCCCTCTCCCCCCCTGCACCCCTCCATCCTCTCCTGCACCCCTTTATCCTCCCTGCTCCCTTCCATCCCCCCTCCATCCTCCCCTGCACCCCTCTGTCCCCCCTGCGCCCCTTTATCCTCCCCCGCACCCCTCCATCCTTGCCTGCATCCTCTCCTACATCCCTCCATCTCCCCTGCATCCCCTCTGCACCTCTCCGTCTCCCCCCCCCGCACCCCTCCGTCTCCCCTCCATCCTCCCTGACACCCCTCTGTCCCCTGTCGTCCCCCCCCCGGCACACACAGCCCAGACGAGTGCCCACAATCGTGCTCTTTATTGCCACTGGCGGGGGCGTGCAGGGACCGCGTGGGACCCCCCCGACAGGGGTGGGGAGGGGACAGGGTCAGGGCCCCCCCCGGTGGGACACCCCCGGGCCGGGCTCTGGGGGTCCCCGGCCCTCCTGGTGGGGGGGCCTGCTCTGGCCCCAGGTGCTGGGGACCACCCTGCAGCTGAGCCCCGGGTCCCTTAGGGAGACACGGAGGGACGGGGAGGATTCAGGGGACAGGGGGGTTGGGGGGGGTCTGGTCACCATGCAGAGTCATCGTCGTACCTGCGGGGAAGAGCTGGTGTGAGAAAAAGGGGGACAAGACCCCCCAACACCCCTTGGGACCCCAAACTGCCCCCAGGACACCCCTCCCTGCAGGGTGCAGGAGAGGCTGCAGCCCCTTTCCCTGTCCTCAGGGACGGATGGGGACGGGGACACTCACCGTGACCTGTCACTGCTGGCCCCAAGGAGCAGCTCCGACACCAGGGCTTCAGGGCTGGCACGTTTGCCGTACCTGCGGGACATGGAGCACGTGGGTGCACATGCAAAGGGGCGCACACGAGTGTGCAAACAGGACCAGGCGTGCAAACAAGACCCGCCGGCTGCATGCAACAGGGCACACGGGGAGGAGGGGGTGTGTGGACAGGCACGAGCGTGCAAAGGGGCTTGCACACGTGTCACCAGGCTCGCACACGCCTTTTCACACTCACCTCTGCCGTGTCACCAGGTTGATGTAGTGGCGCAGGGCCGAGAAGTACTTGGCCATCTCCTCGGGGGAGGCGTCGTCCCCGGGGCTCTCGGGCTTGGGGGGGTAGGCAGCCGCCAGCGTCCCCAGGCACAGCAGGGCGCAGAGGGCCACGGCCACCAGGACGCGCCACGACCTCGGGGATGTCACCATCTGCATGGGGACAGGGACAGGGGGCAGCCTCAGCCGCGTGCACATCACCCCCGTCACCCTCGGGTACCCCCATCTCATCCCGGAGCAGCTCTGTCCCCACTCCAAAGCCCCCACCGTCCCCCTGAGCCCACCCCAAGGATCCTGTCCCCTGTGGGGACATCGCACACACACACCCACCCCCAGGGATCCCCCTGCTCCCCAAGGAGATGTCTCCCTCCCCCACTGGGGACCCCAGCCCCCCAAAAGTGACATCTTCCCTCCAAGGACCCCCCCCGTGTCCCTCTTCCAGAGACTACCCCACTTCCCCAAAGGGACTTCTCACCCTCAGAGATTTCCAGAGACCCCCCCATGTCCCCAGGGGGCCATGTCCCTCCCCGGGACCCCCAGGAACCTCTTCCCATCTCCCCAAAGGGACATCTCGCTTTCGGGGAAACCCCCTGCAAGTCCCCAAGGGGACACATCCCTCCCAAGGACCCCAGAGACCCCCCCCCCACTGTCCCCAAGGGAGTTCTCCCGCCCCAAAGACCCCAGTCCACCCCAAGGGACACCTCCCCTCCAGGGACACCCTCCTGTCCCCAAGGGATTATCTCCCTCCCAGGGTTCCCAGCCTCCCCAAGGGACACCTCCCCTCTGTGGGACCCCCATGGGACCCCAGCCCTGTCCCCGGGCTGTCCCCGCACTCACGGTGGATGAGGCAGGAGGTGACAGGCAGGGCCTGGCAGCGGGGTGACAGCACCGGGGACACGGAGCTGGGGACACAGCGGCTTCTCCAACCGCCCGGGGTTTTATATCCTCCGGGGGGGCTGCTGGCTCCTCCCTCACCCGTGACCAACCCACGGGCATGGCAGGACCCCGGCAGCCCCCCCCCACCACCAGCCCCGGGCCCTGGGGACACGTGCCAGCACCTTGTCACCGTCCCTTGGCAGAGCCCCCCAGCCCGTACCGAGGGGCTGGGGCGCAGGCACAGGGCACACACGGAGCACGGGGGACACGGATGAGACACAGGGACATGGCATGTAGACATGGGACACAGTATGTGGCACATGTCAATGCCACACATGCAAGGGACACGGGTACGGATGTGACACGCAGCCACGGCACACGGGCATGGCACGGGGACACGGCATGAAGCCACAGGACAGACACAGCCACGGCATGTGGCACACGGCAATGGCACATGGATGTGACACACAGCCATGGCACACGGACACAGAAGTAACACACAGGCACAGCACATGGACACGGCACACGGACATGGGTGTGACACACAGCCATGGCACACGGACACGGCACACGGACACGGGTGTGACACACAGCCATGGCACACGGACACGGGTGTGACAGCAGCCCCAGCACACAGGCACAACACATGGACACAGGTGTGACACGTAGCCATGGCACACGGACACGGTTGTCACACGTAGCCATGGCACACGTGCACGGCCCTGAGACAGCCTTGGGACGTGGCAATGGTACACAGGGACACCAGTCACACACAGGGACACAAACACGCCACAGCCATGACACAGCAGGGACAGGGCACACAGGACACAACCCACGGCCCTGAGAGAAGGCACCCGCGGGGGACAGCGCAGGGGAAGGGACGCAGCCTGTGGCTGCCTCAGTTTCCCCAGATGGGCAGGGCAGAGAGCCGCCACCGCAGTCCCCATCACCGCAGCCCCCGTCACCGCCATCGACCGCTGTCACAGCCCTCCAGGATGGATGAGCTGCCCTTTCCGAGCCCCCTATGCCGGGGGGGACACACACTAATTCATTATGGATTTGGCATTAAGGAGCAATCACCCGCCCAGCGCTCTGGGGGGAAACTGAGGCACGGAGGCACCCGGCAGGGACGTGCTGCGAGGGAGGAGGGCTCCAGGTCCCCACCGGGGAGGTGCCACCACAGCCACCATGTGGGCGCTGGGACAGGGAGAGGTGGCAGAACGGGGGTCCCCAAAAGCCCTGGGATGCTACTACCCAGAAGCAGCCACATCTCCAGCCAGGGGGACAGACAGGACGTGGCTTCTTGGGACCCCATGGGGTGCCACCAGCCCAGGTGGAGGGGACACGGCTTCGTGGGACCCCATGGGGTGCCACCAGCCCAGGTGGAGGGGACCCCATGGGGTGCCACCAGCCCAGGTGAAGGGGACATGGCTCAGAGGGAACCTGTGGGATCCCACCAGCCCAAATGGAGGGGACAGGGCTCAGTGGGGACCCCGTGAAGTGCCATTGCTCAGGTGGAGGGGACATTGCTTGGAGGGAACCTATGAGACGTCACCAGCCCGAACGGAGGGGACACAGGTTGATGGGGACCCCGTGAGGAGCCACCAGCCCAACTGAAGGGGACACAGCTCGGCAAGACCCTGTGGGATGCCACCGGCCCGGCTGGAGGGGACATGGCACAGTGGGACACCGTGGGATGCCACCAGCCTGACTGGAGGGGACACAGCTCGGCAGGACCCCGTGCGGTGCCACCGGCCCGGCTGGAGGGGACAGGGCACAGCAGGACCCCGCGGGATGTCACCGTCCCAGCTGGAGGGGACACGCTCCCCGCTTCTGACCTGGCTGTCACCCCGGTGAGCGGTGGCGGAGGCACGGCTGGGGGCAGTGCCACCATGGGGGTCCCGGCTCCGTGGCCGGCCCCAGCCCCGGGGAAACTCGTCCCCGTGGCGTGGCCGCGGTGTCACAGCGGTGTGCGGGGACACAAGCTGCCCTGGCCACACGCCAGCCTGGGAGGGGGCTGAGACCCCGTCCCCCCCCCCCCCCCCCTCCCCTCCCCAGCACCTTTCACGTCCCCGCTAACGAAGGCGCGGGTCGATGGAAGGACTAATTGGATCGATGGGGGGCTGCGGAGGCCCCCCCGCAGTGTCTCCCACCCACGTGGCCTTGGGGACATCGAGGCCAAATCCATCACCCCAGTAGGGGCTCAGGAGAGGAGCATCTCGATGGGGGGGGCTGCCCCATCACGGGGTTTGGGGGCGGGGGGGGGGGACACAGGGCTGGGGACACACACAGGGCTGGGGGGGGACCCCAACTCCATGGTCCCGCCGCTGCGGACTGGGACCAAACCCCACACGCCAGCAGCGATGTCACCGCACTGTCACAGATGTCCCCGAGCTAAGAAAGGAGGGAGGATCGGGGTCTGGGTGGCCCCCCCCCTCCCCCCCAGACAGAGCTGACCCCACCAGGACGGGGAGGGGGGGGGGAAGGGAGGCGAGGGCTTTCTGCGCCATTTCCCCCGAGTGACAGTAAACAGCAATTTTCCAAAGGTCACAGGATGGCTCTGCCAGTGGGTACAAATGCCACCCCCCCCCGGGGACAGCCCCCCCCCAGGGCAGGATGAGGGATGGCCCCGGGGAACCCGAATGTGGGACAGGGCTGCGGGTGCCCACCATGTGCCCCCCATCTCCCCCAGGGGCAGGGAGGAGGAGGAGGCTCTGGGGATGAAGGTGGATGGCTGGACCCTGGGTGAGGGGCCCCCGTGCCCCCCCCCCCATCCCCGGCCCGGGGTGGGGGACGGAAAGGCGCAGGGAGAGCAAACAGGGCCCTGCCGCTTCCCCGCGCTTTATGGCCCCCGGTTCCGCCGGAGGCACTTTAGGGGCCACGTGTGCCCCCCCCCCCCAGGGAGGAAGGCCCTTATCAGCCCCTGTTTGCTTTTCCACTACCCAGCCCAGGGGGGGCACACATCTGCGCAGCCCGGGGTGGGGGTACACACACACACACATACACACACACACACCTGCCCAACCTGGGGGGGTCACACACACACACACACACACACACGCCTGCCCAACCTGGGGGGGTCACACACACACACACGCCTGCCCAACCTGGGGGGGTCACACACACACACCCCCCTGCCTAACCTAGGGGGGGTCACACACACACACACCTGCCCAACCTAGGGGGGGTCACACACACACACACACACACCCCTGCCCAACCTGGGGGGGTCACACACACACACATACACACCTGCCCAACCTGGGGGGGTCACACACACACACACACACACACACCTGCCCAACCTAGGGGGGGTCACACACACACACACACACACACACCTGCCCAACCTGGGGGGGTCACACACACACACACACGCCTGCCCAACCTGGGGGGGGTCACACACACACACCTGTCCAATCTGGGGGGGTCACACACACACACCTGCCCAACCCTGGGGGGGTCACACACACACACACCCCCCCGCCTGCCCAACCCTGGGGGGGTCACACACACACACCCCTGCCCAACCTAGGGGGGGTCACACACACACACACACACACACACGCCTGCCCAACCTGGGGGGGGTCACACACACACACACACAAATGCCTGCCCAACCCTGGGGGGTCACACACACACGCCTGTCCAACCTGGGGGGGTCACACACACACACACACACACACCTGCCCAACCCAGAGAGGGACAGGAACAGCAAGAACATGTCCCTTGGGGACACCAGGGGTTCTGCCACCAAACGAGGGGACACACCCCCCCCCAACTCCACACCAGCTCTCCCCAAAGTGCCCCCCCACCCTTTCTGACCCCCCCCCAAAGCAGCAGGGCCTGACCCCACTGGCGCACAACAGCCGAGAGCCCGGGGACGAGGTAAAAGATTTCTCATTTCATCAGTAAAAATACACCCGGGGGACACACACACACACACACAGAGGACCTCAGCAGGGAGGGGGCCTGGCCACACGGTGGCCAGCACCCCACAGGCAGGAGCCCCCCTACCCCGGCTCCCCCAGGGCAGCACCCACCCCATCCTCCATCAAAATTATCAAATATTTACAAATTAAAAAAAAAAAAAAAAAAAAAAAAAAAAAGAATAAATAGCGGTGATTCTTTAAAAAAAACAAAAACGTGCCCCTTGTTATTGTGGTGTCCCCCCACCCCCCCCCCACAGCCCCAGTCCCGGTGGCCACCCCTGCTCAGCCGTCAGTAGCCAGGATAACGACGGCTCCGAAAATGCCGACGTTTTGGCCGATGAGTTTCATCTGATTCCAGAACTCGACGCGGCGCGAGTCGTGCCAGTAGCCGATGTTACCGTCGATGAGGAGGATGGCGAGGGGCAGCAGCACCGCCAGCACCTGCGCCGCCGCCCGCACGTAGTAGCCCGAGAGGAAGGCCAGGGCCAGGAGGCCGTAGAGGATGAAGAGGAGCTGAAGGGCCAGTTCCCCCCCCAGGAGGTGGTTCAGGTAAGCCAGGCGGTCCTCCTTGCTGTGCTGCAGGGAGTAGGCCTGAGGGGACACACACACACACACACACACACACACAGGGTGGGGGGCAGGAGTGCGGTGACAGTAGTGGCACTGGTAGCACTCATCCCGCTTTTTCCCCCTTGGAGGGAAAACCCTGGCGGATCCAGCCCCCTGCCTGCAGCAGGGTGGGGAACAGGAGGGGGCTGTGTCCCCCCTGGTATCATGTGCCCCAATCACTGGTGTCCCACGTCCCCTCCCCGGTGTCCCCCGTACCTGGCAGATGAGGTAGATGCCGAGGAAGACCTGCCCCGTGGACTGGAGGGAGCGGCTGCGTGGCTTCTGGCGGTAGAGCTCGCCCGCGCCGCTGGCCAGGATGAGGAAGCCACCGATGATGGCGATGGTCCGGGAGTACATCCGCACCTGCGCCGGGGCCACTGTCACCCCCCCAAGCCGGGGTGGGGGCTGGGGGAGGTGAGAGAGGGCCGTGGAGGTTGGGGGGGGGGGGGGAAGGGTCTCACCTTCAGCCAGTCACCGTAGTGGACGTGGCCACCGACGTGGGCGGCGTAGGTGGCCACGGCGAGCTGCAGGGCGGCCCCCAGGGCGAACCAGCGGCGCTTCACCCCGAAGGACATGAAGCTGGCGCAGAGCACGGCCACCCCCATGTCCACGTACAGGTAGGGGACAGGGATGTCCGGCTTCCTGGTGGGGGGAGGGGGGCGGGGGGATGGGAGTGGCAGCTCCAGCCCCTGATTCCCAACTCCCCACAACCATCCCAGACCCCCAAGACCCTCCCTCAACCCCTAACCCTGACACCGCCCTCCCATGGTCCCACACAGCCCTCCATGCCCCCCCCACAACCCCCTGTCTAATTGCCCCAGCCCCCCTGCAACTGCCCCTCTGCACTCCCACCAGCCCCCACACCCAGGCCAGGTGCTCCCAGCCCCACATTTACCCCAGGAGCCCCCCCCAGCTCTCCCACACCTGCCTCAACCCCCTCAGCCCCACACATACCCCAAGCCCTCACAGCCCCACATCAGCCCCAGACTTCCCCCAGCCCCAGGCCCCTCCAGCCTCTCCCAGCCCCACACCTGGCCCAGGCCCTCACAGCCCCACACTTAGCCCAGGAGCCCCCAGCCACCCCACTTAACCAGCTCTCCCAGCCCCACACCTGCCCCAGCCCCACATATAACCCAAGCCCTCACAGCCCCACACTTACCCCAGGAGCCCCCCAGCCCAAGGCCCCTCCAGCCTCCCCCAGCCCCAAACCTGTCCCAGGCCCTCACAGCCCCACACTTAACCAGCTGCCACAGCCCCACACCTGCCCCGGCCCCAGGCCCGCTGGGTCTCCCCCAGCCCCAAATCTGCCCAAGGCCCTCACAGCCCCACACTTATCCCGGGAGCCCACAGCCGCCCCACACTTAACAAGCTGCCACAGCCCCACACCTGCCCCAGGCCCTCACAGCCCCACACTGACCCACGAGCCCACCCCCCAGCCCCAGGCCTAGGCCCAAGCCCAGACCCGCCCCGCGTCCCCCCCGTTCCGCACCGCCGCCCGTCGGCGCGCTCGGCGCAGAGCAGCAGCCCGCTGAAGCAGTGCCAGAAGGGGAAGCGGGTCAGCAGGACACCGCCGCCCGCCGTCAGCAGCCGCAGCGCCCGCCGCCGCCAGCCGCGGCCCGCCGCCATCGCCACCAGACCCGCCCCGCCGGAAGTCCCGCCCCGCACCGGAAGCTCCGCCCCATAACCCCCGCCTATATACTGAGACGCCGCCCCGCAAACCCCGCCCCTCACTGGAGACCACGCCCCGCAAACCCCGCCCCTCACTGGAGGCCACGCCCCCCACTGAACGCACTCAATGGGAAACCCCGCGCCCGCGCGCCTGGCCCCGCCCACCTAGGCCACGCCCCCAGCGGGGAAGCCCCGCCCCCAGAGCGCCAGACACGGGTGATGGTTAAAAAAATTTCGGGTTTTATTGTTTTTGCTAAACAATACTAAAAAATTTTCCTTTTTTTTTTTTTTTTTTTTTTATTTTTTAATTTTTAACTCTTCTAAAGGCAGGGCTTGAATCGTTTGATTTTTTGATCCATTTCTTTTTAAAAATAATAATAATAAAAAAAACAAAAAAAGAAAACACCAAAAAAAGAAAAAGGGAAGGGAGAGGATCATGGCCAAAAAAAAAGGAAAATAAAAACTTTTAAAGAAAAAAAAAAGGCAAAAAAGGGGTAAAAAATTAAAATAAAAAGGCAAAAAAGGGGTAAAAAATTTTAAAAAAGGGCAAAAAAAAAAGGGGTAAAAATTTTTTAAAAAAGGCAAAAAAAGGGGTAAAAAATTAAAAAAATTAAAGGAAATGGAGGAAAAAAATCCACCTCGGGCCCCTGGGTGGGGGGTCAGAAGGGGCTGCAGCCCCCCCCCGGTGCTCCCCGGGGTGGGGGGGTACCCAGAGGATGGTTTTTTTGCCACGATCCTGGTGGAGAGAACTGGCGGAAGCAGGAAAAAAAAAAAAAAAAAAAAAAAAAAGAAAAAGAAAAGAAAAGAAAAAAAATATTTAAAGAACATTTTAATATATATTCATATATATATTTAAAGATAAGAAAAAAAATAAGACTTAATTCAAGCCTTGCCCTGTGCAAACAAAATTAAAACGAGACCGCGCTGGTCACAAGGGTCCCGGTTCGGCCACCGCAGTCAGCTCGTTACTTTTATTTTTGGGAAGGGGGTGGGGGGGGACACACGACCCTCTTTGGGACAGGGACACTGGGGGTGACAGACCCCCTCCCCCCCTTTAGAAAAGTAAAGGGGGGAGATGGGAAGGGGGGTGGGGGTGGTGCTGGCAGCAGGGAAAAGTAGGGGGGGTGGGGGGGAGAGGAAGGAAAAAGGGGGGGGAAATAAAAAAAAAAAAGGTCCAAAAAATAAAACTAACCAAGTCTGACTGGCGGGTAGGAAAGGAAAACGTGGCGGAGAAAAGAAAGTCTGTTAGTCAAGTAATGCATGAGCTTTTTTTTTTTTTTTTAAGCTTTTTTTTTTTTAAATTATTCTTTTTTCTCAGTTTTTTGTTGGTGTTTTTTTTTTTTTTTTTTTTTTTTTAAAGTCTAACGTTTGGAATCGGTCGAGCTCCCCCCCCCCCCCCGTTAACGAGCTCGAGGAGAGAGAGAAAGAGAGGAGAGAAAAAAAAAAAAAAAAAAAAAAAAAAAAGGAAATAAAAGCAGAAACACATCCCCCCCCACTCCCCCCCCTGCCACCGCCCTCCGGTGACTGCTGGGTGGGTGGGGGGCGGCGGGGGAGCCCCCCTCCTTTACCTCTCACAACCCCCCCCCCCCCCCCTTACCCACCCCCCCTGCCGCCCCCCCAGGGCGCCTCAGGACGAGAGGGAGGTCTCCTTCTGTGTCTGCTGTGCTTGTGAACGCTGCATTACCTTCTGGCTTTCCACGTCTCGAAAATGTTTCTCCACCTGCCGGGGGCGAGGACAGGATAGGAAAAATAAGAGGGGAGGGGAAAAAAAAAAAAGGGGTTTACTCAAGGGATGTGACACACCCCCCCCATCCCGGTGTCCCCAAAGCCACCAGACACCCCCCCACCCACCCCCGTACTCACTATTTTGCGTACGTGACTCAGGGCGCTTCCCTCTTTGCCTTTACAGTTTTCCACTTGATAAGGGGGGGCGATAACGACTTCTTCCATCACAACTATGTTCTTCTCCTGCCATTTACAGTCTTTAATGCTGCGAGGAAAGGGGAGAAAAGAAAAAAAAAAAAAAAAGAGCTCAGCCTGGGATCGGGGGGGGGGGACGGACACGACTCTGCTCCCATGTGTCTGTCCATCCCAACCCCAGCCCCCCCTTGAAAGGCACCACCCGTCCCCAGTATGGTCCCACCACGGCCAAGGAGGTGACGTGGGTGCAGAAGCCACCCGGCATCTATCTCCTGGGTAGCCAAGCAGAGAGGGGTGCGAGCCCACGGGGACGTGGCCCACTGCGTGCCACAAGGGGCAAGAAGGTGCCATCGCTTGTCCCCAAGGACCGCGTGGCTGTGGCCAGGGACACTTTGGTAGCATCTCAGGGTGAGCCCAAGGCATCAGGCAAGGAGGAAATTCCCTCCCCCTGGGCTATGAAACTGCTCCCCCCAGGCTGCAAAACTGCCCCCCTAGGCTACCCAGGGCCACAAGTAGCCCCCAGGGGAGCGAGACGGAGCTTGGGTGACACCGAGGAGGGGACTTACGTCTTATGTATAGTCTGGAAGAGCTGCTGCCCCTCCAGAGAGACACCAGCACTAATTGCATACGCCTGGCTCATCTTCTCCTCCTTCTCCGTCCGTGCTTTGTTGGCGAGCTGGGGGGGGGGGGGGGAAGAGACAAAGAGAGAAGGAGCCTGAGCGTCACCGGAGCAGCCATGAGACCCCCGAGGTGTCCCCCCTGCCCAGACACAACTGTCCTGCTCACTAATTAAATCAGGGGAACGACAAGCCTGCAACTTCCACCCTCCCACCACACCTTTCCCTGCACATCCCCGAGCCCCACAGGGATTTCAGGCCACGGTTTAATCCATTTTATTTTATTTTTTTTTGAGTCACTGTCCCCTGTCTGTCCGTCCCCCCGATAATTTGGGGATGTGGGTGCCATTTTTTCCATAATCCCCCCCTTTGAGGCGCAGGGAGGAAATCAGCCGCCGGGGGCCAGACGCACAAGCATCACCTTCCCCTCTGCTTTTTCTAAATTAATTACTGCATTTTATTGCTGGTTACTCAAGGGCAAAATGAGCCCAGAATAACCGAGGGGTGTAAATGCCTTCGAACGGACCACGCAGAAGTATGAGCAACTTTATCGCTATTCCATTAAAAATAAAAATAAAAGCAGAATTATTATTTGGGAATCACAATGTCCATGGAGGGGGGGGGGGGGGGACGGGATTACGCTGGCGGGATCCCGGAGGAGAGAGGGGAACCCCCAACCCCGGCATCCCCCCCTTTAACTCCCCACAGGCCGTGGGAGGAGAAGGAGCCGCTGGACCAGCCACCTTTCCCAGCCAGAGCTGCCGCAGTGGAAGAGCCACATTAGCATTGCCACCCACAGTGGCCCTCCTCTTCCTCTTCCTCCTCCTCCCCAGAATGGCCTCACACTCCTCAAGCCCGGCTTTCTCCGTGTTGGATGGCTTCACCCCTTCCAAACCCCTCTCTGGGTAGGAAAAGGCCAAGATCCCACTGAATGAGGGATTATTTGCTACTTTCTGTAGGAAATAACGCGAGTTAAGAGGAATAAGGGACAGTTTTCCCCCCTCGCAGCCCCCTGACACGGGGCAGATGAAGCCTGTCACTGTGCCCAAGTGAGCTGGGCTCGTTGCTGCAGCCTTCGGCCCCTCGCCGTGTGCTCCTCAGCCTCCTGGTGACTAAGAGAAGCCTTAACAGGGGGACAGGACCCTTCCTCAGCCCCAGCACAGGCTGGCTCTGAAGCCACTCGCCCCACTCCACGTAGGAATTGCTCTCTCCCAAGACCACCGGTCCAGCTTCCAAACTGGTTTGTAAGACTGGGTGCAATGTTCTCCAGTATCTTTCCTGCATCCAAGTCCTCCACGTGACCACCAGTCTTTTTTGGGATCACACCGACACTTCACCTGAGCAGGACGGCTCCCCGAGGCCACTGTACCTGGGTCCCCAACCCTACCTGGGTCCCCAACCAGCTGCACCAAAGCCTTGGGGACAGCCCTGCGAGGAGGCAGATGACAAGAAGCCACCACAAGGAGCCGGGAAACCCTGGGGAGGTGCAGTTGAAGAGCAGCCCCTCGCGTGCTGCCACCACGGGGAGCATCCCAACATCACTTCATCGGGCACTCCTGGATTCCCAGGATTCACAGCACCCAGCAAAGCCCCACCTTGTCCTCCTGCTTCGGGCTGGGGCACACCAGCCCCCACCTGGAGCCAACCTCCAAGGCTGGGTCATTTATTAACCACGTGCTAAGATCCAGGATCCCCTTGTTCTTGTCTTTCCCCTGCAAGGGGATACGCTCTCCCTATTCAAGAACTGAATGAGCTTCCAGCCTCCCCAATCCAAGCACCCAAAATAGCCCCCTTGTTCCCAGCGCAGCGCCCACCCTGGCCACATAGCTTCATGCCCCCCCCCCCCCCCCCGCCCTGCAGCGAGCACCCGAAAGTGCCAGGGCTACTGAAGAGACTCGGTGACACACACCTTGTGCGACGGCCACATGAATGAATGAGTCACTTCCCCATTCATGGCCCTGTGAATGATGGCAAACACGGCGCATGGCAAGAAGAGCCGGCGAGGGCCACCCAGCGCCGTGCCGAGGTCCCCGGGTGGGTGCCAGCCCTACCTGGCAGCTCCCCAGATGTCCCAGCCTCTCTGGTGACATCTTCCCTCTGTGCCCATCGCCGGCAGCGGAAAGCTTCGGGCTCAGCCGTATCTCAACCGAACCACTGCCAGCCCTCGCCGCACCGGTGTGACCTCCCAGTGCCTCGCTGGTCCCTGGCCAGCAAGTCTTCTGGTCCCAACATTTTCTCTCCGCTCAGGAAAAGTCACAGTTGAGCATCTCCTGGGGATTCCGCTTGATCTCCAGGGCCTTCCAGAGCAGCAAGGGCTTGCCCCAGCACACCACAAGGATTCCCAAGTGCCAACAGCTCCTTCTCCCACTATCACCAGTATCAGCTCATCTATATTCCAGTCCTGCAGCAGCAACAGACCCCAGCTCACCCGCGCATCCATGGGAGAGGAGATGTGGGTCAGAACAATGTAGAAAAACCCTCCTGTCACTGGAGATGGGGACGTGGACACACTGATGGCTGCACATCGACTTTCATCCACTGAAGATATGACTTTGATTCATTATTTTCCCCTGCACCAAATCCAGAGCAATTATTTTGATGCCAGAAAGACTGAAGCCAGTATCTGAAGTCAGGCAGGGCCCGTCCACCTCCCGGCTGCGCTCCCAGCGATGTCACTCGATGCAATTACAACCAACGGCCGTGTCTTTACGGCAGTTGTGTTATTTGAGACCTCCGCCAACGTGCTAATCCACCCAGAAGGAACCCACAGGGCTACGGACGCCCAGATGGTGCCACCCTCACAACACCGACCTGCAGCCAGAACCTGCCCGAGCCTGCCTGCCAGGAAGAGATTTCCACATGGGACAAGGAGGTGACAACTGAAGAGCCCCACAGCCAGACCCCACACCCGGCTTCCAGCCGTTTCACACCAGCATCGAGGGTGGCTCAGGTTCATCTTCCCTTTTTTTGACACCATCCCTGGGAATCAGAAGCGATCCATTTCTAAAAGGACAC
This sequence comes from Numenius arquata, assembly GCF_964106895.1. Taxonomy (NCBI): domain Eukaryota; kingdom Metazoa; phylum Chordata; class Aves; order Charadriiformes; family Scolopacidae; genus Numenius; species Numenius arquata. The sequence continues at coordinate 4,879,948 of NC_133598.1, read as the reverse complement.
GTGAAAAGCAGTTCCTCAAAACTCAACCAACTGTGTGCGCTTCACCGCTTCTGCCCAATCCCTCGGCGTTCGGCTTCACCCAAAATCATTCTGTTTCTGAAGATAACCAGCATTCGCATGGAGATGGAGCTGTAGGCAGAGAGGGCACCCACCGGAGCACAAACCTCGTCCAGCATCATCCGTGGGAGCACAAAAAGCACTCTAGTGTGTTCTCAACCTTGGATCTTGGAAGTGAGAGCACCCAGGAGCAGCGGCACAGGCTCGGCTAAGGAGAAAACCAGCTTCAGCCGTGCCCGTCTTCTCTGGAAGGTTTTGATTTGAGCACTCGAGTCATGCGCTGTCAGGGGGAGAACCTGTTGCACATTTATAACAGGCTCCATCCTCCCTTCTCTCCAGCCAGCGAAGAACCACGTCCCTCTACCAGAGGCACTGGGGCTGCCACGGAGCCAGGAGGATCGAGACGACTGGATTTTTCCCAACTGAAAAGGTGCTTTGCAGCATCAAAGTTACTAAAAAAACACCCCAGAGGCTGAAATTCTCGATCAGCGTTTCAGGCAGCAACTTGCGCCCGCTTGCCAGCACAGAAACCCACATTTACTCCTGCCGCAGGAGCGGGGTACCCAGCGGAGTGGCCTCTGAGGAGGGCACGGGGCTCAGCACAAGGCAGAGCTGCTCACCGGTGCTGTAACTGGAGACTGCAGTGTCATCCGGGCACTTAAAAAATCATGGAATGGTTTGGGTTGGAAGGGACCTTAAAGTCTATCCAGTGCCACCCCCTGCCCTGGGCAGGGACACCTCCCACCAGACCAGGTTGCTCCAAGCCCCCTCCAACCTGGCCTTGAACCCCTCCAGGGATGGGGCAGCCACAGCTTCTCTGGGCAACCTGGGCCAGGCTCTCACCACCCTCACAGCAAAGAATTTCGTCCCCAGATCTCATCTCAATCTCCCCTCTCTCAGTGTCAAACCCTTCCCCCTTGTCCTATGGCTCCCCTCCCTCATCAAGAGTCCCTCCCCAGCTTTCCTGGAGCCCCTTTAGGGACTGGAAGGGGCTCCAAGGTCTCCCCGGAGCCTTCTCTTCTCCAGGCTGAACCCCCCCAACTCTCTCAGCCTGTCCTCCCAGCAGAGGGGCTCCAGCCCTCCCAGCATCTCCGTGGCCTCCTCTGGCCCCGCTCCAACAGGTCCATGTCCTTCTGATGTTGGTGGCCCCAGAGCTGGAAGCAGCACTGCAGGGTGGTCTCCCCAGAGCAGAGAGGCAGAATTCCCCTCACTCCCCCTGCTGCCCACGCTGCTGGGGATGCAGCCCAGGATGCAGGTGGCTTTCTAGGCTGCCAGCGTATGTTGAGCTTCTCATCCACCAACACCCCCAAGTCCTTCTCCTCAGGGCTGCTCTCCAGCCATTCTCCACCCAGCCTGGATTTGTGCTTGGGATCATCCCAACGCAGGGGCAGGACCTTGCGCTTGGCCTGGTTGAACTCCAGGAGGTTGGCACAGAGTCCCACCTCTCCAGCCTGCCCAGGTCCCTCTGGACCACGCTGAGCAAATACACTATAAATACAGACCAAAGGGTTGCGCAGGCACCCAGGGGAGCAGAGGGCAGCAAGAGGATTGAGTCCCCAGCGGAGCACAGCACCCAGCCCCTCGCTCAAACCCACGAGGACCATCTCCTGGATGAAATGAAGCTGGGAGCTTCCTCACCGAGCAATCCCGGAGCAGAGAGGACCAGCCGGCTGCGGCCTCGCTACAGAAACCCCACCAGCAGGTCACGGAGATTCAACACACCTAAAATATCATCATCTAAACCCTTAACAGAGCTGCAGTAAGTCAGGATTGAAGCGGGCGATTTAAAGTTTAAAAGCTACCTCACGTAGCTACCTCCCCACACAAATCCCTCCCTCCCAGGAGCAAACAATTCCAAGGCCAGGAGGGCAGGTTCTTACCTTGCTAACATTGAGTGAAGCTAAAGGAGGAGGCGTTTCCGTGCGGTCATTAATTATTTCCACTTCTGAGACATACTGTAAGTTTACAAGCAGGATATCTGCGTGATTAGGCTTTCCACTGGAAGAGGGGCATTCTGGAGGAGGGGGGGAAACATTAAGGAAAACAAATCCAGACGGAGACATTTACACAGAGCTGTCCAGGAGCAAACCAGGAGAGTATTCGGTTTTCAGCGAGTTCCTCCACTACCCCTGTCCCTTCTCAGCCAAGCCCGGGGTCACCCGTGAGACCCCCAACAATGTCAACCATCTCTTCTTGGACCTACTTGATGCCGATTCAGTTTTCCTGACTATAGCACGAGTTTTCCAGCCAACAAACCGCTGAACCCAGCACATACACAGCCCAGGATGCTGCATGGCCTCCTCCAAAAAAGCAATTTAGCCCCAAATAGCCGCAGAGGTGCTGCTGCCAGGGCCCCCCGTTCTTCCCCACTCACAAACACCAGCCAAGGAACTGGTCTGCACAGGGAAGTGAACCAGAACAACCGCCGCGCCTCAAATTTGCACCTTTTATACCATAACTACTTCCTCTTGCAGGCAGCAGCTAAGCCTGAGCCTCCCCGGGAGCGCGGATGGAAGAGGAGCTTCTCAGCGGCTCCCTGGGAAAGGCCTCCTCTCCTCACAGCCAGGTTTGTTGTGGTGGGTATCGCAGCATGACTGGAAAGTGTAAATGAGACAAACAGTGCACCACCCCCAGAAAAAAAATAATAAATAAATAAATAAAATCAACCCTTCCAGAGCTGACATTAATTCCTGCACAATCTGTTCCCCGGGAGGCTGTGTCGTTAGCCCTCCGCTCCCTCGGAGGCTGGAAGGAGCAGAGAGCATGGCATGGAAAGCCCCTTCCACGTGAACGCCGTCTCCTCCTGGGAAGAGATGCTCATGGAGGTCACTTTTCCTCTCCTCCTGCCCGCCCCGAGCCCAGCCGTGCAGCTGAAGCCCTCCCTAGCAAACGCCTTTCGATAAAGGAGAGAAAAAAAAGGAGGGATTCCCAGGGAACTCCGGTCTCTTCCTTGGGGAGGATGAGATGGAGCATCCCAGCTTTGGGAGGAAGAGCCAGACTTGGGGAAAAGCCAGAACGGGAGCTCTCAGCCCTCTCCGGAGCAGAGCGGCAGCGCCACAGCACTAAGCCAACCTGTTGGACATCATTTTAAGACTTTCCCATAGCCTCTACTGGGGCTTGGGAAGCTTCTCCCCCCTTCCTCCCCCCCGCCCCCCCAAATTGCACCAGAACAGGAGCTCAGCCCCGGACAAGGTCCCCAGTGCACCCACAGAACTGCATTGTGCCCAAGCACCCTTTTCCTATCACATTTCTCAGCGATGCACCCCTCCAGACACGAATCCTTCTCGACGGCTCCTCCATCGTTCCCTCTCTCCCTCCGGGACCCTCCCCAGTCCCTTCACGTCCTCAGTCCCCTTCCAACACCAGTCCCTGGGCTCAGCATCCACCCTCCCCAACTCCCCGTGGTCCCTCTGCTCTTCTCTAACAGCCCTTTCCTTTCACCTTACTTTACTCACAGGTTAAAAAGAAAAGTGCATCCTTTTTTTTTTTTCATATGCATATATATATATATGTATATATATATATATATGATCTATCTTACCCCCCACCCCCCCCGAGCATGTGTGTGTGTGTATATATATATATATATAAAACTATATTTTAACCCTCCCAGGCATTGCATTCCTGCCTCTCCTTCACGCAAGACTCAGGGCAGCCCCAGACCCCCATCCCCTTCGCTCCCCAAGCCTCTGGGCCCTTCTCCTGCCCCCCCTTCCCCCCCCCCCCCCCGAGAGCTCCCCATCTGCAGGTCTGCCCCATAGGCCTCATCTCACAGGGGTCCCCAAATCTTTCCTAAAACCCATAGCCCCCCCGCCTCACAACCCTCAGAGGACCTTGCCTTGCCTCCATCAGCTCCTCTTAAACCCCCACAGGTTCACTGAGAGCCCCCCCCCCCCAAACCCCACAGGTGTCCTCTGACCCCCACTACACCTATATATCCTACGGGATCCCATTCTCCCACCGCCTGGGACCTCACCGTGCCTCTGCACCCCCAAAAGAAGTACCCACCCCCCACCCAGGACCCACCCCAATAGCACTGCCCCCTCCCAGGACTCCCCCACCCTACCTGAACCCCACAGGGTACCCCTGCCCCCCCAGGGCCGCCCCATGACTCCAAGGTCTCCCCCTAAAATCCCACAGCCCTCCAGGAGACCCCCATCCCTAGGCATCTGTGGAGCTACTCCCCGCCCCCCCGCCCCAAACTCCCTATAGGACTCTGCCCCCCAGAACCCTCCTACATGGGACCCACCCCCAATAATCCCACTGTAGGGCTCCCCAATAATCTCACTACAGGGCTCCTCACTCCCCCAAAACCTTCCTATAAGGCACTCTACTCGCCCCCAAAACCTCACTATAGCGTGCTCCACTCTGCCCCCCATTAACCCTACTAACAAGGCCTTCCCCCCTCCCCAATCCATTATAGTGCTCCTCACACACCCAATAACCTCCCTACAGGGCTCCCCACTCCCCCCAATAACCCCACTACAGGGCTCCTCAATCCCCCCAAAAGCTTTCCCATAGGGCATCCCACTCTTCTCTCAATAACCCCACTAAAGGGCTCCTCACTCCCCCAAACCCAATCTTACAGGGTGCCCCCCACTCACCCCAAAACCTCCCTAATGGGCACCCCACTCACCCCCCATAAATCCCACCCCACTACGGAGCTCCTCACTTCCCCAAAAACCTCCCTATAGGGCATCCCACTCTCCTCCAGTAACCCCAATACAGGGCTTCCCCCCTCAATAACCCCACTACAGGGCTCCTCATTCCCTCTCAAAACGTCCCTGTAGGGCACCCCACTCCCCCTCCTCCAGTAACCCCAGTACAGAGTTCCTCGCTCCCCAAAAAAACCTCCCTATACGGTGCCCCACTCCCCCCCCCCAATAACCCCAGTACAGAGATCCTCACTCCCCCAAAACCCTTCCTATAGGGCTCCCCACTCCCCCCCCCCCCAACTCCACTACAGGGCTCATCATTCCCTCCCAAAACCTTCCTATAGGGCACCCCACTCTCTTCCCCCTCCCTCAATAACCCCACTACAGAGCTCCTCATTCCCTCTCAAAACCTCCTTATAGGGCTCCCCCCAATAACCCCAGTATAGAGCTCCTCATCCCCCCAAAAACCTTCCCTACAGAGTGCCCCACTCTCCCCTCCCAGTAACCCCACACAGGGCTTCTCACTCCCCAGAAAACCTCCCTATAGAGTGCTCCACTCCCCCCCCCCCCAATAACCCCACTATGAGGCTCATCGTTTCCTCCCAAAACCTCCTTATAGGGCACCCACTCCCCCCAATAACCCCAGTATAGAGCTCCTCATCCCCCCAAAAACCTTCCCTAAAGAATGCCCCACTCCTACCCCTCAATAACCCCACTATGGGGGCTCATTTCCTCCCCAAAAACTCCTTATAGGGCACCCACCCCCCACAATAGCCCCAGTACAGAGCTCCTCACCCCCCAAAAAAACCCTCCGTACAGAGTGCCCCACTCTTCCCCCTCGGTAACCCCACACAGGGATCCTCACTCCCTCCCAAAACCTCCTTGTAGGGCACCCCATTCCCCCCCCCCCCAATAACCCCAGTACAGAGCTCCTCATCCCCCCCAAAACCCCTCCCTATAGAGCGCCCCACTCTCCCCCCCACTAACTCCACACAGGGCTTCTCACTCCCCCCAAACCTCCCTACCGGTCTCCCCGCTCCCCCCAAAACCCCCCCCACGGCGCTCCCCACCGAGAGCCGCCCCCCCTTCCCCATACCCCCCCTCCAGACCCCACCACCACCACCCCCTTAAACCCTCTCCCCCCCTTCCCCTCTCCCCTCAGAGAAACACCCCCCCCACCCCGCTCTCCGTCGGGCGGGCGGCGGGAGGCCCAAAGCCGGGCCCTGACCGGGCCGCGGCCGGGGGCGGCCTTGCCGAAGGGGGGGATACTGAGCGCCAACATCTTGCTGGGGTAGTCGAAGGCGACGACCTCCCCTTGCAGGCGCTGCTCCTGGCAGGTGCGGCACGACACCTGGCTGCCCACGCTGAAGTACTCGCCCGGCGCCGCCATCTTCTCTCAGCCCCGCAGCGGCCGCCGCGGCTCAGCCTCGGCCAGGCGCGGCGGGGGGGGGGGGGGGGGGGGGGCGGGCGGAGGGAGTGGGGGGGGAAAGCGGGTGGGCGGTGCCTCCGCCGCGCCGACGTCACTACGCGCGACGGAAGAGGGCGGGGCAAGATCTCGCTCCGCCCCCCCACTCCCCGTTGTAGGGCGGGGTGCTGTGCCGCGAGGGCTGCTGGGAAGTGTAGGCGGAAGAGGCCGGGTGAGAGCGGGAGGGCGGTGGGAAGGGGGTGGTGGGGGCGACACACGCACACATCTGGGGACAGACGCGCTCCTCCACCCCTCCCTCGGGCATCCAGGTGTCCCCCGGAAAGCCAGGCCGCTCCCGGTGGAGCCAGGGAGGTCTCGGGCCTGGCCTAGGGTGACCCCAGCAGATGCCGGGCCTGCTCCGGGCCTGCTCCATGGAGACCCCAGGGAGAACCCGGGCCAATCCCGGGCCCGCTCCGGGGACACCCCAGGCCACCCCAGGGAGACCCCAGGCCTACTCCATGGAGACCACAAGCCTTCTCTACGAAGACCCCAGGCCTGATCCAGGGAGACCCCAGGGAGAACCCAGGCCTTCCCCAGGGAGACCCTAGGGAGAACCTGAGCCAACCCTGGGCCTGCTCTAGGCCTTCTCCAAGGGAGACCCTGGCCTGCTCCATTGGAGACCCCGGGGAGACCCCAGGCCTACTGCATGGAGACCACAATCCTTCTCCATGAAGACCCCAGGCCTTCTCCAGGGAGAACCTGAGCCAACCCTGGGCCTGCTCCATGGACACTCCAAGCCTGCTCCAAGGAGACCCTGGCCTGCTCCAGGGAGGCCCCAGGGCAGTCCCATGCTGGCCCCAGGGAGCCCCAAGGAGGCCAGGGCTGTTCAGGGCAGCCTGGCTGCTCCGGCAAATCCCACATTGAGGCCCCCGGGATGTGTCCAGAGCACCCATCGGTCTTGGCCCTGCAAGCGCTGGCCCTCGGGAGACAGCCCCGTGGCGTTGCTGCCCAGTGCCGCCATCCTCACTGCGGCTCTCTGCAGCGCCAGGAGCTGCCGGGCCGCAGGCGGGATGCAAGAGTTGAGAGTCCTTCGAGGGCAAACTTCAAGTGGCAAACGGCTCCCTGAAGCCATGCCAGCGCTGGCATCACGTGCCAAGGCATCCCTCAGGGTCACAGCGAGGGTGGGAGCCGGCCACAGGGTGACACTCGCCCCAGGGAGCCACCTCCCAAGGCCTTTGCCTGTCAAGCAGGCTCAATGCCAAGGCCTGAGCTCTAACGCTCCCTTTCTCCCTCCAGCCCAGCACCATGGATTCCCTGCACACTGCCGGGATCCGCTTTGCAGAGGCGCTGCAGGCCGGGCCGCCCTGGCTGGAAAAGTTCTGGATCTCGGTGACCTCCTTGGCCGATCCCAAATGCGTCTTCACCATCTGTTTCCCTCTCGCCTATTTTCTGGACCGCAAGGTGGGGGTGTCGGTGCTGTGGATCGGCCTGGTGTCAGAGTGGCTCAACGTGGTCCTCAAATGGTGAGGGGAGAGTCACAGGGTCCCCGTCACACCTGGTGACACCCCGAGGGCTGAGCGGTGGCACGTTCACAATAGCGGAAACACAACGGTGGGCTCCGTTCAGTGGGCAGAGACACGCGTTGCTCCTTGCACGGAGCCCGCGGAGTTTCTGCAGGTCACCCAAGCCACGGTAACACATCTGCCAGGCATTCGTGGCAGAAAAAAAGCCCGGGAACCGTAAGAACTGGCAGAAATCCCACCCTCCCGCTGCCGGCTCCAGCCCTCGGATCCACAGGGATGAGCGGCGAAGGCGTTGGGCTGCGCTGGGATGTTCACTGCTCTCTGGTTTCTCTCCCCACCAGGTTCTTATTTGGGGAGCGCCCGTTCTGGTGGGTCCATGAGTCGGGGCTCGCCAGAAAGCAGCTGGTCACGCTGCGCCAGTTCCCCGTCTCCTGTGAAACGGGACCGGGTGAGTAACAGGGAAAAGCTTTCCCTCGTGTCTCTGACAGGCCCCGGGATCCGTAGGGAAGGGCTGGAGGAGCTGGGAGGCTCTATCCGGATGGGAATGCTGCTGGCAGGACATGCCGAGGGGGAAAGCCGTTCGTCAGCCAACATGTTGTGGCAGAGGAAAGGAGCGAGCGGCGGGGAGCGGGCCGGGCGCCACGGCTGCTGGCACGGCACGTACGGCACAGGCAGCTCCGGGGCCAGGAAACCCACGGGAGAGTCTGCCGGTGACAGGGACAGGGGCACTTCGCTTGCCCTTTCCGCCTGGCCTCCCCTGCCCACAGAGCGCCCCCGTCCCTGCCTGGCTTTTGGGGGGCAGGTGGCCATCATCCACAGACACCGGCTTGTTCCATCCTCATCCTCAAGCTGAGCCCCCTGTGGCTGTCAGCCAGGAGGGCGCAGACATGCCCCCAGATCTCCCGAGTGACCTCGGGTGCTCCCCCCACCCCCGGGACACGCTCCCCCCTGACCCACCGTGTCGAGCACCCTGTGCTTGCCCTTGGCAGGGAGCCCCTCCGGCCACTGCATGATCACGGGGGCAGCCCTCTGGCCACTTGTCACCGCTCTGACGGCGCTGGCATCCAGACACTCCAGGAGGTGAGTCCTGGGAAGGGGAAGCTGGCACTTGGAAGCCTCCAAAGCCCCGATTGGAAGCGGGAGGTGTGATACGGGACCCTTCCCCAGCACATCATGGGCACAGGGCGGGTGGAAGGACACCATCCCCTCCCAGTGGGGTGGCTCCTGGGGAACACAGCTCCATCCTGGCAGCTCTGGCTGCCCCACAGACCCCCCCAAAAGCCCCCGCAAGGTGCTTTTTTTTTTGCTGTCTTCACCTGTGCTTGGCTCATTCCTCCTGCCAAGCGGGGGCCAGTCCTTTCCTGCCTGGCACAAGGTGCCGGGGAGTCCCGAGCCTGCCCCGTGGCTGTCTCCCCACCGCTGACCCTCTCTGCCTTCCAGCCTGGTGGTGAAGCTGAGCCCCTTCAGCGCCTACGTCCTGCTCCTGCTGGCCGTGGGGCTCTCCCGGATCTTCGTGCTGGCCCATTTCCCCCATCAGGTGGTCGGCGGCATCCTGACAGGTGAGCAGGGCTACTTGGGGGGACTTTTGATCCTTCCACCCAGAGCCCAACACCCACCCTTGCTCCAGGGGGCTTTGGGGCACCTTCCCTTCCCCTTGAGCCCCCACCCCATTCCATCCCGGGACCCCAACTTGCCTGTCCTCACCCTGCAGGGGCAGTCTTGGGCTGGGGGCTGCAGGGTCACACCCCGGCCACCCGCACCCTGGGCTTCTTTGTGGCCGCCGGGCTGGCCCTGCTGCTCAGCTCCCTTGTCCTGCACAGCCTGGTGATCACTGCTGGCATCGACATCGACTGGTGAGTGCCCAGGGTGGGGGGCTAGCCCCACGGATCTGCCCCCCAGGCCGGTGGGGGGGGGGAAATAGCCCCAGGGATCTGCCCCCCAGGTTCATAGGGGAGGATTAGCCTCAGGGATCTGCCCCTGAGGCTGGTATGGCCCCCCATAGATCTGCCCCCCCTGGTTGGTTGGAGGTTAGCCTCAGGGATCTGCCTCCTAGGTTGCCATGGGGCTAGCCCCAGGGATCTGCTCCCCAGGCCAGTGGGGGGGGAATAGCCCCAGGAATCTGCCCCCCCCAGGTTCATGGGGGAGAATTAGCCCCAGGGATCTGCCCCCGAGGCTGGTATGGGGCTAGCCCCAGGGGTCTGCCCCCCATAGATCTGCCCCCCTGGTTGGTTGGGGGTTAGCCTCAGGGATCTGCCTCCTAGGTTGCCATGGGGCTAGCCCCAGGGATCTGCTCCCCAGGCCAGTGGGGGGGAAATAGCCCCAGGAATCTGCCCCCCCCTGGTTCATGGGGGAGAATTAGCCCCAGGGATCTGCCCCCGAGGCTGGTATGGGGCTAGCCCCAGGGGTCTGCCCCCCATAGATCTGCCCCCCTGGTTGGTTGGGGGTTAGCCTCAGGGACCTGCCTCCTAGGTTGCCATGGGGCTAGTCCCGGGGATCTGCTCCCCAGGTTGGCGTGGGCCTAATCCAGGGATCTCTCCCCGGGTTGGCGTGGGGCTAGCCCCAGAGATTCCCCCCACCCCATCCCACTCACCCCTCTCCTTCCCCTGCCGCAGGTCCATCCGCTTGGCCACCAAATGGTGCTCCAACCCCTCCTGGCTGCGCCTCGACACCCGGCCCTTCGCCTCCATTTCCCGGGACACGGGCAGTGCCCTGGGGCTGGGGCTGGCCGCCAGCTTCTCCCTGCCCCGGGGGGGGCGCCTGGACCCCTGGCAGCGCCTGGCCAGTGCCTTGCTGGCCTTGGTGGCCATACAGGTCCTGCACCGGTTCCTCCAGCCCACAGATGTCACCCTGTGGTACGGCACCAACTTCTTCAAGTATGCCATCGGGCCCTGGCTGGTGACATTTCTCCTGCCCCGGCTCGTCCTCTCCCTCACCCCCCCACGGAGGTCCCCCCACACCGATTAGGGGTCCCCACCGTGTCTCAGTGACTCCTGCCCCCCCCCCCTCCTGGCTTTGCCCTTGGCTGTGCCCATCACCAGTGGTTCCTGGCCTGAGCACAGCTACCGGTTCCATGCCAGGAGGACACCCATGTCCCCTCTTGGGACCACAGGCCAGTTGTTTAACCCTCGCTCCCCCCAGAGCAGTGGGACCGCCCCCCCCGGGGTGGGGCAAGAAGGGGGTCAGAGCTGGGGGGTGCCCCTGTGCTCAGCAGGTCTGGGGACAGCATAGGGACAGCCCCAGCCTTGGGGTCACCCATAAAGGGCACCAGCTTCCACTTCCCTCTTCCTTGACCCCCCTTCCAGCTGCCCCAGTTCTCCCAGTTCAGTTCTGCCCACCCCCCCACCCCCCCCCCGCCATGCCGGGATCCCCACTGTGCTGCGGTGGGTGGAGGGGGGCACCCCATTGCTAACCAAATAAAGGCACCATTACCAACCTGCTGGTCCCCGAGTCCTTCAAAAAGTGGGGGGCACAGGCTGGGGACCCCTGGGGGGGGGCAGACCCTGGGCTGGGGAGTAACTGGGGGGGGGGGGGGGGCGGTGGAACTCCCAGAGTGGAGCTGGTCCCACTCTGCACCCCAGTATCACACCGGGTGGGGAAACTGAGGCACGCAGGGCAACCACGAAGCCCTGGGGACGTCCATCCCACCCCAACGAGGATGGGAAAGGAGACATGGGGACAGGAAAGGGGACACAAAAGTGCTGCCCCCCCCCCAAAATGCAGCGGGGACACCGCCGGGTATTGCCAGAAACAGTTTTATTTTATACAAGGACGAACATCGGTAACATCTTACAAAATACTCAACTGAAAACCATATCGAGAGCGCGCGAGCAGACGGACAGAAAAGAAACCGAGGCGGGGCTTGGGGGGGGGGACGACACACAAAAAGCCGGGGCGGGGGGGGACAACACCAGCCCAAAGCAAGCCGGCCTTGCTGCCGGGGGGCCGGCACCCCTCGCCCCCCCGGGAAGTGGGTGGTTTCTACGCCAGGTGTTTTCTCCCTCCTGGGATGGGGGGGGGTGGTGGTGATGGTGAGGGGGGAATGGGGGATGTGACCCCCCCACAACGAAAGGGGGATGTCCCCAAGCTGCCACTGCCACCCAACAGAGCCCCCCCCGCCCCAACTTGGGGTTGTCCCCAGTGCTGGTGTCCCCCACAGGACACCCCCCCACCCCCCCCCTTTCCTCCTCCCCACCCATCGCCCCAAGCCGGGGTGTCCCCCCCCACACCCCCCAGGGCTGGGGGTGACAAGTGACACACACTCATCCCCATCTCCTCTGCCACCCCGATTTGGGGACCCCCCCGGAGCCACCCCAAATCCCCCCCCCCCCCCCCCCGCCCTGCAATAACTTAAAACACGAAGCGCTGTCCCCGTCCTCCCCCCTCCGCCCCGGGACCCACGGCCGGTGCCACCCATTAAAAAAATACTATTAAATAATACATCTGTAATAAAATTATATACCTTTCTTTTGCGTGGGTTTGTGTTTTTCTCTCTTTTAAAGCTAAAATCGCTCCAAGTCCCCTCCGGCTGGTGAAGTAACAGGAAAATGAAGTGGTTTTTTCCTCTTTTTTGTCTTTTTTTTGTCCTTTTTTTTTTTCCCCCTTTTTTTTTTTTTTTTCCCTCCTCTCTTTTAGGAACAAAGTTTTATCCCAACGAAGGCGCCGGGATCCGTCACCCGTCAACCCAGGGTGACAAAAGGGACGGAGGGGTGTGTGTGTGTGTGTGTGTGTAGGGGGGCTCGTCCCCTGCCTCTCGTGTCCCCCTCCGAAACGGGGAGGGCCAAGGGGAAACAAAAAAAAAAACAAAAAAAACCCCAAAAAAACAAAAAAATCAAAACAAAAAAATCAAATAAAGGGAAGAAATTTGAGAAACCCCCCAAAAAATCAGAGGGAATTAAGGCATTAAAAAACCAAACCAAACCAAAACAAAACCATAACAACTGACTTAATTAAAGGCACGAATATTTCCCATTGCCTCCCCCCCCCGGGGGGGCGTGGGGGGGGGGGGGGCAGACGCCGGAGCCGGGGGAGGGAACGAGTGGGAAAAAGAAAAAGGAAAAAAAAAAAAAAAGGGGGGGGGGGGACCCAAGGAAAACCCCCTCAAAAAAATTAAAAAAAAATTAATAAAAAAAAAAGAAACAAAAGAGAGGAGCCGCGGCGGGGGCCGGGGGGGGGGGGAGGGGGGGCCCAGGGCAGCGACGACGGGGACGGACGGAGGAAGGGACAGACGGACGGAGGGGGGGGGGGGGGGGGGGAGGAGCGGGGGGGGTGCTGGTGGAACCGATGCTTCACAAGAGACACGACCGCAAACACCGCGTGGAGCTGGGGTCCAACAGGACTGGGGGGGTTGGGGGTATTTTTTGTGTTTTTCTCCTCTTTTTATAGAAAAAGAAAATATTTCCTCTTTTTTCTGTTTTTCCTCCCGGTTTCTTCCACTTTTTTTTTTTTTTGTCCCTTTTTTTTTTTTTTTAAATTTTTAAATTTTTTTTTTTTTCTTTTTTGATGTGATTTTGTGTGTGTGTTTGTGTTTGTGTGGGGTTTGTTTTTTTTTTTTTTTCCTTCTCGGTGTTTCTTTCTTTTTTTCGGAAACGGAATAAATCTGGGCGAGGGGCCGGCGGGTCACAGCGCGGGCTCGGCCTCCATCGGCTCCTCCGCCGGCCTGGCAGAGAGGGGACAGAGCAGGGACACGAATGGGGACACGAGCTGGGGACGGACCCTGCTCCCCGGTGCCTCCAGCCCACCCTTCCCGCCCCCCCCCCAAGTCATGGCACCGTCACCCCTCCCAGCTCCCCGTCATCCTCAGGGTGGGACATGGCAATCTGGGGACACATGTGTCCCATCGCCCCGCCAAGGACACGCGTGGCTCCATGCACACCTCCAGGGGACACATGTCGTCCCCCCACCCCCCGAGGACACACACGGCTCCACGCACAACCCAGGGGACACACACAACCCCCTGTGGACACGCGTGGCTCCATGCACACCTCCAGGGGACACATGTCCCCCCCACCTCGAGGACACACATGGCTCCACGCACAGCCCAGGGGACACACACAACCCCCCATGGACACACGTGTGGCTCCATGCAGAGCTCAGGGGACATGAAACCCCCCGAGGACACGCGTGGCTCCATGCACACCTCCAGGGGACACATGTCGTGTGTCCCCCCCCCCCCCGAGGACACATATGGCTCCACGCACAGCCCAGGGGACACACACAACCCCCCGTGGACACGCGTGGCTCCATGCACACCTCCAGGGGACACATGTCCCCCCCACCTCGAGGACACACACGGCTCCACGCACAGCCCAGGGGACACACACAACCCCCCGTGGACACGTGTGGCTCCATGCAGAGCTCAGGGGACATGAAACCCCCCCGAGGACACGCGTGGCTCCATGCACACATGGCTCCACGCACAGCCCCTGGGGACACACATCACCCCGAGGACACGCATGAATCCATGCAGAGCCCAGGGAACACGCACCTCCCGAGGACACGTATAGCTCCATGCACACCTCCAGGGACACATGTGGCTCCATGCACAGCCCAGGGGACACACATGGCCCCCAGGGACATACATGGCTCCGCGCACAGCCCCTGGGGACACACATGAATCCATGCACAGCCCAGGGGACACACACAACCCCCCCGAGGACACGTGTGGCTCCATGCAGAGCTCAGGGGACACATGTCCCCCCCGAGGACACGTGTGGCTCCACGCACAGCCCCAGGGACATGCAGCCCCCAAGGACATGCATAGCTCCATATACAGCCCAAGGGACATGCATCACTCCAAGGACATGTGTGGCTCCATGCACACCTCCAGGGGACACATGTCCCCCCTGAGGACACACATAGCTCCATGCACAGCCCAGGGAACACACATGGACACGCGTGGCTCTATGCACATCCCCAGGGACATGCAGCCCTCCAAGGACATGTGTGTCCCCAGGGGCTGTGCATGGAGCCACACATCACCCCAAGGACACATGTGGCTCCATGTGCACCTCCAGGGGACACATGTACCCCAAGGACACGCATGACTCCATGCACAGCCCCAGGGACACGCATGCTCTCAAGGACACACGTAGCTCCATGCACACCCCTACGGCCACACGTCGCTCTGGGCACAGTCCCAGGGGACACAACTACCCCCCGAGGACACACATGGCTCTATGCACAGCCCCTTGAAGACACACATGCACCTTAAGGACACGCGTGGCTCCATGCACACCCCTAGGGACACAGATCATCCTGAGGACATACATGACTCCATGCACACCTTCAGAGACATGCGTGCCCCCATGCACAGCCCCAGAAGACATGCATCCCCCCAAGGACACGCGTGGCTCCACGCACAGCCCAGGGGACACGCAACCCCCCAAAGGACACACGTGGCTCCACGCACAGCCCAGGGGACACGCAACCCCCCAAAGGACACACGTGGCTCCACGCACAGCCCAGGGGACACACAACCCCCTGACAATATATGTAGCTCCATGCACACCCCCAGGGACACACATCACCCCAAGGACACCTGGCTCCACACACAGCCCAGGGGACACGCATCCCCTCTCGAGGACACACGTGTCCCCATGCACACCCCAAGGGACACACATCTCCCCCGAGGACACACATGACTCCACGCAGAGCCCAGGGGACACGCATGTTCCTGAGGACACGCGTGGCTCCACACACAGCCCCAGGGACACACATGCTCCCGAGGACACACGTGCCTTCATACACAGCGGGGGCTCCCGGGGGGGCTGTACCTGGGCTGGGGGTCGGTGTTCCCCTGCTCGGCGCCCACCGAGAGCAGGGCCATGGCCGTCACCGTCTCGGCCTCCTCCGCCTCCCCCTTCTGCGCCTCCAGCAGGGAGCAGCCCACGGCCGCCGCGAAGCGCTTCACCGAGCCCCAGTGCTTGCCTGCGGGCACCGCCAGCACTGGGCATGGCCCCCAGGACCCCCACAGCAGGGACCCATGGGACTGCCACGATGGGGACAGCCCAAGGGACCCCCTGTACCACCCACAGCCGGGACAGCCCTGGGAACCTCCTCTGGGACCCCCCATGGAGGGGACAGCCCTGGGGACCCCCATGGCAGGGATGACCCAGGGAACCCTCATGACCCCAACGCAGTGGGGACAACCAGGGGGACCCATGGGATCGCCACGGTGGGGACAACCCAAGGGATCCCCTGTGCCACCCACAGCCGGGACAGCCCTGGGAACCTCCCCTGGGACCACCACGGAGGGGACAGTCTGGGGACCCCCACAGCAAAGAAAGTCCAGGGACCTCCCAGGACCCCGGTGGCAGGGACAGTCCAAGGGACCCCTTGTGTCACCCACAGCCAGGACAGCCCTGGGGACCTCCCAGGATCCCCATGGAGGGGCCAGCCCTGGGGACCCCCATGGCAGGGACAGCCCAGGAAATCCCATGACCCCCATGGTGGGGACAACTCAGGAGGACCTATGGGACCCCCATAGCAGGCACATCCCTAGGGACACCTCCGGGTCCCCCCCAAGCCCTGAGGACCTCCCCCAGGATCCCAGTGACAGCACTGGAGACCCCTCCGGGTCCCCCCACGGCAAGGACAGTGCCCCAGTCCCACCCATGGCAGGGACAGACCCGCTGGGGTCCCCCCAACGGTGAGGACAGCCCCAGGGACCCCTCTGTGCCCCCCCCATGACAGAATCAGCCCTGGGGACCCTCCTATGTCCCCTGGTGGCAGGGACAGCCCCAGGGACCCTGGCAGGGTGCATGTCCCCCCCCCCCCGACCCCAGCCGCAGGGTCTCACTCTGGATCTCGATGACCTTCTCCAGGGTGGCCACCGCATTCACGTTTGGCTTCTGCTGCAGGAGGGACGGATCCAGGGGCTCCAGCTGCGGGGAGGGGGCACACCATCAAGACCCCAAAACCTGTCACCAGCACCCCCAATTCCCCTCAAAAAGAGCAGGGAGGGGACCAGAGCCCCTCTCCTAAACCCAGGGGAAACTGAGGCACGGCACAGCGTGTGCACCTCAATACACCCCACACCCTGGGGGGTGCCAAGGGGGATTCACACGGGTCAGGGGGTGTCCCCAGGGGTGAGGAGGGGTCCCCAGGGATGACCCCCGTACCTCCAGGCCGAGCAGAGCAGAGACACAGGCCTCCGAGGCGTCGCAGATGGCCGTCAGGTCGTGCCCCCCCTCCAGCGCCAGCACCACCCGGCCCCCCGCCAGCATCATCAGCTGCTTCGTCAGGTGGCCGAAACCTGGGGGGACACCAAGGAGCAAGGGGGAGTGACAAGCGGCTCAGCCGAGGTCCCCCCACCCCTGGGGACACCCCCTGGACCCCACTCACATTTGGCGGTGACGGAGTAGCCACCGAGCGGGGAGAGGTGGCCCTCGACGGCATCAAAGCCAGCTGAGACCAGCACCACGTCCGGGGAGAACTCGTTGGCGATGGGCATCACCACGGTCCTGGGGGGGCTGAGGGTCAAGGCCAGGGCACGGGGACCCCCCAAGGGCATGGGGGACCCCCCCCAGGACACGGAGACCCCCCCCAAGACCCTCCCCAGGGTGCAGGGACCCCCTCCAGGACACAAAGACTCCCCCAGGGAGTGCAGGAACCCTCCCCAGGGTGCAAGAACTGCCCCCTAGGACATGGGGACCCCCCTCCAGGATATGGGGACCCCCCCGCCCAGGACATAGGGACACCCGTCAGGGTGGAGGGACACCCCCATCAGGACAAAGGGTTCTCCTCCCAGGACAAAAGGACACCCCTCAGGGTATAGGGACACACACCCCCAGGACACAAGGACACCCCAAAGGACACAGGGGAACCCCCCCCAGGAGTGCAGGGACCCCCCCCCAGGACACAGAGACCACACCAAGGGCATGGGGACAGTCCCCCCCAGGACAAAGTGATATCCCTGAGTGACATGGTCCCCCTGCCAGACGCGGTGACCCCCCCAGGGTACAGAGGCCCCTCTCAAGGGCACAGGGACCCCTCTCAAGGGCACAGAGACCCCCCCAGGCTGCATGGAACCTCCCCCCCGGGGGTGGAGACACCTCCCCAGGACAAGGGGACCCCCCCAGTACACATGGACCTCCCCCCCACCCCGACCCCTACCTGAAGGCGGTGAGATACTCCACGTCCCCGATGGGGGGGTCAACACCCCCGGTCCAGGCGATGTTGATGTTGTAGCCCACTCCCATCCCGCTGCCGACCTGGGCACAGCCACGGGTGACCCTCAACGCCACAGCTGGGGTCGGGGGACACACAGGGTGGCACATGGTGACCCCCCCACCCTTCCCACAACTCCCCCCCCATACCTCCTCGGGCGCTCCACTGCCCGGGAAGAAGTTGCCATCGTCGTAGCGGTGCAGGGAGATGTAGAGGACGTCGGGGTCGCTGTAGAAGGCTTGCTGGGTCCCGTTCCCGTGGTGGATGTCCTGCCAGGGGGGGCCAGCAGCGTCAGGGACGCCCCCTCACCCATGCCACGGGGTCCCCATCACCCAGGGGGGGTCTCTGTCCCCCTTCCCTGGGGGGGAGGCCTTACCCAGTCCACGATGAGGATCTTGCCCACGCTCAGCTTCTGCTGGAGCAGTTTGGCCGAGATGGCCACCGAGTTGAAGAAGCAGAAGCCCCTGAGGAGAGGGGCCAGGGTGAGCACCAGGGTGGCCCCCGGGTCACCAGTGTCCCCCCACACACCTCCCCATGACCAGGGGTCCTGCCGGTGTAGCCCCACACTCACATGGCCGTGGACTCCTCAGCGTGGTGTCCTGGGGGGCGGATGACGGCGAAGCCGTTCTGCAGGGAGAGAGAGGGACACGAGTGACACGTGTGGCACGTGCCCACACGTGCACACCCTGCAGGGGAGCAGTGCACACAGGAGCGTGCGCAAGGGCTGCCACGCACGCCTGCACAAGCGTGCACACGCATGGTGCACACACGTGCAGGAGTGCCATTGCACACACCCTGGTAAGCGTGCACAAGAGTGGTGCACATGCACATAAACTTGCACAAGGCCATCACACGCCCGGGTAAGCGTGCACAAGGACATTGCACACGTGCAAGCATGTACAAGGGCCACAACACACATCCAGGTGAGCGTACATGCTATTACGTCAATGCACACGTGCAAGCGTGCTTGGGGACCATCACACACACAGGTAAGTGTGCACAAGAGTGGTGTGCACACGTGTAAGCTCGCACAGGGGCCATCACGCATCCAGGCGAGCACGAACACACAAGCGTGCGTGAGGATTATCCCACACCCTGTTAAGCGTGCAAGAAAGCAGCGTGCAAGCACACGAGCTTACACAAGGGCTGTCGCACCCCAGGTGAGCACGCACGTGGGTGGTGCAAGGGTGCACAAGGGCTGCTCCCAGGGTAAGCATGCCCACCCTGAGCGTGCAGGTGGCCCAGGGGCCAGCGTGCGAGGCCGGGGGCCAGCGTGCCAGCCCTCCCCACTCACCTTGATCTCCCCGGCAGCCACCTTGAAGGCGAGCTCCACCAGGCAGCCCACCGCCATGCGCACGGCGCTGGAGGAGTGCATCTCGTTCCACACCGTGTCACTGTCCACCTGCAGCGGGGGGGGGGACACACACGGGGATGCCTCAGTGGGGCTAGGTCAGGCCCAGGGATGCCTCCCCCCCCAGCCCAGGGCCACCACCACCTACTCACCCCGATGCCCCCGCACGGCAGCACCGCGTACATCTTCTGGCTGATGGGACCTGGTGGGACAGAGAGAGCCGTGACAATGGGGGAGCTGGCAGGGATAGCGTGTCCCCCCCAGTTCCAAAAGGGGACCTAGGCATCCAGGTGACACCCCCCCTCCCCTCGCCCCAGCTGGCACCTACCCAGGAGCTTTTTGCTGTCGAGTTTCTGGCGGTTGAGGGGGCTGGTGCCGTAGAGCAGCGTGTGATGCTCCGAGTGCACCGTCTGGATCTCCTCCAGCGTCGCCTTCCTGCCCCGGATGCGCTGGAAAGGGACACACAAACACACACACACACACACACACATATATATATATAGTGATGAGCCGCACAACGAGGTGAAGAGGGGACCCCCGGGATGGCGGAGTGGCCTCACCTCACACTTGCCGAGGAGGCCGGTCTCCTGCAGGCGGGACCAGATGCTCTGGATGCGGCCGGCGTGCTCGGGGTGGATGTTGGTGTTCCCGCAGGTGCACTGGTGCTTCAGCATGAAGGTGTCGTACACCACCCCTGCGGCCACAGCGGCATGCCTGGCACCGGCCCCCCCCCCTGCCCTGCGGCCCCCTGCCCCACACACACCCCCCCTCACCCCCCCGGGACATGGGGACCCCACAGGACACGGGCATCCCATGGGAAACTGAGATCCCCACGCACCCCGAGGAATGGGAAACCCTATGGGAGAAGGGGACCCTGTAGGACATGGGTGCTCCTGGGCACCCCAAGGGATTGGGGGACCCTTGGACACCCCAAGGGATTGGGAACCTCAGGGGACAGGGGGATCCCATAGGATAGGAGGACTCCTTGGGACCCCAAAGGATTGGGAACCCCAGGGGACAGGGGGATTGCAGGGGATAGGAGCAACCCCAGCCACCCCAAGGGATGGGGCACCCCATGGGACAGGAAACCCTATGAGTGAAGGGGACCCTGTGGGACATGGGCACTCCTGGCCACCCTGAGGGATGGGGCACCCCATGGGACAGCGGGATCCCATGGGATAGGGGGGCCTCTGGGCACCCCAAGGGATTGGGAACCCCAGAGGACTAGGGGGATCCCACGGGACAGGAAACCATATGGGAAAAGGGGACCCTGTGGGATATGGGTGCTCCTCGGCACCCCAAGGGATAGGTGAACGAACCCCTGGAAATTGGGAAGCCCATGGGAAATGGGGATCCCCAGGCACCTCAAGGGATGGGAAACCCTATGGGTGAAGGGGATCCCATGGGAGACAGGTGCTCCTGGGCACCCCAAGGGATAGGGGGATCCCTGGGCACCCCAAAGGATTGGGAACGCCAGAGGACAGGAGGATCGCAGGGGCAAGTCATAACCCCAGGCACCCCAAGGGATGGGGCACCCCAAGAGATGGGGCACCCCATGTGAGGGGGATTATCCCATCGGATAGGAGCACCCCATGTCACCCCAAGGGATGGGGAACCTCATGGGACAGAGGGACCCCATTGGGACAAGGACAACCCAGGCACACGAAGGGATGGGGCCCCCTCATGGGTCATGGGCACACCAAGGGATGGGGCATCCTGGGGAGCACAGGGACACCCCTGGGCACACCGAGGGACGGGGACACCCCATGGGACAAGGGACGCCCTGACCCCACCAAGGGATGGGGCACCCCACGGCCAGGGTCACCTCCGAGCACCCTGAGGGATGTGACACCCTGGGGGACACAGACACCCTTGGGGTCCACCAAGGGATGGGCCACCCTGTGGCGGGTAGGGGACACCCCATGGGAAAGGGGACACCACCACGTGATGAGGCACCCCCCCGCGTCCCCCCCTGCCCCATACCTGTGGTGAAGAGGTGCTTGGGGGTCCCATCGGGCACGGGGGGCTTGATGCCAGCGCTGGCGGGGGACGACTGGGTGCGGGCGAGGGCCGGGTGGGGCAGCGCCAGGATGCCCAGGGGGGGAGCGGGGTACAGCTGCAGCGGTGCCTCGGGGTACACCTGGGGGGGGGGCCACCCCAACCCCCCCGTCAGCCACAGCATCCCCCCCCCCCCCCCAAGCCATCGCTTGGCACGAGGCATGGCCATGTCACCAAGTTCCGGCCGGGGAGGGGGTGGCCACGTCCGAGTTGGGGGGGGGGGGGGGGGGGGTGTAGGGGGAGGATGAGTCACGGCGGGGGCCAGGCGGGGGGGGGGGGGGGGGCTGCGGTGCGGGGGTGGCGGAGCTGGGAGGCCGAAGGGGGGGGGGGAAATGAGTCACCGGCCCCTCCGAGTCATCGCTGCGGCAGTGTGCGGGGGCGGGGGGGGGCGGCCGGGCCCCCAGGTAGCCAGGGGAGGGGATGGGGGGGGGGCACAGCTGGCCGGGGACCAGGCGTTTGGGCAAGGGATGCTCGTGCAAAGGGGATGCTCGTGCAAGAGTTTAGAGGGGGGGGGGCATTTAGGGATATCTGCCCCCCACCCCAAGGTGATCCACGGGGCCCCCCGAGGTCTCACCTGCTTGTACGTGACCCCCAGCTCGGTGACATCGGGGACCCCCGAGCCCTCGGCCTCGTCCCCGCTGTCACCCGCCTCCTCCTGGGGCACCTCGGGGTCCTGCAGCCGCTCCGGGGGGTCACCGGCATCCGGGGAGGCGAGGGTGAGGGGGGGACCGGGGGGCACCCCATCGCTGCCCGGGGGGGGCGACTGCTGCTCCGTCAGCTCCTCCTCCGTCTCCTCGGGGTGGGTGGGGGGCTGCCGTGCCAGCTCCCCCGCCTTGGGGAGCAGCTGGGGGGGAAGGGGGGGTGGTGGGTGCGGGGGCCAAACTGACCCCCCCCCACCCCATAGCCAGCCCCTGCCCTGTGCTCCCCCATACCCTACAGACATCCCATAGCCACCCCACACCCATCCAGTGCCCTATAGCCACCCCATAGCTGCCCCACATATAGCCCATACCCTATAGCCATCCCACACCCTATAGCCACCCCATATGCCCCCAAACCCATCCCATGCCCTATAGCCACCCTATACCTACCCAACATACATCCCAAACCTTATACCCACTCCCATACCCTATACCCATCCCGAGCCCTATAACCACCCCACATACATCCCAAACCCTATACCCACCCCACATACAGCCCATACCCATTCCCGTGCCCCATATCCACCCCACATACAGCCCGCACCCCATACTTACCCCACATATAGCACATACCCTATACTCATCCCGTGCCCTATAGCCACCCCGTACCCACCCCACATACAACCCACACCCTATACCTATCCCTCTGCCCCATAACCAACCCATAACCACCCCATATACATTCCGTACCCTATACCTGTTCCCATACCTACCCCACATACAGCCCATACCCTATAGCCATCCCGTGCCCTATAGCCACCCCATATACACCCCACACCCATCCTATACCCTACACCATTCCCCCTCCCAGCCCCACGGCAGCCCCTGCCCCACCTTGCCCAGCTGGACCTGCTGCTTGTCGAGGAAGTGGTGCTGGAGGGTGCCGTGGGGCAGGGCGCCGTGGGGCAGGGCCTGGGGGCTCTGGGGCAGGGGGGACGACTGTGTACGGCTGAGGGGCCGGTGCCGCGGCAGCTTGCTCACCGTCCGCACGCTCCCCGCGCGCTCCCCCGTCACCAGCGGCGACTGCCCATGCAGCGGCACTGCGGGAGCCGGCCGCCATCAGTGGGGCACCCCGACACCCCCTCCAGACCCCCCCCCCCCCCGCCAAAATCCAGCTGGGGGGATGGGGGGGGGGGGGATGTTTAGCAAGCAAGGGAAACTGAGGCAGGGTAGGGGAAACTGAGGCAGGGGACTCACCGGCGATGAGGGTGCTCTGCTGGCGCGCTTGCTCCAGCAGCAGGACGTGCTGCAGCAGGGATGCGGGGCCGGCGGGGGGGTCTCCTTCCAGGGCCACCCCCAGCAGGCAGCCCGGGATGGAGGAGGTGCTCAGGAACTTGCCGGTGAGGGCGGCCCCGGGGCGTAGGGTGGCCACTGCCGGCCGCTCGGCCTCTGCCTGCGGTGACAGCTTGGGGGACGCCTGCGGGGACGGAGAATGGCACCGTGTTGTGTACCCCCCCTAACCCCACCGCCCCAGACTTTGGCTGTGTTGGGGGGGGGGGATGCCCCCAGCCGTCATCAGCCCTCGAAGTGCTGGGTGACACCCCCACCCCAACCCTGCACCCCCCAGTCTGGGAGAACCCCAAACTGGGGACACTGGGGCGCTGCTAGTCCTCCCACCATCAGCCTCAGCTTCTCTCCGGTGGGGAAACTGAGGCACAAACCCAGCCCCGGGGGAGGATATGGGGGGCCCAGACACTGGGGTTCCTGGCTTGGAGACCCCCCCTCCTGCCCAACAGTCACCCCACAGGCACAGGGTCCCCATGCCAAGCCTGTGAGGTGCCAGGTCCCCAGGCCACCCCTATGGGACATTGGGTCCTTGTGCTGCCACCCCACCATGGGGTCCCCACATACCCCCTCTACAGGGTTCCAGGTCCCCGTGTCACCTCACAGGGTGCAGGATCCCCATATTGACCCCTTGGGGTTCCAAGTCCTCGTGCCACCCCATCACGGGGTCCCCACATAACCCCTCTGCAGGGTTCCAGGTCCCCGTGCCACCCCATGGGCTGCTGGGTCCCCACATCTCCCCCATGGGATTCCAGGTTCCCATGCCACCCCTATGAGGTCCCCGTGCCACCCCCATGAGTTCCCCATGTCCCCCCCCCCCATGGGATTCCAGGTCCCTCTACCACCCCACGCAGCACAGGGTCCCCATATTGACCCTTTGGGGTTCCAGGTCCTTGTGCCACCACCCCATAGGGTCCCCACATCCCCTCTACGGGGTTCCAGGTCCCCGTGCCACCTCATGGGGTCCCCCGCATCCCCTCTATAGGGTTCCAGGTCCCCGTGCCACCCCATGGGGTCCCCACGTGGCCCCTATGGGGTCTTGGGTCCCTGTGCCACCTCATGGGGTCCCCCGCATCCCCTCTATAGGGTTCCAGGTCCCCGTGCCACCCCATGGGGTCCCCATGTGGCCCCTATAGGGTCTTGGGTCCCCGTGCCACCTCATGGGGTCCCCCCATCCCCTCTACGGGGTTCCAGGTCCCTGTGCCACCCCATGGGGTCCCCACATGGCCCCTATGGGGTTCCAGGTCGCCATGCCACCCCACAGGGTCCCCGCGCCAGCCGCACGTACGCTGAGGTGGGAGTTGGTGACGGTGACGGTGGCCTGCAGCCCCAGGGAGATGTTGGGCAGGGAGGGGGACGTGTAGAGGCTGAGCTGCCCAGCGCCGTCCAGCGTGAGGGCTCGGTGCTGGGGCAGGAGCTGCTGCGGGGGGGAACACGGCACGGACACGCCATCAACACAGGCACGTGTGTGCCGAGACACGCCATGGGCGTGCACAACCCAGGGGCACATACTGGCTGCGCACGTGTGTGCACCCCAAACGTGCACACACCAGCTGTATACACCTGAGCATACGTGTGTGTGCTGAACACGCTGCCTGCACACACCTGAACACACGTGTGCACCCTGAACACGCTGCCTGCACACACATGTGTACCCTGAACACGCTGCCTCCACACACCTGAACACACGTGTGCACCCTGAACACACTGCCTACACACACCTGAACACACGTGTGCACCCTGAACACGCTGCCTACACACACCTGAACACACGTGTACGTGCACACACTGAGCACGTACCCGGACTGCATGCATTTGAACATACACATACACTGAACATACACGTATCCTGACCACACTCACAGCACACATATGAACATACGTGTGCACACTAAGTACACTGGTTGCACAGATCTGAATGCACATGTGCACCCTGAGCACGCTTGTAGCACACCTGGCTACACACACCAAGACACGTGTGCACCCTGAGCACACACCCTGGCTGCACGCATCTGAACACATATGAACCCTGAGCACACTCAGAGCACACACCTGAACACGTGATTACCCTGAATATGCTCACAGCACACACCTGACCATACGTGTGCACCCTGAGCATGCCAAGAGCACACACCTGAACACGCGTGCACACTGAGGACCCTGGATGCACACACCTGAGCACACACGTGCAACCTGAACATGCTCACAGCACACACCTGAGCATACACGTGCAAACTGGACACGCTCACAGCACAGGTGTGCACCCTGAGCACGCTAACAGCATACACTTGAACACACATGTGCACCCTGAGCATGCCAACAGCACACACTTGAGTGCATATGTGCCCCCTGAACACACTCATGGCACACACCTAAACACACATGTGCACCCTAGACACAAAGCACACACCTTAACACACATATGCACCCTGAGCATGCCAATGGCACACGCCTGAGCACACGTGCGCATCCTGAACACGCTCATAGCACATGCCTGAGTACACATGTGCACCCTGAGCATGCCAATAGCACACACCTAAACACACATGTGCACCCTGGACACCCTCACAGCACGCACGTGTGCACGCTGAGCACTGCCCGCACACGCGTGTGCCCCCGTGGGCTCCTACCTCTGCGTGGATGTTGGGGACGGAGCCGGTGAAGCCGTTCTCGGCGATGGCGCTGTGGGAGCTGTTGGGGGAGCTGGGCCCGGAGCCCGGGGCGCTGCTGCACACCGAGGACACTGCGGGGCCACCGCCGTCAGGGGGGACACGCCACCCCCACCGCGGCCCCCCCCAGCACCCACCGCCCCAGGGACGGGGCAGCCCGCACCCATGAACACCAACCGCGTGTGAACGCACAGGCGTGTGCAAGCATGCATGTGTGCACAAGCATACACTTACACGTGCAAACATGTACGTGCGCATGTTGCACAAGCATGGATGCGCACAAACACGTGTGCACGCACTACACAAGCATATTTGTGCACAAGCACATGTGCACAGATATGTTGCACAAGGGCATATACACACATTGCACAACCCTGTCTGTGCAAAAGCACGCATGCACAAGCCCGTATGTGCACAAGCATGCGTGTGTACTCATGTTGCATGAGCCCGTATGTGTAAACACATGTGCATGTGTTGCACAAGCCTCTATGCACAAATATAGATGCACGTATGTTGCACAAGGATACATACATATGTTGCACAAACATGTCTGTACACAAGAACATACGTCCACATTGCATAAGTATGTTTTTGCACAAGCATGTATGTCCACAAACACATGTATGCACACGTTACAATCACACGTGTGCACAAACACCTGCACACACGTTGCACAACCATGTTTGTGCACAAACACGTATGCAGACGTTACACAAGCACATCTTTGCACAAGCATGTGTTGTGCATGTATGTACACATTACACAATCCCACGTGTATACACGTTGCACACGCCTCTGCGTGCACAAACACCTGTACACGCACATTGCACCACCATGCTTGTGCACAAACCCCTACGCACACATTGCACAGGCACATCTGTGCACAAGCATGCGTTTTGCACAATGTGTGCCCACGAGCACACGTATACGCACACGTCACACAACCACACGTGCGCACGTGTTGCACAAGCACATCCACGCCCCCGCCAGCCGGGGGAGGACGCTGGGTCCCCCTGAGCGCCCACCCTCCCCCCCCACCCAAAGGCGTGCAGGGTAGGGGACAGGCGGTGACCCGGGGAAGCGGAGGCAGGGGACAGGGGGTCTCACCGGTGACCTCGATGGCGCGTTTCTTGAAGGTGCTGATGACGGTGCCGTCCTTCCTCCGCAGCAGGGGGCTGCTCCTCCGCTCCGCCACCTTCTGTTTTAACCGCGAGCGCACTTTCAGGTTGGGTTCGGAGGCTGCATGGGGCGGGGGGGGGGGAACCAGGGGGAAAGGAGAGGAAGGGGCGGGGGGGGCACCCGGGAAGCGGCGTTAGCCCCCGCACGGCTCCCGGCACCCCCCCTTGTTGTCGTGTGTCGTCGTCCCCCCCCACCACCCCACCACCACCCCCCCCAACCCCCTCCTCCCCTCACCTCCACCCGCCGGCGCTCCGGCACCCACCGGTTTTGCGGAGCGGGAAATCATCCCGGCCGTCGTAGGTGCCCAGGAGGGGGAGTTTGTAGGATGGGGGGGTCCCCGGGCTGCCGGTCTGGGGGGGGGAACTCTGGTCCAACGAGGTGTGGTGAGCCCTGGGGGGGCGGGCAGGGGGAAAGGGGGTGGGCAAAGGGGGCACAGACCCCCCCTAGGACGCCTAGATTCCCCCCTGCCCCCAACCCCATTTTGGGGGGGGGGGGGGGGTCTGGGGTGGGGAGTGATGGGGGGGGTGACCTACCAACATTTGGGGTGCTGGGGGAGGGAATGGTTGGGGGGGCCGGTGCCCGGCTCCTTCGTCTTGCTGAGCAGGAACTCCTGCAGCTTCAGCTTCACCTCCGTGCTGGCGATGGCGCCTGGAGGGGGGGACAAAGCTGGGATGGGGGGGGGGGCACAGCACATACCACAGCCCCCCAGCCCCATTGGGACACCCACATCCACCCCCCAGCACCCCGTATCACCCCAGTCCCCATAGCCCATATTGCTCCCCAGTTTCCATCTCTGCTCCCTGGTCCCATCCAGCCCCCCCAAGTCCCATCCAGGCCCCCCCAGTCTCATCCAGCTCCCTTGGTCCCCAGTCCCATGCAGACCCCCGAGTCCCATCCAGCCCCTCCAGTCTCACCCAGGCCCCCCTGCTCTCATCCAGCTCCCTGGTCCCCGGTCACATCCAGCCCCCCAAGTCCCATCCAGACCCCCTGGTCTCATCCAGCCTCTCCATCCCACCCAGCCCCCCTGGTCCCATCCAGCCCCCCAAGTCCCATCCAGGCCCCCCTGCTCTCATCCAGCTCCCTGGTCTCATCCAGCCCCCCTGGTCCCCAGTCCCATCCAGCCCCCCAAGTCCCATCCAGCCCCCCCAAGCTCATCCAGGCCCCCCATCTCTCATCCAGTCCCCCCAGTCTCCAGTTACATCCAGACCCCAAGTCCCATCCAGCCCCCCCAGTCTCACCCAGGCCCCCCATCTCTCATCCAGTCCCCCCAGTCTCCAGTTACATCCAGACCCCAAGTCCCATCCAGCCCCCCCAGTCTCACCCAGGCCCCCCTACTCTCATCCAGACCCCCAAGTCCCATCCAGACCCCCCCAAGTCCCATCCAGCCCCCCTGGTCCCATCCAGGTCCCCCTGCTCTCATCCAGCCCCCCTGGTCCCCAGTCCCATCCAGTCCCCCCAAGCTCATCCAGGCCCCCCATCTCTCATGCAGCCCCCCCAGTCCCCAGTTACATCCAGACCCCCGAGTCCCATCCAGCCCCCCCAGTCTCACCCAGGCCCCCCTGCTCTCATCCAGCCCCCCAAGTCCCATCCAGACCCCCCCAAGTCCCATCCAGCCACCCTGGTCCCATCCATTCCTCCTGGTCCCATCCAGCCCCCCAAGTCCCATCCAGGCCCCCTGGTCCCCTGTCCCATCCAGGCCCCCAAGTCCCATCCAGCTGCCTTGGTCCCCTGTCCCATCCAGCCCCGCAAGTCCCATCCAGCCCCCCCATCTTTCATCCAGGCCCCCCAGTCCCCAGTTACATCCAGACCCCCGAGTCCCATCCAGCCCCCCCAGTCTCACCCAGGCCCCCCTGCTCTCATCCAGCCCCCCAAGTCCCATCCAGACCCCCCCAAGTCCCATCCAGCCACCCTGGTCCCATCCATTTCTCCTGGTCCCATCCAGCCCCCCAAGTCCCATCCAGGCCCCCTGGTCCCCTGTCCCATCCAGACCCCCAAGTCCCATCCAGCCCCCCCAGTCTCACCCAGGCCCCCCTGCTCTCATCCAGCCCCCCAAGTCCCATCCAGACCCCCCCAAGTCCCATCCAGCCACCCTGGTCCCATCCATCCCTCCTGGTCCCATCCAGGCCCCCTGGTCCCCAGTCCCATCCAGCCCCCCAAGTCCCATCCAGCCCCCCCATCTTTCATCCAGGCCCCCCAGTCCCCAGTTACATCCAGACCCCCAAGTCCCATCCAGCCCCCCCAGTCTCACCCAGGCCCCCCTGCTCTCATCCAGCCCCCCAAGTCCCATCCAGACCCCCCCAAGTCCCATCCAGCCACCCTGGTCCCATCCATTCCTCCTGGTCCCATCCAGGCCCCCTGGTCCCCTGTCCCATCCAGGCCCCCAAGTCCCATCCAGCTGCCTTGGTCCCGTCCCATCCAGCCCCCCAAGTCCCATCCAGCCCCCCCATCTTTCATCCAGGCCCCCCAGTCCCCAGTTACATCCAGACCCCCGAGTCCCATCCAGCCCCCTCAGTCTCACCCAGGCCCCCCTGCTCTCATCCAGCCCCCCAAGTCCCATCCAGACCCCCCCAAGTCCCATCCAGCCACCCTGGTCCCATCCATTCCTCCTGGTCCCATCCAGCCCCCCAGGTCCCATCCAGGCCCCCTGGTCCCCTGTCCCATCCAGGCCCCCAAGTCCCATCCAGCTGCCTTGGTCCCCAGTCCCATCCAGCCCCCCAAGTCCCATCCAGCCCCCCCATCTTTCATCCAGGCCCCCCAGTCCCCAGTTACATCCAGACCCCCAAGTCCCATCCAGACCCCCCCAAGTCCCATCCATTCCTCCTGGTCTCATCCAGCCCCTCTGGTCCCTGGTCCCATCCAGCCCCCCCCCGTGTTCCCCCCAGCTCACTCTCGCGGCTCTTGTCCTTGGTGCGCAGGGCATGGAGCTGCTCCAGGCGCTGCTGCTGCTCCAGGGCCTCCTGCCGCTCCCGCTGCCGCTGCTGCTCCAGCTCCTGCTGCCGACGGGCGGCCAGCGCTTCCTGCTGCTGCTGCAGGGACCCACACAGGGGGAGACGGGGGGGGGGTGTGCGGCTCAGGGATGGGCAACCCCCATCTCACACCCCCCTGCCCCAATCCCCCCCCCCCATGTAGCTGTGTCACCTTGGGATAGGACAGCCCACCGCTCCAGCTCCCCAAGGAACATGATGCCCCACAGCTCCATCACCCCCCATAGCCCCCCAATGCCTCCATCACCCTCAATCTCCCCCCAATGGCTCCATCACACCAGGCAGATGATGCCCCACAGCTCCATCACCCCCAAACTCCCCTCAAGGGCTCCATTACCACCAACCTCCCCCCAGTGACTCCATCACCACAGGTAGGTGATGCCCCACAGCTCCATCACCCCCAATCTGTCTCCCAATAGCTTCACCACCCCAGAAAGGCAATACCCCATGGCTCCATCACCCCAATCTCCACCCAATGGCTCCATCACCCTGGACATAGGATGTCCCATGGCTCCATCACCCCCAATCCCTCCCCGCAACTCCACCATCCCAAAAGCAAGCAGTGTCCCACAGCTCCATCACCCCAGACAGATGATTCCCCGTGGCTCCATCACCCCCAGTCTCCACCCAATAGCTCCATCATCCCAGACAGGTCATGCCCCATGGCTCCATGACCCCCAAGACCTCTCTGCAACTCCATCACCCCAAGACCAAGCAACATCCTACAGCTCCATCACCCTGGACATGAGATGCCCTATAGCTCCATCAACCACAATCTCCCTCCAGTAGCTCCATCACCCCATATAGGTCATGCCCCGTGGCTCCATCACACCAAGACCAAGCAATGCCTCACAGCTCCATCACCCTGGACATGGGATGTCCCGTGGCTCCAGCACCCACTCCAGGTCATGCCCCACGGCTCCATCACCTCCATTCCCTTCCCACAGCTCTACCACCCTGGACATGGGATGCCCCATGGCTCCATCACCCCAGGTAGGTGGTATCCCACGGCTCCGTCACCCCAGGTAGGTGGTACCCCACATCTCCATCACCCCAGGTAGGGGACGCGCCCTAGGTTCCATCGCCCCCAGCCCACCTTGAGGTGTTTCTGGAGCTGGACCTCATGCTGGCGGGTGAGGTGCTCGTGCTGCTTCTGGAACTCGGCGAAGAGCAGCTGCTTCTGGAGCTGCTGCTGCTGCTTGAGGGCCAGCAGCTCCCGCTGCAGCTGCCGCTCCCGCGCCGCCGCATCCAGCCCCGGCCCCCGGCGCTCCCCGCACGCCTCAGGCGCCCCACGCGCCTCCGCCGGCCCCTCCACCCCTGCGGGCACCCGCCGGTCAGGGGGGGGCCGTTTGAGGGTGTCCCAAGGATGGGGGGGCTGGGAACAGTTTAGGGGTCTCCAAGGGATAGGGGAGACTGGGAGGAGTTTGGGGTGTCCCAGGGATGGGGAGGCGGGGAGCAGCTTGGGGGTGTCTCAGGAGCAGTTTGGGGTGTCCCAGCGATGGGGGGATCTGGGAGGAATTTGGGGGTGTCCCAGGGGGGAGCTGTGAGAGGTCTGGGGGTGTCCCCAGGATAGAGGGGAATAGAAAGAGTTTCAGGGTGTCCCAGGGATGGGGGAGGCTGGGAGGAGTTTAGGGGTGTCCCAGGAATGGGGGGGCTGGGAGCACCTTGGGGTTCTCCAAGGGATGGGGAGAGCTGGGAGGAGTTTGGGGTGTCCCAGGGATGGGGGAGGCGAGGAAGCAGTTTGGGGGTGTCCCAGGAGCAGTTTGGGGTGTCCCAGTGATGGGGGGATCTGGGAGGAGTTTGGAGGTGTCCCAAGGGGGAGCTGTGAGAGGTCTGGGGGTGTCCCCACGATGGAGGGGACTGGGAGGAGTTTCGGGGTGTCCCAGGGATGGGGGCAGCTGGGAGGAGTTTCGGGGGGTCCCAGGAATGGGGGGGCTGGGAGCACTTTGGGGGTCTCCAAGGGATGGGCACAGCTGGGAGCGGTTTGGGGTGTTCTAGAAGGGGGGAAGGGGGGCAGTTTTGGGGTGTCCCAGGGATGGGGGGGTATGAGACCAGTTTGGGGGGGCCCAGTGATGGGGGGCACTTAGGGGGCAGCTGGGGCATGCTCAGGGGCAGACAGGGCATTCCCAGCGACAGGGAAGAGTTGGGGGGCTGCTGGGGGGGGGGGGGGGGGGGCGTCAGGGATCAGCCCCTCCCATCAGCACCCCGGGGGTCTCCCACCAGCTCCAAACCCCCCCAGATCAGCCCTGTACTGTGCTTCCTCCCCCCACCCCCAACTAAAAAAAAAAAAGGGGGTACCCCAAGCTGAGCCCCCCCATGTGCAACAACCAGCCCAGAGGGCAGCCGGGAGGGAAGGGAGCGGGGGGAGAAAAGGACTGAACCCCCCCTCAACATGCGTGTCCCCCCCTTCCTAAAGTCCCAACCCAGGGACAAGCATAAACCCCACAGCATCTACCAAGCACCCAATGAAAATTGGGGGGGGGGGGGACGACACACACATCCACACCCACACATCCCCCTCCCCAACAGCAACGGAACCCAGGCATCCGGACCCTTCTGTCCCACCCCCCCACCCCCCCCGCCTCGGATGGAGGGGTACAGCGGGGGGGGGGGCACCCCATCCCCACGCAAACAGGAAGGCGGGGGCAGGGGGGGGGGGATGCACTGCATGCTAATGCGCCCTGGCGCCCCCCCCCCCCGCCACCGCACACGCGGCTGCACGTCGGGCACTGACGTGTGCCCAGGACGGACCCGCGGACGTCACCGTGCCGTGGAGCTCGGGCACCGACACCCCCCCCCCCCCCGGGCACTGCTAACCCCCCCCCTCCCCACTGCCAGCCCCCCAAAAACCTGCCAGTCCCCATTCCCCCAGTACCAGGCTGCACTCCCCAGTGCCAACCAGCCCCCCTCCCCGGCAGTGCAGCCCCCCTATAAAAAGACAGCCCCCCCCCCCAGTGCCAGTCCCCTTCCCCACTGCCAACCAGCCCCCCCCCAGTACCAGCCCCCCTATAAAAAGACAACCCCCCCCAGTGCCAGTCCCCTTTCCCAGTGCCAACCACCCCCCCCATAAGACAGCCCCCCCAGTGCCAGTCCCCTTCCCCACTGCCAACCAGCCCCCCCAGTACCAGCCCCCTTCCCCAGTGCCAACCAGCCCCCCCAATACCAGCCCCCCTATAAAAAGACAGCCCCCCCAGTACCAGCCCCCCCATAAGAATCCAGACCCCCAGTACCAACCAGCACCCCCTAAAAAAACAGCCTCCCTTCCCCAGTGCCAACCAGCCCCCCCCAGTATCAACCACCCCCCTCCCCCCCAGTGCCAGCCCCCCCTTCCCCAATATCAACCAGTCCCCCAGTGCCAAGCAGCCCCTTAACATGCAAAAGGGGCCGTGGGGCAGGAGGAACCTCCAGCCCCCCCTCACCAGCCCCATTCACCCCCGGGGGGGGGGTGGCCCGGGGGCTTCCCCACACGTTGGGGGGGGGGAGGAGGGGGGGAAGACTTGGAAAGGGGGATTGTGTGCATGGGGGTGCCCCTGCAGCCCCCCAGACCTGACAGCCTCCCTTTAAGGGGGGGGGGGGTGTGACAAAACCATCCCAGGGGGTGTTGGGGTGCAATGGGGGGGGGGGAGCAGCACCCAGCACTGGAGGGGACAGGGCAGGGGGGGGCTAAAAATAGCCCCGGGAGGGGCCAGGGCAAGAGCTAGCCCAGCCCCGGCCAAACCTGCACTTAGGGACTCAGAAGTGGCTTTGGGCTGGCGAGGGGCCGGGGCCACCACCCTGCTGGGGCCGGGGGGGGGGCCACCACCCCCATCCCCCGGGATGGACTGGGGCTGCTTAACCCCTCGGTGCCCACGGCCCCCCCCAAACCAAAGTGCCCCCATGGCCAGTTGTAGCAGGTCCCTCTGCCAGGGCTGGCACTGTCCCCATGGGGGTGCAATGGGGGGGGGCGGGGGTGGTCCTGGGCCCCCACTGTCATCGCTAGGGTCCCCGTGTGCCACCACAGCAGGTCCCACCACCCAAATCTGTGCCCCCCCCCTCCCCGCACCGGGCCAGCAGGGAGAAGCCATGACCCCCCCAGCACAGCTGGGACCACTGTGGGTGCAGAGAGCCCCCGGGGGGGGGTACACATGCAACCGAAATGTCCCAACACATGGGGATGCTTGGGGACAGGACTAGGCAGGATGCCACTTGTGCGGGGGGGTGGGGGTTGGGGGGTCTGGGACCCCCCCCCTCCCCCCCCCCCCCAGCACTCACCTGGGGTGGGGAGGGCGGCATGGAGCTGGGCACGGGACAGGAGCTCCAGCGAGGGCTCATGGCCGGACCCCCCCTCTGCAGAGAAACCCCCATCCCTCTCATAAATGGGCTGCAGCATCACTGGGGGGGGGGGGGGAAGAGGGGGGGGGCTGAGGCATGTTGTCATGTGTCCCCCCCAACCTCAGCCCCCTAAGTCCACCCCCCCCTGCCCTCGATGCAGGGGGAGAACAGAGCTGCCAGCCGGGGGCCACCGAGCATCCCCTGGAGCTGGGGGCTAAGGGAGCGGATCTGGCCCCCCCCCCCACCCCGGGAGGGGGAGGGGGGACGGGGCTGGGTGGGTGGCCCCCCCCCTCACCCACGGTCCCCCCCTTGCTGTGTCTCTCTGCCCCCCCGCCCCGCAATCCTCCTGCCGGGCTCTTCTCTCCGGCGCCTGGAAATAGCCGGCGCACGGGAGGAGCCGGCTATAAATAGGGCATCGTGCCGGGGGGGGGGGCCACCACAGCTCCCGCGGGATGGGGTGCACCATGTGTGTGTGTCCCACCACCACACAGCCCCCCCCGGGGACACACGGGGACCACAGCGGCTGCACCCCCAAACTGCTCTGGGGACTGGGGGAGAGGGGCTGCCCCTTCATGGGGTGGGGTGGGGGGGGACACACGCAGCAGGGCTGGGATCTCCATGACACCCCCTCCGCCCCCCCCCCCCCCCCCCATGGCACCCCCATCCCATCTGCCCCGCTCCCCCCCCCCCCCCGTCCCCCTAATTGCCAGGGACGTTAATCCGCATCAGCGCTGCCGGGAATAAAATCCGGGATACACGGAAGGGGATTAGCCCCCGCGCTTGGGAAAGCGAAGGCGAGTGGCCCCTCCCCACCCCAGATGGGACACCCCCCCCACCCCCCACCAGGAGCCCCCTCAGGGGGGGTCAGGGGTCCCCGAGCCGGTTGGGGGGGGGGGGGGGGCACATACACCGAGTGGCCACATTTTCCGCCGGATCAGTGACCTGAAGTGGCTCAGTGGGGCTGGGGGTGACAATGGGCTGAGGTGGGGACACCCCCCTCCCCCCCACCCCCCCCAAGCAGGGATGGGGACACACCCCCCCCCCCCCAGTGATGGGGAGAACCCCCACACACACCCCACCAGTTGTGCGTAAACCCCCCCCCCCCGCCGCCAGCAGCCACGTTTATTTACCAGCGCCTTAATCCCAAGCCGAGACTTTTAATAGCTGGGATATTTATGGGCTGCCCCCCCCCCCCCCCCCCGTGGCCCCCCACCCCCCCGGGGTGCTTTGGGGCTTGACGTCAGCCCAGCTATTTTTGGTGCCGCCAGCGGGCAGGAGGCCACGGGAACGAGCCCTCCTGGCTGCCGGAACCCCCCCCCGGGGCACACACCGAGCCCTCCTGGCTACCAGACATTGCCCCCCCCCCCCACCCCCCCACCCCCGACCCCCGGGGCACCCCAGTGCTGGCAGCCCCTCGGCAGGGCAGGGAGGTGGCCCCAGCATGGGCATCCCCATCCAGAGGTGGTGGCACATCTGTAAGATGGGGTGGGGGGGGACGACAATGACACACACACCCTCAGGGGGGTGAGGACACCCCCCCCCCCCCCCCCCCCCCCCGAGGCAGGGGGAGGGATGGAGGGAGCGGGGTGCCCGCACCCCCCGGGATGGCAGTGCCACCTGTGCGATGCTCGGGCTCTCTCAGGATCCCCCCCCCCCCCCCCCAACCCCACCCCACCCAGGGGAAAGGGGGTGCCATCAGGGAGCACTGGGGGACACCCAGCACCCAAAGT